>NC_134706.1:171150746-171495746 GCF_043290135.1 Rhipicephalus microplus | reverse complement strand
CCAAGGTGTATTTTGAAATTGTCTGGCACTGAGCTGGTGTGTTGCGAGATTTCGGCTTCTACAAAGCCACGTGTATTACTTTACGAGCCACCCGACAAATGGCAGCACCTAACCGGCGTCTTATCACAGAGGCCCCGTGTGCTCGCCGAAGTGAGAGCGACAGCCGGCGCCGACCGCGAGCCCGTGACGCAGGAGTGTCCGTAGCCTTTGCAGCGCTCCATGCACGAGTTTAATTATACTCTAGTTGCTAATACAGAATGATTCTTCAGCCTTCATGACTCTGCCATTTTCCTGCCCCCTAAGAGTGGGACAAATTGTGTATTAGGCTAATAACTTTGGCTCCAGAATCTTAGTCTTCATATCACGATGGACAGAATTGTAACGTTCGTTAATGAATTGATGGCCCCAGACACGACACTAGTAGTTAATGTACTAGAGCCATAAAAAAGACACACTTGTCTGGCTGTTGAACGATCTTACATTCAATCATAGCGCTCGTCCTGTAAACGCCTATAGAAAGGGCCTACTAGGCCTTTCAAGGAACTCATTGTTGATCATAGCGCGTACGCCGGTTACAGTTAGGTCTTGAAACGTTGCGCGGTCATCCTACATTGCTCAAAATAGGTGTCACTGTTTTTCTTTTTCTCTTAGTTAATTGCTTAGTATCTTTTGTCTTGTAGTTATGTGAAAGCTCTTCAGGAGAGTTGAAGTACCTGTATTTTTTTGGTGTCTAACTTTGGTTCTTCTTTCAAAAATTGCTACTTTCTCCTATAGTTTTGCTCAAGTCGAGCTGCTTTTTTCGCTGCAATGTATTTCATAGCTTGGTCCATGTACTCTTATTAACAGCCTCAAATATTTTTCTTCTATATAACTGCTGGTGAAGGTCCCGATTCCGTGTCCGACGTACAAAACTCCGTTTGTGTACAAAAGTTTGTGGTTAGTGTGAGTACGAAATCAAATCATTTCTGATTCAACTGATTCTTCTTGTACATCTTTTTTATGCACCAAATATTTATATCATAACGTTTTAATTAGGGTAGAGCGCGCAAGTAATTGCTGTTTAATAATTTTAATTGTATATTCAAGATATTCGCAATGCTCACGAACAAGTGGTGTAGCACTGTGCGAATCAAGAGGACGCTAGGAGGTAGGTTAACCCGCTGTTTAGCACACGAAGAGATATGAGGTACGAACTGTTCCTTCCACTTTCGCTGAATAAATTGATGAGGGGCACGAAAGTATTTATATGAGATCAAGATACTTTCAGAAAGAATGAAAGCTGGCTACCTGATTATTCGCTGCTGTGTGAATGCTATATTTAGCCTCCGTTACCGCCCACGAGATGATAGATGATTTGCCGAATCTTGTACATACTGCAAAAAACTAAAAAGCACTCCAAGGTAGACTGTACCAACCCTATTGAACGGATTCGCCGCACTAGTGGCCACTATAACGAGCAGCGCCATCGCGGCTGCACGGGAGTCGATGTGTAACGCAGTGGCGGTTTGGAAGCATATTACGCCGTCGTCATTACTGACATTATTTTTTAGCAGACGACAATCTTTTCACATCCACTTAGGTAGCGTTTGTGTCACAGCCATGCTCATTCTTCAGCCGGGCGGAATGCACAGAACTTGAATAGTGCAGGTTCAATCAACACAATCGAAACGCGAATATGGAAAAGAACACACAAAACACTTTTGGTAACGTCAAAACTGCGATAATTTGTAGAGCAACAACTTCGTCCTTAGGGTACCGGGGATGCACAGGAGAAATTGACAGAGGGACCTGAATTTTAGCCGTAGCGGCATGTTTCATAGTTTCACCATTTTGCTTCACTGGTAGAGCTTCGATGTGTAGGCGGCTTGGCTTGCCATAATCTCTTCCAGTCACGAATTTCGATGCGCTGTCTGAAACGCGTCAAAAACGCGTAACATACTTCCACGGCACTCGGTATCACAATCCAAGTACGAAAAATGTGGGAAAACATTGTTCCTTGTGAGTTGTAGTAACTAAGTTTATTGAGCGTATAACTAATTATCTAAATACTCTACCAACAGCAAGCTTCAGTAATTGCGTAAAACGAATCCACTATTATACCCGATTTGCACGCAGAGTTTTTTCTTTAGTTGGATTTGTTTTGAGAGATAAAAAACTTTTCACGTTGGTTTTGGATAGTGTCATGCCGAAGAATCGTCGAAAAAGGTATAACATTCATAAAAGTGATTCACTGCAGCAATACGCAGCATATTTAAATGAATAATCACCAGTTGTCCACTCAGGAGGCCTGTACGCATGTACACGTTAAGTTTCAAGCCATTTGACAAAACAGGCAGTGCGTGACGTCTCATTGAAGTTGGCGCCTCCATTTGTACACACCTTGACTGAAAGGGCTAATATTCACAATACATGCGCTATATGTGATTTCAAGAGGAAAACGATCCATATATTTTGACCTTGCTAAAGAATATTACACATTTAATACAATTGAAGTGACTTGTGAGTGTGAAAAAGCATTAACGCACGAGGGCAGGTGAAGGGAAACTTGCTCCTCGTGATTTAGCAGCTGATCGTTCGTAGTTAGTGCGTTCACAGCCTTCTTCATTCAGTGTAAACTTCTCGTCATCAAGATGGTACCTTTAGCATCATTGGTGAAAGCAATCTGAGGAATTTCCTCTATCACACGACTTGAAACACTTCGAAAGACATCTGGGCGCAGAGAACATTTTGCCCATTTCGCTCTCCAACCAGCCAACAAACAATTCGCTTGCCGTGTGCTGCCTTCAATTTCATCTCTAGATAGACCCTCTAAAATTACTAGATTGCTGCTAAAATCCCTAGATCATATAGTTAGAGGCTTTATATATACAGGCTAATTGACTCGTAAGAATGTGTTAAGATAGTTCGCTCTGAGGCCATGTTCTTCTGAATATTGTTAAATGCAAAAATAACCAATACCATATTCATAGGTATTTTTTCTACACATTCTGTGGAGTTGCACTTAAGGTGCTTGCAATCACCTGTTGCCATCAAGACAAATTCGCATGTCAAAATCATTTTCCAAACGCATTACAGACACACATGATATCATTCGTTTCAACCGCAAGTCTGTAGTGCCTTTTTTGTACTCTCAGTCTGACAGCTGCTGGCCTATTCTTTATTTTCCAAATTTGCGATCACTGCTCTAACAATTTAGTTGGATGTAAAAGAGCGCTCTGTTAATGGCTGACAGCTACATCTTTTTTCTGTAGTTTGGACGAGCTCCCCGTTTGGCCAATTCTATTCATAACTTTTTCGCTCTTATGTAAAGGGCATGACGGAAAGACTGAAACACCCGAACAGTCTCCTTGTTTCTTTGCATCACACTATTTCTGCACTATTGAACTCATACCACTTTATCAAATCTTCACTACTACTT
Source organism: Rhipicephalus microplus (assembly GCF_043290135.1). Lineage (NCBI taxonomy): Eukaryota > Metazoa > Arthropoda > Arachnida > Ixodida > Ixodidae > Rhipicephalus > Rhipicephalus microplus. Next base: position 171,492,328 of record NC_134706.1, on the reverse strand, counting down.
CAGCTCAGTTTTTCTATAATATTCCTAGTTGCTTCACATGGAGACATCGCTCGGCAAAGAAACGGAGTGGGCGTAATCTTGACACGTGTTTATGAGCACTACAACACAAAATTTTTTGTATATAAAAGCGCATAAATTACTGAGGGAGCTCATGATATGCGCGTGCTTAACCATTCCGACTATAGAGTTTACTTAACCTTAGTATTCGGACTATAACATTCTTGCGTTGCAACACAGCTATTCCCTTCATATTGTTCATCAGAACACCGAAAGTGTCTTAAACATAAACAAATAAAATAGCCTAAATAATCTCTATTTTCAACCTTTCTAGTTGAAAGAGCATGATCACTTGGTAATAACGATAATCAGGAACCGCATAGCCTCATTTCCAGAGCTTTACAAAAACCACTAGATGCAACAAAACGACCCCGAATTCCTTACGAAGTTGAACACCCCTTTATCTGGGGATAACTTGGGGAGATGGGGGTTGGCATCACTGCTGCAATCTGTAAACAAACGTAGAACAACAAGCAGAGTAGCATTGGCCGAATAAATTGCGAGCCCCCACTACTTTGCGCGAGCGTTACGGGGTTCATGCAGTACAAAAACACTGCGTAATACTATTAGCAGATAAAACATGGTGAGTTGCAAATGTAAAAGTAAAACGGTGACATTTATATAATCTGCGTGGCTACAAAAAACATCGCGCAGATTATAATTGTACTCAGTGGGTCATATTTGAAAGCGCAAGTTGCCACACAATCACAAAATTTCCGGCTCTTTCAAGAACAAATTTGATGTACGGTCTCCCGGCGGCCCCGTTTAGTTCACTGTCACAAGAAACATGCAATGTCGTAGTCTTCGTTCCTTGCTAACTCGTCAACACAGGGGCTAGCACAGCCAAACAAGGGAGCGTCTGCCTACTGACCATACCTGCAAGGACGCTCCTGAATTTGACTTAGGATCACACGAGCATTGCGAGTTTGCTTGTAGTTCAGCCAGCCATGGGCCAAGGTACGACAAGAAGTCGTTCAATATGGTCTTTTTCAGCTATTTGAAAAAAAGAAGGTGAGAGGGAGATCTGATCAGATTTTTGTCAGGTGAACCATGAGTGAAGGACGAAAGTGTCGGACGCTATTCTCGGTAATCGACTTACATCTAGAGAGCATAGAGCAGAGCTTCTTATTGTACATTGAAGAACTCTGAACACACAAAAATAAATGTAGTTTATAGCCCTGTTGTAAAGAATTCTAACGTCATTAGCAATATTCATAGCTATTGCTCCAAGAAACTATACATTCTATTTAAGCAGTTTTCGTAATCTGTCTTCGTTGTGTTGTTGGTGATCTAACTGAGCTATGTCCTATGACGCAGCACTATGAACGTGGTTTTCTCGTATATTCCTAGGTGGTGTTCTGTTTTCAGAAAAGAACTACAGTCAGCACTATGTGCGCTCAGTAGTATAGTTAAAATTGCTGAGGACGGAATTCTATCCGGTGTTTGGCGTGACCATCCTCACTGCGCTTGCGCCAACTCTCCGCCTCTCCTCGCGTCACCTCGCGAAGGTGGGAAGAGCTTCTCCTCGCGTGTGGTGTACTGGAAAGTGGCAGTGTGCCATTTGGTGCGCCAAACCTGCCTCGTTTTGCGATGATAGCCAGCGCTCCCAGAGCACACCACACTACTGGGTCACCACCTGTCGGTGCCCTCTAAAGTAAATCATGAGGAGCTGAGATACAAAGCTTCCGAGATTGTTACTTGTAGTTGCTGCGCTGGTCGTTAAATGTATAAAAATGATTAGAAAAACATAAAAAAAGTAAAGGACTGCGTTCTTGAGCATTATTTTTCTAACAGCGTGACTGCTTACTCTCCTGGCTTATACAGATAAGGGGTAGTCTTGAAACTCTCCTGCTGATAACGTTATCTTTCAAGGCATCCTTCTCTGTTTGATCGTATCATTTCAAGTTTATGTGATAGCTAGGCCAAGGTACATATAGACGAAAGGCAGTTACTGTGGTGACGGGGCCCGTCAACGCAGTGCTATCGTGACAGTGAGGGGGCCCGTTATTATAGCGTTGTAGCTGTGGCGATTGGCGCCGTCACCGTAAAGCAATGACTACTGTAAGAGAGCCCGTCAGCGTATAGTGAAACGACAAGAATGAGAGCCCATTGCCCTAAATGTGTAGTCGTTTTAGACGACGCCGTGTTGTTGTATAGGTGTAGTAGTGGGTTGACACGCAGTGAGCGCTCGTGCCGCAGGTCGTCAATTTGATTTCACATTTTGCGATTTTTTTTACTTTTTTTCTTGTTATGGTACTGCGTAAAGATTGGCGTAACTGTTGTTAAAAAGTCGTAATTATGCTTTTTTCGCAAAAAAGACTTGTCGCTATTCGGGCAAGTTGTTAGACAGCTGTACCGCGTTGATTTTTCAAGACGCAGTCTTTTGTTGGTGCGCATCATAATGGTTAGTTGGTGGGCGACTTCAATTCGAGTCGCGCTGAGAAACTGACTTTTAATTTTTTTTTATGCTTTCAGTATAGTTTCGACTAACGTTTCCTATTTTGATTTTGATTGATATGTAGGGTTCAACGTCCCAAAATCACCATATGATTATGAGAGAGACCGTAGTGAAGGGCTCCGGAAGTTTCGACCACCTGGGCTTCTTTGACGTGCACACAAATCTGAGCACACGCGCCTACAGCATTTCCGCCTCCATCGGAAATGTAGCCGCCGCAGCAGGGATTTGATCCCGAGACATGCGGGTTCGCAGCGGAGTACCTTAGCCACTATACTACCGCGGCAGGGCGTATGTTGCCTATTTTAAAAAGATAATTGCGCTGGACAATATCCTACAGTGGAGCAATGGCAGGAGCCTCTGGCCAGCGACAGCCTGAACGATCAGGTGATCGAGTTGACGTTCTCGCCAACGGACCCGGCTCGCTGAGTGGCAGCTGCTGCGGAACCTTTGTCTGAGCATCCCCCACCGCGAAATCTACTGCAGTATTGCGAGTGGATTTTTGCAAGTGGGCGCCTGTCTGCGGTGGTTTTTAGACAGCCCTGCCAAGTAGATTTCGTTGGACTGTGTCGTTAGTGTCCGACTTCAGTGTCAATCATGCTCTAAGAGAAAGAATTATGCTAAGAGAAAAAAATTATGCTAAGAGAAAAAAACCACAATGTGTGACTGAGTCGACGAACGAATACGCAACAATGAACGTGCATTTAACAGTATGGATGTATCCTACAATGAGTGAAAGTAGCCATAGGGAGCTTTACCGCAGTCACCTCGCACAGCATTACAGAAAGGAAACAAACAAACTCTTCTCCATTCACTTCAGTAAGAGCAGAAACAGCAGCACTATGTCGAGGCCCGTTACAAGGCAGTGTTGTTAAAACGGGCCGCCTTGTAATTACATCATTACATAACTATTTTTTGCCTCGATGTGGTAGTGTCTGTGCAAACGCTTTTAATGGTGGCGGTGAAAACTCACTATACTTCCATTATTACATTAGATTTTGCGTTGGGGGGAGCTCAGACCAGGGCTCTGTAGCAGCTGCCGCTCAGCGAGCCGGGTCCGTCAGCGAGAACCTCGACTCAGCTTTTCTGAGACAAAGATTCTAGGCAGAAGCGCAAGTAAAACTGCACGTGAAGTGTTAGAGGCCTTTTTCATTGAAAAAAATAAATATCACTTGTAAGCCCCCCTTCAATTTTGTTGTTACCAAGCGAACTTTTGTTTATCGCTCTGAGGCTGTGACATTGATTACTGTACGTTTGATGAGTATGCTGTTGGCCTTCTATGGTGTCTGTGTGCACAATGTGTCCTGTATATATTCAAGACTTCGAGCTATGAATAAAACAGTTGGAAGTGGGCGTTGTGTGTGTTTAATGCATGGGTGTGTGAGTGTGTGAGCGATCGTGTTAAGTTTTCACGCTGGAATTACCTTTTTGAAATCAGCTGATTGTCCAGGTTTTGGCTGGCCAGCGCCTCCCCCCATCACTCCACTGTAGGATATGCTGGCTTTAAAATAAGCAACATTATCAGAAAGAATATTGAACGCGAAAAAGAAAGGGTTCAGTTGGTCAGTGGGACTCAAACTGAAGTGGTACCAACAACGCATCATGTTTCACACAAACAACGTACCCACTGAGCCTCGGATAATCAACGTGGTAAGGCTAACAACCAGCACAAACAGGGACGTGATTTTTCCGCAAAAAAGCAGAACTACGATTCTTTCAAAGCAGTAACGTCAATATTAGCGCAATAATATAATTCACAAATAACCAAACACAGTTCGAACCGATGACCTGCAGCACGACCACATTGCAACTGCACATCAACATACTGCGCTACCAGTACAGTTAAGCGGTGTCCTTTAAAACGACTAAAATTTCACAGCCATGGGCCTCCTCACCAAAGTCATTGCATTACGCTGACGAGGCCTGTCGATATAGTCATGATAAGCCCCGTCACTGTTACGATTTTACTACAGAGGCGGGCCGTGTTACTGTAGTCACCATTACACTACGCTGACGGGCCCCCTCACTCTAACGAGTGTACTGCGTTGACGGGCCACGTCACCATAATCACTACCTAGAAAAAATGAATAGCGATGTGCGTTCTTATCACTTCTACAACTAAAACAGTAAGCTAGCAGATAATCTGGGTCCTTGTTCTGCGATAGAAAATGTGCGAGCTGGACTACACAGAAGCAGCATTATTTATCTAATTATTGCAACCCTAGGTCTTTGATGTGTTTTAATCTTACAGATACTAATAGTTTCAATCGTGTTGTGTGACTTTTTTGCTCAAAATATGTACAAAGGTTGCCAATAAAAACTTGATTAATGCGCGCTGAGCACGCCGTTCAATGGCGGTGCCCTTTTGCTGGCATCTTCGAGAAGGCGGCCACCACTGTTCCATTGTTTTGCTTTATAGTCGGCACACAGCCCCATTCGAGTACACCGTACATCACGCTCACACGAGAGAAGAAGGAAAGTAAGCACGTGCTCAGTGGAGGAGCGGACAGTCACCGAGATCCCACTCCTCACGCGAGGGCATGGAGGTGGGGCGGAGGGACGCACCGTGCTGCCTCCACTTCATTTCTCCTCTCCCGTTTATCTCTTCGCCCAAGCTTTGCACTCGCATATACTGCTGCGCACGCTCGCTCCGTTGCACTCTCTTTCGATACTTTGCTGAGTTTTTACTTTGCGCACACACACGATAATACGCTCATATAAGAGGGGGAGCAACATAAGTGGTGCTAAACATAATATGAAGTCTTGGTTTGGAAGACCTTTATTAGGCCCGAAGAACCGGCAGCCGACAGCTGAGATGAACGGACCAAGATGATGATGCTATATGACAACAATGAGGATGCATGAGCAACACATGATGATGATGATAATGTACAGATGAAGAGGATTGGTATACTAAATGCCCACACTAATTCCCCCCACGTGAAAGCGGCCAGCCTGGCCGCGGCAAGTCAAGGGGACAAAGAACGTCGCATGAAGGGCTTCATACGGGAGACATGGACGACCTCAGTAGTTCGATATCGCCGATCAGCTGGGGCAACAAGTGGCGTCACGCGATATGTCACTGGTGAAGTTTCTTCAAGAACTGTGTACGGCCCTATAAACCGTGGCTGGTATTGTTGCACAAACCAGGTGTGCGAATAGGCGTCAAAAGGAGCAATTCGTCTCCAGGTTGAAAGGATACAGCACGGTGCGATTCATCATAAACTAGCTTTCTGTCTTGCTGTCGGGCTTCAGTGTTTATACGAGCACGTCGGCGGCTCTCTGCGAGCCGTAAAACGTATTCCTCTGAAGGGGTTGGAGATGAATCCACATGGCAGGTAAAGAAAGAGACGTCCAGGAGAGAAGTAGGGGAGCGTCCATAAACTAGGTAAAATGGTGAGTAGCCGGTTGTCGCCCCGCCGCGGTGGTCTAGTGGCTAAGGTACTCGGCTGCTGATCCGCAGGTCGCGGGTTCAAATCCCGGCTGCGGCGGCTGCCTTTCCGATGGAGGTGGAAATGTCGAGGCCCGTGTGCTCAGATTTGGGTGCACGTTAAAGAACCCCAGGTGGTCAAAATTTCCGGAGCCCTCCACTACGGCGTCTCTCATAATCATATGGTGGTTTTGGGACGTTAAACCCCACAAATCAATCGAGTAGCCGGTTGTCCGCTGAATAGCCATATTTTAGGCGAAAGTGACGAATGGTAGGACTACATCCTAGTTCTTGTAGTCTGGTTGAATGTAGGCGGCGATCATGTGAGAAAGTGTGCGGTAGAATCGCTCAGTGAGGCCGTTAGTTTGGGAATGATAACTAGAGGCAGTCTTGTGAGTTGTGCCAGAGGCGCGATGAAGTTGGTTCACTAGTTGTGAAAGGAAGGCTCTTCCACGGTCACTGAGCAATACACGTGGAGCACCATGACGCAGTATAATGGCTCAGAGGATGAAATCGGCAATTTCAGAAGCTGAACCGGTAGTGACGAATGCCGTCTCGGCGTAGCGCGTCAAATGGTCAATGGCTGTTACTATCCATCGGTTTCCAGCAGCACTGACTAGAAGGGGGTCATAAAGATCGATGCCTACAACTTCGAATGGTGTGGTTGGACACGGAAGAGGCTGTAGTGTACCGGCTGGAGCAGATGTGGGTAGTTTTCTACATTGGCAGGTAGTGCAGGACCCAACGTACCGAGCTACACTAGTGGTAATACCTGGCCAATAAAACCGACTTCGAAGGCGATCGTAGATTTTGTGGTAACCAAGGTGACTAGCCGTTGGTTGGTCATGAAGTGCTCTGAGGACTTCGGACCGAAGCGATCGGAGTAGAACGGGAACCCAGCGCTGACCGTCAGGATGGTAAATTTGCGGTACAGCACCGAGTTGTCCAGCTTAAACTGCGAGAGTTGGCGATGGAGCCTCGCATTAGGTGGATGGGAACTGCCAGTGATGTAGCCTATAATACGTCGACAGTATGGGTCAGCCAGCTGTCGGGAAGAAAAATCGTGCGGGTCGTCCGAAGGCAGCTGGTTCATAGAGGCGAGAGTGGAAACCGCCGTAGACGTGGCCTTCGAGGGCGTGTTGTGCAAAGTGATTGCGGAAACGCTGAGGGGAGCCTCCGAGGGCGTGTTGTGCAAAGTGATTGCGGAAACGCTGAGGGGAGCCGCTGGTAGTGGGCAGCGAGAGAGAGCATCGGCGTCGCTATTCTTTCTGCCACACTTGTATACGATGTCAAATCATACTCTTGTAGGCGTAGAATCCAGCGGCCGAGACGTCCCGACAAGTTCTTGAGTGTCGAAAGCCAACATAAAGCATGGTGGTTGGTCACAATGGTGAAATGGCGGCCGTGAAGATAGGGACAAAATTTCTGCACTGACCAAACGATGGCGAGGCACTCCTTCTCGGTGATCGTGTAGTTCCTCTCGGCTGCGGAGAGGACGCGGCTGGCGTACGCAACGACTCGCTCTCGCGAACAGTTGTCGCGCTGGAGGAGCACGGCTCCTAAACCGTGGCCGCTAGCGTCTGTATGGAGGAAGGTCGGTGCACCATCGTGAAAATGAGAAAGTACAGTATCGGTCGTGAGGGCACTCTTCAACCTGTCGAAAGCCGATTCACAATCCTGAGACCACTGAAAGGTCGTACCAGAAGCAAGTAGCTTATGGAGTGGTGCGGCTATGGAGGCAAAGTTTTGTATGAATCGCCGAAAGTAGGAGGTGAGACCAAGAAAACTTCGCAAATCTTTCGGCTTGTCAGGGCGAGTAAAGCAAAGCACCGCAGCAGTTTTCTCCGAGTCTGGACGAATTCCGTCCTTGTTCACAACATGACCGAGGACCTTGATAGATCTGCTGGCGAAATGGCACTTCTTGGTGTAAATTTGAAGACCAGCGCCCGCAAGGCAAGTCAAAACCTCGTTCAAGCGTTGCAGATGTTGAGGAAACGTCGATGAAAAGACAACAATGTCATCGAGGTAACATAGGCAAGTCTTCCATTTCAAGCCACGCAGCACGGTGGCAATCAAGCGCTCAAAAGTTGCGGGCCCATCGCATAGACCAAACGGCATAACATTGAATTCGTATAGGCCGTCCGGAGTTGCAAACGCAGTTTTTTTTTTGCCCTCTTCGTGCATGGGGATTTGCCAATAGCCGGAACGCAAGTCGAGGCTTGAAAAGACTTCAGCATCTTGTAACAAATTGAGGGCGTCGTCGATACGTGGCATGGGGTATACGTCCTTTCTAGTGATCTTATTGAGTGCTCGGTAATCGACACAAAATCGTACGGAACCGTCTTTTTTACGCACGAGAACCACTGGAGACGACCAAGGACTGGTTGAGGGTTGGTTATTTCCCGTTGCAGCATATCGTCTACGTTTTCCTCAATGATTTTTCGTTCGGCTAGGGAGACGCGGTACGGACGACGATGCATAATGGATGTTCCGTCGGTCTGAATACGATGTGCTCTAGCAGTTGTCTGACCCAGGCTGGATGAATGAACGTCAAAAGAGTTTGCATGCTTTTGCAACAAATCAAGCAGCTGCTGCTTCTGCGAGTTTGTCAAGTCCTTGTTGATGGCTGCTGTAAAGGCCGAGGAAGCAGCATGATCTCCAGGATGGCCTTTAGAGGAGGCAGATGTAAGAGGCACGACGCACACAGGCTCCAGATCGGTAACGCAGGCAACAGTAGTGCCCCGTGGCAGTAAAATTTTATCTTGTGTGGTGTTCGTAGCAGTGAGGACAGCTGATCCATTGTTGAAGCGAGCCACACCTGATGCGAGAACTATGCCTTTATTAAGGCAACGGGGCGATGGAGTGACCAAAATGTCACCAGAGTCGACGTCCCCCGCCGGGGCGCCTGCGCAAGTAGGCGTTTGGTGTGTAGCGACACCACGGCCCCGAGCTCACGAAGGAGTTTCTACTCCCTCCCACGCCTAGCTGTGCGTGGCTTTGCCGTGTCCGGGGAAAAGGGGATCCGGGGGGTTGAGCCAATGCTGGGTGATTGGACCTTTAAGGCCCCCCGGCAGAGGTAACACACCCCTTTGGCCCCGGCTTCACGTAGACGGCACCCCTGGGCTGACCCACCCAGGGGAAATCGGCAGTCGCCTTTTCCTATCTCTCTCTTCCTACATCTTCGTCTTTATCTCTCACTTATTATCTGTCCTGTCATCTCCTCTTTTCCGTTTACTTCAGAATTCCCTGGCGGCGAGGGTTAGCCCTGTGTAGTTACCCAACCTTGGGTAGTTATATTCGGTTATAGCGGCGATACATGGCTGGCGTCTTCAAGTGTTCGCTAGTCAACCTTGTAGCGTCCCCTTGTTGGGCTCGGTGGTGGGTGGCCAACATCGCCGCTGAACTTTATTGTATTTTATGGCAAAATCTTCTCCCCCCTTCCTGATCGCTCCCTAAAAACGTGGCGCACCGAAGATACTTTCCTGCCTAACACACCAAAGCCGACATTCCCAAAGTACCATGTAATCCACAGTCAAAACGAAAAGAAGACAGTCCGAGCTATTTCGCCTTTCCTCGTTTCCAAAACTCTCACAGAAGCAATACGCCCAGGTTACAAAGTAACAAAGATGGGAAGTGGCGATCTTCTTCTGGAGGTTCGTGACAAAACTCAGTATGAAAAGCTGTCTAAGCTTGTAGCCTTTGGGGAAACCCCTGTTTCGGTGGGCCCACACAGGTACATGAACACTGTCCGTGGCGTAATTTCTGACGATGATCTTACTGAGCCTTCTGAAAGTGAGCTGCTTGAAGGTTGGCAGGACCAGAACGTGGTCAAAGTCCAACGAATAACAATAAGACGCAACAACAAACTGACCCCTACAAAACTTGTAATAACTACCTTCGGAACAAGTGACCTACCAGAATCAATCGAAACCGGCTATTGTAAGCTTCATGTAAGGCCATACATTCCCAACCCTCGTCGATGTTTCAAGTGCCAACGTTTCGGTCATGGATCGCAGAGTTGCAAAGGGCGTGCCACTTGCGCAAAGTGCGCATCCGTTCAACACATATCAGACAACTGCACCTCAGAAACAACTCATTGTTCGAACTGTGAAGGAGATCACGCTGCCTACTCACGATCATGCCCCGCATGAAAGAAAGAGAAACAAATAGAAGAACTTAAGGTTAAATTCAATCTCACATTCCAAGAAGCGCGCCAACGCCTCGCAAAACACAACCTATTTTATCCGTCCTTTGCAGATGTGACGCGCCGGGGCGCCGCGCCACATGCCTCGGCACCCGCGAATGTCACACAGTGTGTGGCCGTGGTCGAGCCGCCAGCGCCCCCGGCTGGAGCAGCCTGTACTGCTCCGCCACCTGAAAAACAGGGCCGGCAGACCCTAGTGTCTGCTGAACCTCGGACCACTGCAGGCGCCGTCAGGTCCGAAAGTTCAGTGAATGTGCCTGCCCAGCAGGCACCATCCACCACCTCACAAGAGGTGATGAATACAAGTCCCACTCCTCCGGCGCCTCAGACGCCGACGGATAGGCGCAACTCCTTGGAGCGCGCCAAAAAAGAAAAACCTCGAATCACAGGGCCCTCAAAAGGCCCTGTAAACTAACGCAACACCTCTGTATGCACAGCACCACACTAACTTAAAATGACACAAATACTACAGTGGAACGTCAGAGGACTGTTGAGAAACATCGACGACATCCAGGAACTTTTACTCAAACATACACCTAAGGTGCTGTGCGTACAAGCGACACACCTGAAACCGAAACACACCAACTTTTTACGTCAGTACGTTATCTTTCGGAAAGACCGGAATAATGCCATTGTGCCATCCGGTGGTGTTGCCATTATAGTCAATCAAGGGATTGCATGCACCCACCTAACACTACAAACATTCCTTGAGGCGGTGGCTGTTCGAGCAGTTCTATTGAATAAGCTCGTCACCATCTGCTCTCTCTACATACCTTCTCAACACCGTCTTGAAAAGCATGAATTCTAGTCCCTCATAGACGTACTTCCAGAACCTTATATTCTCCTCGGAGATTTCAATGCACATAGCAATCTGTGGGGTGACTGTCGCTGCGATGCTCGAGGTCGCCTAATTAAACAGCTTTTTTTTTCTTGCGGTGCATGCCTGCTGAATCGGAAAGCGCCAAAATACCACAACATTGCTAACAATACGTACTCAGCAATAGACCTCAACATAATATCCCCATCACTCCTGCCTCTACTTAAATGGGAAGTCATTAATGATCCATATGGTAGTGACCAATTTCCTATCGTTATCAGCTCATCAATAACAAATACATGTCCTGCACAAGTTCCCAAATGGCTCACTGACAAAGCCGATTGGGAAAAGTTTCAAAAAATGACTTTATTATCTTGGACTGACATGGTGGCATTGAGCATAGAGGTTGCTGTATGCTACTTTACAGCTTTAATGGTTGACGCAGCAACAAAATGTATTCCCCAAACATGTGGACCGTCAAGCAAACGACGAGTCCCATGGTGGAATAATGAGTGCCGTGATGCTCGAAAAAAACTAAATAAGGCATGGAGGTTGCTTAGAGACTCGCCCACAGCTGAGAATCTTGTAAACTTCAAGAACGTCAAGTCGCAAGCAAGGAGGACGCGCCGACAGGCGAGAAGAGAAAGTTGGCACAAATTTGTATCAGCCATTAACTCATACATAGATGAGTCGAGAGTCTGGAGCATGGTTGGTAAGGTGGCAGGACGAGAAGCACATTCGCTTCCTCTAGTGAACACACAAGGGGAGAATTTGGAAGACCAGGCAAACACTCTCGGAGCGCACTTTGAACAGGTCTCCAGCTCAACACACTATAGTGAAGCGTTCCGACGATACAAAACCGCAATAGAAAAACAGAGATTAGAGCGCAAGCCCAGTACACATGAAGCATACAACGAACCTTTCTGTTTGGCTGAACTGCAGGCCTCACTTGCTTGCTGCAATAAATCTGCCCCAGGCCCGGACCGTGTGGCATATAACATGTTAAAACACCTGCCCACTGAAACCCAGAAAGCTCTCCTGTCTCTTTATAATGCGATATCGTCTTCTGGTGAGCTACCCTCAGCCTGGAAGGAAGCTATCATTATCCCAATTCTAAAACAAGGCAAGGACCCGGCCTCAGTTTCCAGCTACAGGCCAATAGCATTAACCAGTTGTATTTGCAAAGTCTTTGAAAAAATGATTACCAGGCGCCTGGTGCACTTCCTTGAAATTAGTGGATTACTTGACCCATACCAGTGTGGGTTTCAAGAGGCTCGGTCCACCACTGACCACCTTGTCCGTATCGAAGCACAAATTCGCGACGCTTTTGTTCATAAGCAATTTTTCCTTTCTGTGTTCCTCAATATAGAAAAAGCATATGACACTACATGGTGCTTCGGCATATTGCGAGACCTGTCACATTTAGGTGTGCGAGGTAGAATGCTGACAGTTATCGAAAGCTACCTGTCCAACCGTACATTCCGTGTCCAAGCTGGCGCTGTCTTATCTCGAGTATTTGTCCAAGAAACAGGTATGCCACAAGGAGGTGTATTGAGCTGCACACTTTTCATAGTTCAAATGAATTCCTTGCACCCGTCTCTCCCACAAAATATATTTTACTTCATATATGTCGATGATGTGCAGATTGGTTACAAATCGTGCAACATCTCAATAAGCCAACGTCAAGTTCAACTAGGGTTGAACAAGGTATCTCAATGGGCAAACGAGAATGGTTTTATACTCAACGCGCAAAAGAGCACTTGTGTCTTGTTCAGCCGAAAGAGGGGCCTCCATCCTGACCCCGACATTGACCTGCATGGTCAACCTCTGTCAGTGAAGACAGAGAACAAGTTTCTTGGTCTCATATTAGACACTAAGCTAACCTTCATCCCACACATCAAGTAGTTAAGGGACAGGTGCTTAAAAACAATGAACATTTTGAAAGTGTTGTCACGCACTACATGGGGTAGTGACAGGAAATGTCTAATTAACCTATATAAAAGCCTCGCACGCACACGCCTAGATTACGGTGCTATAATTTATCAGTCGGCAACACCATCAGCCTTGAAAATTCTCGACCTTGTCCACCATCTAGGCATTCGCCTCTCTACGGGTGCTTTCCGCACCAGCCCTCTGGAGAGTCTGTACGTGGATTCGAATGAATGGTCGCTCCACCTACAAATATGTTCCCTGTCCTTGTTGTACTTTTTGAAGGTGACGGCAGACAAGAAACACCCTTCCCATTTCACAATAATGATTTGTCTTGTTCTGGCTTGTTCGAGAACCGTCCTTTGTTTAGGAAGCCCTATGCGCTGCGTGTAAGGAGCATGGCCGAAGAAACAGGTGTGCCTCTTGAACACAGTTTGATGGCTCCTGCAACATATCTGCCACCGTGGCAGTGGCAGCTTATAGACTGTGATGTCTCTTTTGTTGATGTCACAAAGCATGCAGCACTTGCACACATACATACATACTTCCTAGAACTACAACATAAATACACATGCCCTGAGTTCTTTACCGATGCGTAAAAGTCAAACACTTCTGTGTCATAAGCAGCAATAGGCCAATCCTTTTCCGAGGCCGGCGTTCTTCATCCTAATGCAAGCATTTTCACAGGAGGAGCTTACGCAATACTGGCGGTCGTAAAACACATTAAACAGATAAAATTACAAAAGGCGGTAATATACACAGATTCCCTAAGCGTGGTCAAAGCCCTGAAAACTACTAAAAAACACAATAACCTCGTGCTGGTGTCACTTTACTCACTTCTGTGCACACTCTACACATCAAAATAGCATGTCGTTGTCTGCTGGGTTCCAGGGCACCGTGAAATACAAGGGAACGTTTTGGCCGACAATCTGGCTGCTTGCGCCAATGTCACTACTGCCAATGCATCAAGACCAGTCCCTGCAGTTGACTTAAAACCTTTTATAAAACGAAAGCGCAGGGGGTATCGGCAGAGCATGTGAGATAAACACACAGATAATAAACTCCATGCTATCAAGCCGCAACTACTTTATTGGCCGCCACTATCAAAATCACGACACACAGAAGTAATACTAACAAGGCTTAGAACAGGACCTACACATTCTACACATTCATTTCTTCTGTCTACCGGCGATCCACCATTATGTGAGAGATGTGGAGAGCCCCTTACGGTTCTCCACATTCTCGCCCAGTACAATGAGCTAGATGCTCTAAGAAAAAAGCACTTTTTACTGCCCTACCGACAGCAGCTTCCTCTACACCCTGGAATGCTCATCGGTAGGGATCCGCTTTTTTAACTGCAAGCACTTTTTACGTTTTTAAAAGATGTGCAAAGCTTTCACCCAATATTTCAAGGTCATACGTAGCACGACCACTATAGAGTGGTTGTGGCTGCGGTGACTACATCTTCATCATGGTTTTATTATCATGACATTTTGCCATCCTCTATCACTACACATATGTCACGCCACTGTCATGATTTTATTACTTTCATGTTTTAACCCGCGTTAGAGCGAGGAGTTTTAAAGCCCCTTTACAGCCACGCACCATATCATTGTTCATATCTGTAGTCAATTGAAATGGCGCTCTTTGGCCATCATTTGGCCCTTGCGCCACTAAAAACTACTCATCATCATCATCATCAGAGTCGACGACGTTGGACAAAAATGTGACTAATTGATGTTCGTTCGGGGGTAACCCGTCGTCTACAGCAGCGATGAGTCGAAGTGGCCTGTAAGTTTCGTCACTAAGCAAGTGGTCTGTATCAGTAAGGTGGACGACACGTTGTGCACAACAAATAGCCACGGAAGCAGACGAAAGAAAGTCCCAGCCTAAAATGAGTTCGTGGGAACATAGGGATAGCACAGCGAATTGTATGTGATGAAGAATGTCGTCGATTTGCACACGGGCAGTACAGAGAGGGGAAGGGCGAATCATTGTTCCCTGGGCTGTAACCAGTGTTGGTCCATCATAAGGCGTCGTGACTTTTCGAAGACGGGTACACAAATCAGCACGAATAATAGAAAACCCAGCCCCAGTGTCCACCAAAGCATCAACGTCCACTCCCTCAACTGAGACTGCAATCATATTGTAAGGGCGCGCTGGAGGAATTGTAGTACTGTGTTGGAATGCAGTTTGTCCTCCAAAAACTGCATTGCTTAGTTTTCTGGACGCCGATCATAAGCGAGAGAAGCAGGCTGAATAGGAGAAGAGGAGCGACGATAGGGCGATGGTGAACGGTGTCTGGTTGATCGAAGACTACTGCGCAGTTCACCGGATGCTGACGGATATGGAGACGGACGCGGTGGTGACGAATAACGACGGCCCTGGTACAAGGCTCCTGCGGTATAGTCTCGTTCGCGTATGTCGTACCCTCGGTGCTCATTTTGCTGGCGCTTGCGGCAAAAGCGTGAAATGTTACCACTATAGCCGCAATAATAGCACGTAGGGCGAGTCAATCGATAAGGAGGGTAGTAGCTTGTGTCAGATAAACCGGGAGAGAAAGCAGTGAGAGGGACAGATCATGGCTCAGGCGTTGGTGATGGAAAGTTCGTGGGAAAGCTTCTGGGAGATGCGGCAGCAACCGACGCGTATGCTCGTGGTGGTGACGTCGAGCTGACGGTGCCTGATGGTGCGGCGACGGCATGCGAGAACGATGGGAGAGTACGAGCGACAGTGGGCTGCAGATGGGCCATATGGGTCATGGACGTGAGCTCCTCCCTGATGACATCTCGCAATGACGTTGAAAAAGACTCAATGGGACACACTGAAGGTAGTGTGAATCCCATTGATTCTAATTCTTCGCGTATTATTACCCTTATTGTGTCTCGTAGGTTTGGATCCGCCGTAATACGGGCCGCGTCACTGTCCGGTTGTAGGAGCATCGACTGAAGTTCTTCGAGGCGCTGACAGGTTGTCGCAACGTCAGCAACGGTAGCTGGATTCTCGATTGCAAGGGCATTGAATGCGACGGGTCCAATCTCTTTAAGAAGCCGGCGTACCTTGTCTAACTCTGTCATTGGGGTGTCAACCCGGCGGCAAAGTGAAAGGACATCCTTGATGTAGGATGTATACGACTCCCCGATGTGTTCTTTCCGAGTCGCGAGAGCTTTCTTTGCGAGAGCTGAATGAACAGCCGGTGTGCCAAAGACATGGCGAAGCTGATCTTTGAAGGCTGACCAGTCGGGGATGTCGATGAAGTGGTTGAGGAACCACGTCTTCGCGACACCCGTGAGGTAGAATGACACGTAAGCGAGTTTGTAGGTGTTATCCCACCGGTTAGCAGCGCCTACACGTTCGAAATCGCCCAGCCACTCCTCCACATCTTCCTCGCGCATACCAGCGAAGGGATGGGGCTCACGCTGGAGGCTGTTAATGACGTGAAAAGGCGCGGCACGCAGTGGCGGAGTGGGAACGGCTGCAGCACCGACCTCTTCTTGGTGCGACATATTTCCGGACACCTGGACCAAGCGGCGACCTGAACGTAGCTCCAGGGGGTTGAGTGGTCGAGAGGATGACGGGGGATCCAACAGCACGCTCCACCACGTATGAAGTTTTGGTTTGGAAGACCTTTATTAGGCCCGAAGAACCAGCAGCCGACCGCTGAGATGAACGGACCAAGATGATGATGCTACGTGACAACGATGAGGATGCATGAGCAACACATGATAATGATGATAATGTACAGATGAAGAGGATTGGTATACTAAATGCCCACAATATGCACAACTCCACGCACAAGTGAAATATACACGGAAGCATATAAATGAAAAAAAATCTAATGAAAGCAAAAGTGACCACCATCACTACTTCGCATTCCCACATGGTTCTCTTGAGTGTGAGATGGTGTAGTTTTTGCGTGTGTCTCGTAGTTTTTCGTGCTTATTTTAACCATAAAATATGGATATTAGAAAAAAGAAAGGTGTATGGAGCAACAAGATGCTGAATGGAACCAGACCCAGACTCTGCCACTACACAAAACATGGAATGCTAACTTAACTGCAACGGCCGTCAGCCAGGGGCCCTCATTATTACGTATTGCTGCGTGTGTAACCACGAAGACCTTATTTAACACTTTTCACATTCGTGGCTGTGCATGACGTCAGAAGCCTTTACAATCGCTGGCACATAGGTAATATTTCAACGTATTTTGTAAACTACTGACTGCAGAGAATACTTTCATTTCTCCTACTCGTGGGCATCGATTTCGTTTATGCAGAAGTAGTGAGAAGGTTGCGCATATCGAGAAGCTTCGACGTTCTCGTTTGAAATTACTACTGAGAGCACACAATCAAGTACCTGCTTGCATGGTCATTGTGTGCTTCTGCTGAAATATGCTTAACCATTCAGAAGTGTTGACTCACAAGAGTGAACCTTACAGTGAGGGTTTTCGCCGCAACGTCTCTCTTTGGTTTTGTACGGAACTGAGCAGTAGAGCTGTAGAGTTAAAATGATACGTAATATATGGTTCCGGCTCATGGGATTGTGAAGAATTTTTAGCTGAGGTAGGGAGTATGCAAAGTCGGAGCAAGGTGGATGCATTTATATTGAACGGCGAATCTCCAATTTGATAGAGATATCTGATGATGATTTGTTGGTTTCGTATTGGCACAAAGGACATACTTTGTCAAAGATCTCCATGACAAAAGACATTAAAACAGCAATGATGGGCGCTTCCCGATGATATGGTAGAGATGACGTTACGTGGCTGTATATGAGCCTAAAATTCCATACTCTAAGGTTGGTCTGACATATAAGTATTTAAAATTATGAGAGTGATGTGAAACGCACGTAGCGCGAAATAATGACAGTGGGTGTTGAGTTGACACAATAATGGTATATGGCGTTGGCGCGAATGCCTTATCAAGAACATTTGTGTCTAAGGGTCACGAGGCCGGTAATATGTCTGTGTATCAAGCGCAGCAGCAGCCTCTACTTAGAGAGGTCGTGCTGCGGGTTGCCGGAAATGATGACGTGGGAACTAATTACGTCCTTTAAAAATGCGTACAGGGATTCATAAATAAAAAAACGTTTCTCAATCTATGAATATCGATGTGTGCACGAGCACATGGTGTAGGGAAACGGAAAGCTTTTCTTTTTTACTGTGTCGATTGCTTCTACCGTATCAAAATGTGATACACGGTGTGTGGATCACCGCACTTATCACTCACACTTAGGCCGGCACAGGACAAAAGGTGTGAGTGTGTACTATGTGATATCCTATTCTTAACCTGATAAGTGTTACTTCTTTGTAACATGACTTCGATATTAGGGACCGAATCACGGGATGTGGTTTCATGAGTTAAGTTTTTGTTGTGTCTGCCTATACCAAATACGCTTCCAGAGATTCCTAAGCTTTCATTTAAGGAAGAGTTTGATGTCAAGCTTACGGACAGCTATAGATGTATTGATAATAGCATACAGATGTATTGGTATAGATGTATCCGCCATAACGCTTTCTTGAGTTTCGCGGTGGTCTTGTATTAAGCAAACAATGTCATGCTGTTTCTATGTGCATATAATGAGTAACAGTGAGTAGAACAAGGCTGGAACAAAGTTCTTGTGTTCTTTTAGGGTTTTTAAAGCTACCACACACTTAAGACGCCTGATTATATCACAGATTCTGGCGTTTTATTTCTTTGATATGTTTTATGGCCGATAATATCGCGTATGCCTCTCCAGTAATGACGCACGTAGGGGGGTGCAGAACGCCTACATCTGAAAAAGGTGGCCAACCGCTGCATAAGAAACAGATGTGTGCAATTTTCAAGCATCGGTAAAGAATTCCGTAAAACTGTATTTGTGCTAGAGTTCATAAAAGCGCCTACAGGTAAGGGCTAGGGGGACGTGTTTTACAACTTCAATGAAGGATACACCACATTGATTGAGCTACCCCTGCTTCGGTGGGAGGTTTGGAGCAGGGGCTCCCAGACTTAGTTCGAGAAGTGACACGCCCATTTCCTCAGCAATGCCCCCGACACAGAGTGAGTAGGGCATATTTTTTCGCAATTCTTTCCCGCAAAGAAAATGCTCTATAAAACAAACTGAAACATAGTGACGGTTGTTAACCAAGCTTTAACTGGATATATCTTTCACTGTAGACTGTGTAGAGTGTTTCTTGTTGTTGTTTACTTTCAGAAAGCACAGAAAAGCCGTGTAATATTTCAGCAGGTGGAGCGACCGATCGTTTGATTCAGTATAGAGGTTTTCTACGGTGCTCGTGGAAACAGTACCCGCGGCATGATGAATACCGAGAGGGTGAACAGGGTTAAGCATCCCCAGGGCAGTTGGTCTGACATTATTGAACCGTACTCCAAGCGCGTATGTATTACGCTTTTGTATAAATTCACCAGACATTTCTTTTCACTACCCCGTGTAGTTGATGACAATTTTTTCAAGATACTCATGGTTTTCAAACACAAGTTTTTTTTAAATACGTGACGTGTAGTATGTAGGTTAGCTTGGGGTGCAGATTAGGCCTAAGCATTTGTGTTAAGCGTGCCCACGTAAGTGTTGACAATGCAGTGCAATGTGTGGTTAGAAATGTTTGCTTATCTTTCTAGAGAATAAAAAGCACTTGCATTTTTTGATGATTCATTCGGAATCGGTTTTCCTCTCCCGTTTCGGAAATGTTGTTCAAACATAGGGGAACCAGTCATTCACAGATTGCCAGGTTGAAGACTTGTAGTCAATCTGAACATCATCTACATATCTGCAGTAAAGCGTATTCTTTAGAATGAATAACTGAAATAAATTCATTTGATATTAAAAATGGTAGAACTAAGTACACGACCCTATGGAATTTCTGTCTGCCATAGAAATGTTTTGGACCGAACAATACGCATTCTAACACGGAACGTCTTATTGAACAGATAAATTTCAATTATACAGAGCTTTCTGCTCCGCATGCCTGAATGTAAGAAGTCTCACAGTATCCCGAAATACCACATAGAGTTGAAGGCCTTTTCAATGTAGGGGAACACGGAAAAAAATAAACTGAACAAGAAGGGAAATCTGGGCTAGTTGGTAATAGTTGCTCGTGTTTTATTATCCCTTTTCTGCATCCTCGCTCCTTTTCGCGCTGTGAGTTATCAAAAAAGAATGCTTATGAACGAAAGCTTCACAGATTGCAGCCTCGATACATATGCACGTTTTCAGTTTCAGAAGGGAGCAATCTCAAGCAGATGTACGGCACCTGCTTAACGATCCCTGTAGCTTAGCTAAGCGAAAAGGTTCATTGCATACCTCGCATTTTCTGGATTTCCTCTCTACTTCTTCTTTCTCCAGTCTTGCTTCGTAACATTGCAAGACTTCAAAATAGTACGATGAGTGTGACGCATATTCGAAGTAGGCGCCTAGGGAGATCGTCTGGCCTTCTATGCTGCCACCGTGTGTGTTTACTACATGGAGTGGGTGTGCTCATTTTCCCGCTACCTTACTAACCATGTTCCAGAACATCACCCTCATATATATATTTGAACTGATGCCTCATAAAGACTTCTTTTTACTATCCCTACTGAGATTCTGGTGCGTTCTCCTGCCTTAGGACTTTATATCCTTGAAGATTTGAAAGATTCTTACCAGTCAGTGACTCCCGAAGCAGCCTCCATGCTTTATTATGCTGTTTGCACACAATTCGAAAATCAGTGTTCCACCATGGAACTTCTCGTTTTCCTAACAGTTCGTTCGTTTGTGGGATGAATTTGGTTGCAGCATCCATAAAACAGCTGTGAAACAGTCGACAGCAGCACCTATGCTTGATGTACATATGTCAGTTTCAACATATACATGCAATGGAACAGAACCAATCAAATCGCAATTTTTATTATCAATTTGGAAACCTGTGGTCGACACTCAATTATTGTAGGTGTGCTCAAACCTACACAAAAATAGTCACATACACCGAAGTGTTTGACGTTTTTCGTTGAAATAGCAGCAAAAGCGATAAAAATACAAGGCTTATGAAGGAGTAGGTATTGTTACTGGGGAAATAAGATGTTGTTTCTGATTCAGAGATCCCACGACTGAGAAGAGAAAAGAGACTGTCATATCAAAACACCTCACGCGACGCAGCGAGAGTCAACCCCTAGTACCCTATGTGCATTCATGCCTCCACAAAGAAGGTAGAGTTTTGGAAGTTCACCAATTTAGGACTGAAAATCAGAAATTTGTAGCGTATACCTTGGAAGTATGTAAGGAGTGTAAATTAGGATCAGTTAATAGGAGATGATAGCTTGAACTGCCATTGCTTCAAGGAAAATTTTCAGTAGTGTATGCAAGTGATGCCTTGATTAAACTTGATGGCTTCATCTCGTAATGATATCACGGCATTCTCATAGTCTTTTCGGAATATAATGTTAGTCGCAGAAAGTGTTTTAAAGACGATGGCCTTTCTTGGGAACCTTTGCCGCCAAATTGTCTGTCTGTCTGTCTGTCTGTCTGTCAGTCTGTCTGTCTGTCTGTCTGTCTGTCTGTCTGCGGTGCTGACCTCACTCACGGCAATAAATGACACCTCAAACGGCCAACCCTATTCGCAGCGCCTACCAATATTGCTAAAATTTCAGCTTTCATACTTGTGCCATGGTGAATAACACAGCAATCATCGCGCATATCTGACGCACCATAACTAAACGTTGATGTTTTGTATGCGTGCTTTTAAACTAGAAAATGCATAAACAAGTAATTCAAGCACCGTAGCGTTTATCACGCTGCGGAGACAGTGCAACGCGATGTTCGAAAATTCAAGTGTTTCCAACGCTTTGCTAAGACGACACGGTGGTAGCACCTGCCCGTCGCTTTACGTTCTACACGTCATTGCCTCCGAGACAGGCGCGCATCTTTCTCCGGGGGTGCGCACGCCTTCCTTCGTCTTCGAAGGTGACGCCCCTGTCTAACGTGCCTCGGTGTGCTCGTTCGCCTTCGCTGCACTGATCAAGACTCTCTGACGCAGCGCTTCCATAATACAATTCACCGATTTTCTCAAGCAGGACATCAAATAAACATTTTGTCCACTCTCTGCACACGCAAGGCTATCGTACTTCGACGACATTTGCAATGAAACATGAAGATGTGGGACCAACTTTGTTTGTGCACTTCTCGTACACCCAGTACCTTAGGTCTGTGACCTAATGAATATAAATATATCGGGAAAGTTGGTATACCCATTGAAAAAAAAACGTCCACCATAAGAATGGTGGCTTCCACCATCCACCATTTTGGTGGATTATGGCGGTCAAAATGTAAGTGGCACATGGTGTATGGTGGCGTATGGTGGAGCGGATGGTGGATGGCGCGCTTTAGCCGGCAATGCTGGAGCGCGAAGCAGCGTCAGAACCACCTCGACGAGATGCCACACAAAAATATTAAAAATAATTTTATAAAAAACGATGTAGAAAGCACCCGTAAAAAAAGGGTGCTACAGCGCGCATTTGAACCTGCCTACTTTGAATTTCGAACTGAGCACACTAACCACTGCACCACAACGACAGATGGCGACATGGGTTTTAAAGAAATAGTCAACTACCAAATACACTGGTTAACTTCAATCCTGTTAACGGGGTCTGCACCTGCTACTAAAATTTGCACATTTTATAAAAACGAACAACTGCTGGCTTTAACAATTGCCACTGCGATAATGGCAACAGCGGTGTGTAATTTGTTACAATTTACAACCACAAGAAAAAAAAACTCAGTGGACAAAGGAGCAGGTCGAGTTTATTGGCAAATGCTGTCAAGTTTATTATCCGTTTCTCGCTCCTTCCAAAGGGCGATATAAGTTGAGGCTTTATGACGCTTCTATGCTCATTCGATAGATAGGCCCACACAATTGATTTTGATGTTTTTCGCTAAACGCACAGCGCAGTCGTGCCGGCCACCGCTGTTGCTCTGTCAATAGGAGCGACAACATAACGGCTTGGCCGAAAGTAATGCAGTACGCCAGAAACATTATGCTATGATATTGGTTCGGTAGGCATACGGATTGACGTGTCTATGTTCTTGCATAAGAGCCAGTGACGTGCCGGCGAGTGCGACCGGCGGCTGTCGGTGAAGGGAGGGGTGCAGCGTACCTTTGGTGGAAGCGCTGCAAGTGCGTCGCATTGATGTTTGTCGCTTTTTGCGCGGACACAGTACACACTAAAAAAGGCTCCATTTAGGTTAACTGATGCCCCAGCTGTGCTCTTTTGTTATTTTTACTCGTCGAAATTATGTATTCTGAAACCCAGAAGTGCAGAGAACTCTTGCACGGGCTCGGTCGGTTTGACTAACCTTGGGTGGAAATCTTGGTGGTGGAACAGAAGGGCCAAAGACAAAATCGCCGGGGCTCATCTCGACGCATGTCGAGAGCAAAAGTATATGCATATTCGAACGCACTTTGTTAACCTAAAGGTATGGCTCAAGCAATACAGTGTGCAAGAATTACCAGAGTTGCGTTTCTAGCGTGCCGACATCAAGTGACCGCTGTATTCTGCTCTAATGATTGAAAGGGGCAATTGCGAACTGGAGCCCATTTATTCGTCGACCATTGCGCACTGATGTGAAACTTTTATTGTCATGCTCACAGTGGCAACTCTGGTCCTCTATACATCACAACAAAAAACACATCGCGGATGTTGAACTGATATAAGTACCTGCGCGAAATGTAAACATATCCCGGCCGCATACTCTACGCTCCACAAAAATTGAAGCGTCGTTGACCCCACAGGAATAAAAAACAAACGTACTAGAAAGCGTAATGGGCAGCGTTTGTTTCTTTTAATCGTAAACGTATATCTCTGCGCATTCAAGAATGAAAGATTACAAATAATTGATTTCTTATACTGTAATGTGCTTTTCCTCATGCCACCATCATCCACCCAGCTTCCATCATGCCACCGTCTTACACCTTGCTCACCAAGCCTTCCACCTAGCACATTATGCCTCGCCACCATGAGCCGGCATTTTCCATCGTCATCACCATTGGCTCGCCACCACCACCACCTTCTGCCACCAATTTTCCTACTCTAGCCGTCCTCAGCCGGCATTTTCCACCGGCACCATCATCGGCCCACCACCACCACCACCACCACCATCTGCCATCATTTTTTCCACTTTCGCCATCATGAGCCATTATGCCTAAAACAATTTCCTCCATATCCCCTAATATTTTCAACATATCCACTATTCTTTCCACCATATTCATTAACGATTACAGCATCCACCAACCAGGATTTTCAATAGCGATTGGTGGATATTGATAGAAAGCGTGTAACATTTTCTGCGAGAACACGAAAAAAAAGACTCAATATAACTGCTTTTTTTTCAATTAGATCGTGTCCTCGTGAAAACGTTTCGCGTTTCCTATCAATATTTGGTCAGTGTTTGTGTAAAATTTCTTGAACGTCGCCAAAGTTTCTGAGGAGGTTCCTGACGTTTCTTTGTAGAATTTTTGTGTTAGCGCTGAAAGCATGCTACTTGCTTTGTGTCTGAAAATAAGTGAATATTCGGGCGGGAAGTTGAAATCAAAGTAACATGACCTTTGTTTGGTCATAATATTGGCTTTTTAGTTTTCTTGACGCGCTCTGAGGAGCTACGCCGATCTTTCAGCGGAACGGGTACCGTAGTATTCATTGCCTCTTAAGAGACACCGGATGCCTGCATGTGGATGCCTACACATTTTGACCCTCGAATCTCTAGTCTCTGTTATATTTTAGGCAGAGTAGACTTTACTGCTGCCTTGGCGGCCTTGTGCCACAGCCGAATACTCGTTCTAAGCCGGCCTAAGAAGTGGTGAGGGCTGGCGCGAGATTGCCCCTGACGCGCCGTATCAGCGTAGATTGTAGTCTAGAATGGTGAAAGTCTTCTGCATGCTTCCATAAACGAAGTGTATTGCTTCCTATTCAGTGTAACGTTCTCTTTTTTTCTTTCAGAAAGAGAAGGTACGTGAATATGCGGCATGATTTCCGTCCAAGTATACATAGTATGACTGTTCTTTGCAGTTGTCGGATGCGTGGCTCAAGACTCCACCTTGTGCACAAGCTTGGCTAGCACGACACTTTTGCGAGCCGTGGCCATATCTGTGACATCGCAAGTGATGACGGGGATTCAGTATGTGTGGCGGGAGGGGAGTCTTCAAGAACCCAGTTTAAATAAATTCCGGAAAATTCATAGAAGCTAACAAGAGTATTAGGTGTCTCGTTGTTATTTTCTTTTTTTCTATATTAATCGTCTGTACGTTAGTCATATTTTGGCTCTATCACCCTTTAAGTTCAATTTCGGCCAGGTCAAGCAAATATGCTTCACATACCCCTTCACGAGTAGAGTTTAGGGATTGGTGTGGTGTAACAGTGATCGGTGTGTCACCAAAAGCTGAAAGACCGCGTAGCTTTGCAACCTGTTTTTTCTCAACATCGATGAAAAGTTCTGTGCTGGCTGTTTTGGTGACTTTGTACGTACCCCCAAGACTTTCTTCAAGGGACCTGGATACTACAAAGAGGTAACCTCTTCTGGCTTGCTTAACACCTTGGTCACAGTGTGCGGCATGAAAAGCGGAAATGCGTCTCTTGGCCAGTTGAAAAGATTTATGTCGTTCGTGCGTACCCGCTTTAGGCCGGTGCGATCACTTAGTGAGGCGAATGCTCTCTACATGTCAGTTCTATTCTGTTCTGCAACGTTGGCGGCCACCAATCATAGAGCCTAACGAGAGACACTGCAACTTTGTAGATGCTTGAAGCTTGCTGACGCCACTCATTCATTGCTACCATAAACCAATGCGTCTACACCAAGGTAAGCTATTTGCACATGGTTACCTATAGCCGCCAAGATGATGGAAAGAAACGGACGAGAGAAGACAGGAAAGGTCAAAAGTTATGGACGAAGACTCATGTGTAGCGAGAGAAAGAGGCAGAAACACTTGGCTGACACCACGTACAGTGGGAACCGATGATATGTGAAACACGAATGAGAAATGTTGATATGCCATTTTAAAATCAGCACAACGTTATGAGGTGGAGGTATAATATGCCGTACATGGCTTCAGTGTCATAGATATCGTGTTTAGATGTGTCGTTTACCTTCGTCATCTTCACGTCACGTGATACCAAATTTAGTATAGGTGGAGCTTGTGAAATTGCCGCGAGGATGCTATGATCGTGGTATGTTGTCTTGTTTCTACATGACACGCGCGTCAAGATTATCAAGTTTGCACCAGTTATTATTTCGTCGTCCATTGACTTTACGTAAAACCAAATTTGGTGCATGTGGAGCTAGCGAAACGGCTGCGAGTGCACCATAAATGGCGAATTATACTCTAATGTAGCGTCGACGCGCGCGCACGCTGGGCACATCGACACTACGTTAGCAAAACTCAAGAACTCTATTGTCTGACGCCAGGCACGGCCCGACGGCAACTGGCGCGAAACGCGACAAGCTGCATTTCGCGTCGATGCGTTACCCAGACAACACTGCGTCTCCCTTCTTTCACGACGGAAAGACGTCGGCCACGCTGAAAGCGCATGCGTCAAAGCAACGCAGCGCGGCGCGTGCCTGTGAGTATGAGGCAGGACCGGCACCTGGCGTGGCAACGCCAACGTGACGCGACGAAATGAACGCCGGCGACCACGCGCAGCGCGTTCTGTCGAAACGCATTGGCGCCTTGACTGTGCCATGCGGTCATGTTGTCACACGGCACGCCCATCATGCTTATCATATTTGCAGCACTATCATACCTTCGCGATCTATTCACGTCCTGTAATACCAAATTTGTTGTAAGCGAAGCTAGCGAAACGGCCACCAGCGCATCATGAGCGTGGCATGTAGTTTTGTTGTTACATGACACGAATGCTATGATTTTTATGTTAATGCCGGTCGCTTGTGTTCGTCATGCAAACATGCCATACCATACCAGTTTTGCAACATGTCATGTGAACGCAACCACCGAAAAAGCTGCAGGACTATAAACTGTATATTATAATATTGATGACATAAATGTCATGATTTTAATGTTTTGGTAAGTCAAATATGTTTTTCATACCGTCATGTTATGTCATACTAAGTTTGGTGTTATTGCCAATATCGAAACAGCCAAGAGAGCTAAAAGTAGTCGGCGGCTAGATAGATAGGTAGATAGATAGATAGATAGATAGATACATAAATAGATAGATAAATAGATAGATAGATAGATAGATAGATAAATGATAGATAGATAGATAGATAGATAGATAGATAGATAGATAGATAGATAGATAGATAGATAGATAGATAGATAGATAGATAGATAGATAGATACGTTCAAAGCCGCTGTAGTTCGCTAAGAAATGCTTCGCATTTGAAAAGGCGACTGACAAAATCCCCAGGGTTAGTCAGCCCAGGAGGGCAGTCTACTTGGAGCCGGAGACAAAGGATAGTGTTGCGTTCACTCAACCGGCAAAAGTCCAATCAACCAGCTTAGGCTCAACCCTCAGAACCTGCTTTCTCCAGACACAGCACCATGCGCACGGATAAATGAAAGAGGTAGTCGAAACCCCCCTGTAAGCTCTGGTTCGTGGTGGTTTTGAGCAACAAACACCTGTTGGTCAGACACCCCTGCGAAGAATACTTGATGAATAAAATTACTTTCATTTATATTGGGAGAGTGTTGATCAGGTCTATAGTATTATCTGCGTATTGCTTACATCCTATCAAGACATTCATGATTACTCGTTTCTTTGCAGATTCTATGCGAAAGGCATTTATCGCGCACGTCGTACAGCCAGGGTAAGGTAGAACTCCATGAATTACATTTGGCCATCAATGGAATTCAACACCCCTTCTTGCCTAGCGTGCTCTAAGTAGTGTAAAAGTAATTGCACACAGACGGACATACTTACATAAGCCATGACAAACTTTCGTTGTGTCGAAATCTATGACCTTGAGCCGTCCACCGGGCAATATGATGATGCTGAGGAAGAAAAACAAACACTCTTAGAGGCCATCGTTCTATGTTTATTGAAATACTCTAAGCACAGAAGAGGCCAACGCAAGTTGGTGATGAATGCACATTCTCAATTACACTAGCAAAATGACCACCTTTTGCTGCATGGTGCCCGTAATAAAATATAAATATTAAAAAATAGGTATGAAATTATAAAAAAGCATAGCTGATTTCTCTCTGACACATTCGTAAAACACAAAAGCAAACCGTGCCCTCACGGAGGTTGTAGTATATTTATTGTGCATGGTTTCACCACAGGGGCAAAAGATCGATTGATTGGTATATAGGGTTTAACGTTCTAAAACCACCATTAGATTATGAAACAAGCCGTAGTGAAAGGCTCCAGAAATATCGACCGCCTGGGCTTCTTTAACCTGCACCCAAATCTAGGCACACGGGCTTACAACATTTTCGCCTCCACCGGAAATGCAGTCGCTGCAGCCGTGATCCGATCCCGTGACTTGCGTGTCAGCAGCCGAGTACCTTAGCCACAAGTGCAAAAGAGTGAATGCTATATCAGCCATTTTTTTATCACGCTGAAAAAGGCAAGCAGCGGGAAACTTGCACCTTTTTTCTGAAGCAAGAACGTTACACGCACGAAAAAAAAAAGACACAGGAGAAGCGTAAACTAACAAATGTCGAAGCTCGACACTTACAACGCACAAGTGTCGAGCACACAAATGCACTCTCGAAACAAGCACACTAGTATACACAGAACTGGCGTAAAGTTACAATATTTTCTGCAGTTTGACATCGCTGAACCACGATGTCAATATGAATTAAACCATGCTGAAGTACTACGGCAATTAGTAAGGGCCTGGTTTCCTTGACATATAAATCAAAGTAAACTATTAGACAACCATACATTTAAAGGAGCTGACTACGGGACCAAAGCTGCACAAACACCGTCACCGCCGATTCATGTGGCACGCCTTAACGGTTCCCAACAAGTTTTCCAACACAATTTGATTAGAGGGCCCTGATAAGCAGAGTTAAAATTACTGTGAGATATTTTAGGTCGGTGAAAATATATTTATGTCAGTGAAAATATATTTTACAATTTAGAAGGCCACCCACCGCAGTGATTTTGTTGCTGTAGCTATAAAATTTTGAACGCACTATATTTTTGTTCGGAATCGGCACCCGCCAGGTGACCGCACAATGCCTTGGCGCTCAAGAAGATTCTCTCAGCGTTCCCAAGCAGTGGTGGGTGGTGGCTTTGTTTGGGTATCTGTGCGCGCATTTGGCTATAAGACCAAGGTGCTAGGAAGGTTAAACAGACCAAGGTGCTAGGAAGTTTAAATTTTGAAATTGACATAGATTGGCTTACAGACACGCCAGAATTATCGATAAATGTTTTGTCCTCCCGTTACTCGCTGCAGTAACTCACAGATAATAAAAGTTGATTATGGGGCACCAAATACAAAAGAATCTGTACATCTATAGAAAAAGATATCTGACGTCATTTGCGTTCTTCGAAAATTCAGTGACCTCAGAGAAGGTTTTGTTGCAAAGGTATCAGCAAATGGTGACGTATTTATTTTTTTAATAGTTAGTGACTGACCTGTGGCCACGAGGTACCGTTTTTCGAACAGACTCCAAAGAAATGTCAATCTTGTGGCTTTTTTCTTACTAAACAGACATTCAAAGTATCGTTTTTGCACCAAAAAGCCAATTAGGCAGGATCGACAAAATTAGGACTTTTGCAGAATTCGAAGGCAATCAATGCCCAATTCAGAATTTTGCTTTCTTTGTTTCCATAATGAATTGTCTATATGAAAAAAGGGCAGATGTATTGGCTCCTGCGTTGCACCAGGTATATGTAATATTTTGTCTGCATTGACCACATTTTAGCAAGAAGTGTTGATCCAGGCAAGGTCCTCAAAATGTTTACATATGTGGGCAATGTCCTCGTGGTTTTAAATTGCACTAACCCTGCGACGCACTCTAGAAAGGTAGATGTAGCTTCGAATTTGTATCGAACACATTGAAAATTTTTGTCGTTTAATCATGAACTGGCCATTGAGAAGAGCTTGTGGTTCTGAGACATTAACTTGACTTGGGGCCAGGTTCACGTATATTGAAAGTTCAGTGCAAGAACAAAAAGAGAGCTTCTTTCTTACGATTCTCCACATTGGAACCAGATTAAGAGAGCTAGAGCTACAATGTGCTTTCATTCTTCGCAGTCAGTGTGCCCTAAACGTTGGTTCAGGAACCGAAAGAACTGCGATGGTCAAATCCTTTGCTTGTGTAGAGAGGAAGACCACATACTGTGCCATACACGCACAATATTTTCCACAACCTAAAAAATGCCCCCAGTTCCCCGAAGAGAATCGTGAGGAAATGCAAAGGTATTTCCTGCGGTAAGAAAGGGTACCGTTGGCGGCAGACATTCGCCTTCACTGACTTCTGCCATCGCCTTGAGTAGCGCCCAGCCAGCGAACGGTCCCGAGTGAGCTGCGAGCAGATGGGAGAGTGGGGCGGCAGCGTTCTCGGCTTGGCGCTGGCGTTTCACAGCGGCGTCTCGAGTACACATTTTCGGGTGTTCTTGAGAGGAGCGTAGCCGGAGAATTAATGAACAGGGACGTGGACCCGTTCACCCTGGACTTCCCGCAGGAAGGGATCACCACGTTTGACGAAATTACAGCGTATTACTGAGAGAACCGCAAGATATACGCCACCCCGTAGGCAGATATGTCAAGGGAACAGGCCACGATCTGGAGGCGAACACCAACAGATACTTTGCCCAGCCCTCATCGGCTGTTTAAAATTTATCCAGAAGAGATTACACAAAACTGCCGACATTGCAGATACGTGAAAGCTACCTAAAATCACAATCTTTGGGAATGCGAAGGTAACCCCCCCCCCCCAAAGAACAATGCTGCCAGCTTCCTCCTTTGAGGCGTGGGAGTCGCTCCGGTTGTCAGCTGACTACCACTTTCAGACAGAAGTGGTTAACTGGGCCGAAATGGTCATGGCAAGCTTTTGGCCACCATCCATCGAACCACCGGCGAATTAAGTTTACGGACCTTGCTATGCCATCAGTAGAGTTCTTTCTCTCCCTCTCTTTTGAGAGGCGCTCAGACAGCGAACGGTTGAGAGTGAAGCGTGAGCGGACCAGAGTGGGGTGAAGCGAGGAGAGAGAGCAAACGGCGAGAAAAGGAGTGGCGAAAAACTGCACCTATCCTTTCTTTCACTCTCGCCCACCACATTCTCCGGTTGCTAGGAGCTACGAAAAGTGAGCGCGCCCGCAACAGCAGCAGGTAACATGTGCTAGCGCGCGGACGCTGCGGACAACGCTCGATTTGAATTGAATTTGATTTTGAACTTTGCTCAGACCGTAATTGTCAAGAATGAAGGAGATAAAGGCAGATTTGACTGCCTGACAAAAGCCCCCCTACCCATAACATTACCAAGCGGTGGAACACTTAGGAGCATAGGCTAACACAGATAACAAGTATTGGTCAAAATACAGCACACATCACAGAGTGTAAAGGCTGTGAGGTCGATGATGGCATCCCACAGCTGCCATCAGTTGTTAAGAGTAGGAAGAAGTCGATGATAGCAGGCACAGCAGTTTCTCTTTAGGGTAGCTGGCTTCCCGCGGTCATCCACATAGCCGATCTTTGCTAGTGAGGGTACGCGTTAAGACAGATAAACAAAGGTTTATTTATATGATAGTCGAAAGATGGGAAATGTACAGGGATTCATAAAATTTCGCAATATGTACAACAAAAATTCAGTTCATGATTCCCCCCTTATTTACAAAATGCTTCGGTTTTTATAGCCTGCCGTCTCCTTAAGACGGAGGTCCGAAGAAGGTGGTGAGAACTCTCACCACAAATAAGGTGACAGAGTCTCAATGGTCTACCCACCAGAAGGAGTGCAGATATTGCACCACTTGGTTGGGCAAAAGGATCGAATGGTAGCGCGAGCGCACCACACCGTGACGCACCAAGCCCCTGTCTTGAAAACACCGCAGGGCGATTGATTGATTGATTTGTGGGGTTTTACGTCCCAAATACACCGTATGATTATGAGAGATGCGGTAGTGGAAGGCTCCGGAAATTCCGAGCACCTGGGGTTCTTTAACGTGCACCCAAATCTGACCACAACACCGCAGGGCGAGGAGGTAGAGTCCGGAGAATAAAGACATAGCTCCTTCGAGGGAATGGTCGCTGACCCGAACGTCAGCAGCGGTCCATGCTGCTTGCAGCTTCAGGCTTCCAGAACTTTCTCGAGCATGGCAGTCCAAATGCTCGATCCCTGAGAACGGCTTCTTCGATGACTTTCCACGCTTCCGGACTGACGGTGTTTTGCGATGGCCTTGCGTAGATGACAATAGCCGAGTCGAGAGGTTGACTTAATGAGACCAGCCACAGTGGCACCGTCCCCCCGCTGTTCGAGCTCGCTCAACAAAAGACTTGTCTCGCGAAGCTTTCGTTGAGACTCGACTGCTACCTGGAACATCTACGGGACAGCGTCTTGCAGACTGGGCGCCAATCGGCTTGAATGTATTCCTAGCAGACCGGCTTACACACATTCGCGTTTGTCCAGACGAATTGCTGGGCCAAACGTAACAACAGGCAATAAAAACACAAAAATAGGTATATTTAGTACACGACAATATACCACGTCTATGAAATTGTTTTACGAGCCTTGATGAAACAATGGTACAGATCAGTAAAAATAAATAAGAGGCAAAAAAGAGCAGATGACAATTGCGCATTATAAAGGAAGGACCAGGAGGTAAGCAAAAGGCCATGTTTGACTGTTTTATTTTCGCGGGTGGTATGTCGAAAAGTTCGACTGAATCATATTGGCAGCTTCTCGGTTGTTATTCAAGAAATGTGTCGTTAGGTTCGCAAGAGTTTAAGTTCTATATTTGGCTCAATACATAGAAGTTCTAAGTCGATTGTACCTATGGTGATATCGAGAATGAACAGATGACGAAGATAGAGAAAGCGTTTGAGGATCATGTAAAATTTGTCTACGTGTATGTATAGCGAGCTTTATTAAAATAGCTGACCAATTTTTAGTATATGAAGCCTCGAAAATGATTTCTCTGTGTGGTAATTTCGTTTAGGACTCTCTATACAACGAACAGCCATTTTTGGTAAAATTATAATCTATCAAAGTTTGTGTGAGTAGTGGTATCCCAGATTAGGAGACAGTAATGCAGATGAAAGTCAATAGGGGCATGCTAAAACAGCGATTATAGCCATTCCGGTACGAGGGAGTTAACGTTATATATTATTGAGATTGTCCTGCACATGACTCCATGGATCTTGTGTACATGAGGTGTCCAGCTGATAGTTTCTTCAAAAACAACACCTGAAAACTTATGAGTAGGAAATAATTCAATCGCGCAGTTTTCAAATTCTATACAGGTATTGTAGGTGTCAAGCTCATTACGGCCTTTCAAAACAATATATATATTTTTTTAAAACAGGTTGAAGTTGGTTATGAAGCCAATATGACCGCTTGGTTAGCCATCTATTAGCTGCATTTTTATGTTAAAGCAGACGTTTACCTGAAATAACGCTTCCGTCGTCTTATTTACCTACAAGAATCATGTGTGATTTTGCTGCTAAATTTAGAAAAACAAGCTCAAGTTACGTGCGCGTTTGGAAGAGGATTGGTTTTTGCGTGGGTCTACAATATTGGTGTTCTGCCTGTTTTAGGAGCTTCGCCCCTAAAAAGGTTGCAAATCGACACCGTGTGCCTGTGGTCTGCCCTGCTCCGATTAAGCTTTCAACGGTGTGTGCGCGCACATCTTCAAGAAGTGCCACATTGGCGTGTTACAAAAAGCACGCTTATCCATATTTGCGTTGTGCCTTTGGCACAGTTTATGAAATCCCCCTCAATTGAGAAATCATCTACATAGACCACACAGGGCGCTGTACAAATAACCATTTAAGGAAGCATTTTTATTAGGTAAGGATTGAACAGTGTCGCGTGTAGTGCATCGTGTGGTTGTACCCCACAGTATGATCACGCGTGAGTACTTGGAAGAGCCTGGATGCGCTGGCTCGAGAGATAATAGAAGCGTTTTACAACATAAAAACAAGGGAGTCCTGCGTCAGCGTGCCTTTCCTTTTGTGGCACAATACTGATGACCAACTGTTAGATCCAGCTTTTTCTTAATGTGTATTGTTACGTTGTATACGGAATTGCTTACTTTTGCTCTTGTTTCCTCGCACGCTCACCATCGTTTGAACAGTGCGCAGGTTTGGTTTTTTTAAGGCTTTTACACCAGAACTCATTTAGTTCTATCACTTTCTAGATACTATTGTTTTAATTTGAGTTTGAAGCCTTCTATGGTCTTGCCCACAAGCCCAGTAAGTTAAGAAGTATTGGTCATGTCCTAAAATAGCATTTGTAAAGCTATTGCTTCCGGAAATTAAACTTAGTTGTGAGTTAACGTTTTTTTTTCTTCTCTTTTTTCTTGGTTTTCAAGTTAGCGGCACACCTTTTAAGTAACAAGGACCGGCCTTATCACGTTTCTGCAGGAGAAGGCAGACACACCAACGCCGCTGACGTCATCGTTGCTTGAGAGACGCTTTTTTCCTGTTGTTCCAGCCTTGCATGGTTGCCCCTTGCCGACAAAGCTAGCAGTACTGGGTCATCTTCTGTTGTAAGCATAGTGGTTCGAGACAGAGTTAAAATGCATAAGACAGAAATATCGAACTCTTCGTGGCTGCAGTGGAATAACGAGCCACGGCAATGCTGACAAAATGGGTCTTACAGCGCAGCCATCCCGCACTCACCCCGTGATATGTGGTTTACTCGGCAGATTGCGTACCATGGCTACTCGTTGATTCGTTGTGATTCGGCGGCGCATTGAGCACGCAGTGATTACGACGCCGAGTGTTTCAGCGTCAGAAAACTTCCGCTCGCTGTAAATAGCAGAATTTCCAAATTTAACTAGGGTGCCATGGGAAACGCGGAGTTAAAGCCACGGTAGAGTATACTGTAAAAACAGCAATATTACCAGGTTTTCCCAGAACAATATTCTTCTTTTACCTGCCGTAAGAACAAACTATGCCAAGTTCACAACCTTGTTTTCAAGCATAGCAATTTAGAAATAATTGCCCTTCAATTTAAGGTCATCGCAAAACATTCACGTTTTCTCCTCGCGGAGCGAAAAACACTTTCTGCAGAAAATAATTAAATAATCTAATTTGTGTATTTAGCTCTTGTTACATTTTAACAGTTCCGTGCTAGCTTTATAACAGCATTTGCCTCTCAACAACTTACGCAACTGATAAAAAGTAGATGCATTTCTCATGTACAATTCTTTCATTTGTTTTGTTCTAGTTTGATCTCCTGCTAACGATAATTACAGTCTAATTTAATTAGTAGTAGTACCATCATGTTATACGTAATAATTTTATTACTGGTATTTTATCTCATTAGTCTTTGCTCACAAACTTGCACCTTTTGCTGTACTTATTTTGTAATTGCCCCCTTTCATGTCACCACAGGAGGTCTTCCCGTCAGTTTTTATGAAACTTTGGGACCTCCTCCTGTGCTAATCTAACCTTGTAACTGATTGTGAAATATGTAATAAACTTGACTTGACCTATCTTGACTAGAACTGTTCCGTGACGTTAAAGCGCCTCGCCAGCTTATGCAATTCGTGTTGGCTGTAGCGGCGGCGCTATAGTTGACAATTATTGAAAGCACTGCAGCGTGCCGCGCGCAAGGACTGTTATGCGCTCCGGCTACGCGGCACCCTTGCAGATGCAAAGTGGCTTTGGGTCAGTGTGTGGTGTGCGTCTTGATCACCTTTATTGCACATGCGTGTCCGCTCCCATTCATCTTCATTCTTACGCTTTTTGTCATGCTTGCTAACCAGATGCAACATGAAAGAACATAAAAGAGAAGAAGGAAGAATTTGGCCACGAGCAGTAGGAACATGAGTGCTTGGTATAGGGCTCGGGGCTTTATAACGCTGCATTCATCCTCATGCCGAAATTTCACGGTCATCGCCCTATTAAGACGTGAAGTTCCGAAGGCATCAGTGAAACGACTGTGCAAGCCTGGAGAGGCCGTCAGGATAAGCATCACGCGAAGTATTACGCTTCTGAATGGCGAAGTGAAAGCCTCCATTCCCGATGATACTCAAGGGGACCCTCACATGACGTATCTCATCCAGAAGAATGGGGAGCTCCTCAAGCTCAAAAAAATAAATCTTCAATGCGAAAAACAATGACGCCTACTAGGAAGAGCTCGAGGCCGCGCAGACGTACTACCGAAGGGTCTTTTACGCCATGTCTTGAGCATGCTTTTTGCTCTAAGAGGCTGCAAGAAAAGCGACAACGCTGAGTTCTAGAATGCCAGAGGTTACGTCCTCGAATACCAATGCTGGTGGTGCCAACACCTCTTCCCATGACGAGGTTAGTTACTATTCATCTTCCTTGCTACCCAGTCAAGAAACAATGCCACGTCATCGCACAGTGATGCTGCCGAAACTGCAGAACCTGACACTTTTTGACGGACTTAGAGATTGGCAGTACTTTCGAGACGATTTCATTGCCATGAATTGCCCGATCGAAGACATTTTACAGATAAAAAAGTTCAAGTTCCTGCAGTGTTATATGAGCGGTGCAGCAAACAGAGCCGTCGAAGGCATTCTGGTAAGAGAGATGAACATAACATCACCATCCGAAGCGTGACTGAGCAATTTGGTCGTCCCGACTTGCTCATTAACCAGGATGGTGACCATCTCATCATCTCAGCACGGGTGATGTCTGTTCGTCAAAGTCTGGATGGCGATACTTTAATTATCCTCTGTCAGGCGAATGCCTTCAACGGCTCTCTTTGCTGCACCGCTTAAATAAGAATGAAAGTAAAGAAGTTTTTCAATCTGTAGAAGATATTCGTTCGTAAGTAAAAGCCGAGCACTACACTTTAAAAAAAGCGGAGCGAGAATGCATAAACAGGCTCCGTTCAACCATCGGTGCAGTGACTTCCTTTCTTTCGGGCGCTTTACCTGTCGCACCCTCTCGTGGCAAGGACCAACCGAGCAACGTTCTTTCTTCAACGTTCTAATTTCCCCTCAATCACGGGGGGAAGGGGGGGGGGGGAAGGTTCTTGCGCGCACACATGCGCACGCTGAGCCTAGCCGGCCGCGGCCAGTCGTGAGCGATTGCTTTTACCTAAGATTGATGCAAGCGATGCGGAAGTGACGTTTTTTTGTTTTTTGGTGTAGAGTAACGCCTCCCTTTTTTTATCGCCAGGCACTCGCACGATGTTCCGCACACTTTCGTGTGGGTCTCATGTTGTTTCATACTACCAATTTTTCACGAATACAAGGAGCTCTGCTTCCCAAGTGATCTTGCTTTATCGATTACCTTAGGCTGTACACAAATAAT
This sequence comes from Rhipicephalus microplus, assembly GCF_043290135.1. Lineage (NCBI taxonomy): Eukaryota > Metazoa > Arthropoda > Arachnida > Ixodida > Ixodidae > Rhipicephalus > Rhipicephalus microplus. Next base: position 171,455,052 of record NC_134706.1, on the reverse strand, counting down.
GTTTTTTTTTACGGTGTCGACATACTTGGTAAGCCCACGCATATTTAGTTTCACGTGGCACCAACACCATTCTTTATATCGACAAGACGCATAAAAAAGCATCACACTTAATTTTTGCAACATTCTAGGAAACCTACTACCACTGTACATTCCATGCGTGAAAGCACGATCATATACAATTATTAGAGTTGCCCCACCGCGGTGGTCTAGTGGCTAAGGTACTCGGCTGCTGACCCGCAGGGCGTGGGTTCGAATCCCGGCTGCGGCGGCTGCATTTCCGATGGAGGCGGAAAGGTTGTAGGCCCGTGTGCTCAGATTTGGGTGCACGTTAAAGAACCGCAGGTGGTCTAAATTTCCGGAGCCCTCCACTACGGCGTCTCTCATAATCATATAGTGGTTTTGGGACGTTGAACCCCACATATCAATCAATCAAACAATTGATAGAGTTATACGTGCCGCTACTGCTATATGAATGTTCTTTGCAGTTTACCCCCATTCGAACACGGCCGCCGTGGCCGGAAGTCGAACCTCCGTCGTCCAGCATAGTCACACGAACCCCATAAGGCTATGGTACCACAGCAGGTGAACGCACGAAGGGACACAGGCTGCGAAGTTTCACCGAGCATTAATTCGCCAGAATGGGTTACAACCGTCAGAAGCGTTTTAAACATCATCATAACTACACTTTTGTGAAAAGTAAACTATGAATTCTGTCAGTTAAACCAAATGCTCAATCGCATGCGTTTTGAACTGCCCTTGTCAGCACTGAGAGGTAAGACGGAATGATGCACGCGTGCAGTGTGCCTTTGTCGTCCATCATTCTCCTTTGTCTTGAGAAGCTCAACACGAAATGCACCTATAGTAACAGCTGTGAACAGCAGGTAAGCACTAACACTCACTCACCTTTGTGAAAAGAGTATTCCAAATCCAGTTTAATATTAACCACCACAGCCACAGCGCTAACAACAAAATTCTGGCACGCACTATGCAAGTTGACACGCGAGGCAAATCGCGAGAGAAATCTCAAGCATAAAATTATCTAGGCACAGTATGCTATAACGTTATAGTAAATTCGCGCACCGCAGCGCTAGTTGCTCCACTCAAGTAATAGAGCTGCCGGGGCGCCAACAGCAACTGCCATCGCTCACGAAAAAATACCGTCGGATACGATGTCACCGCTTATTTCTCTCGCTAGACCCGCGTCGTAACATACGTATACACGGCTAGGACGGTCATCACCGCTTCAAAAACACTGTCATTGAAGGGCTAGCGGTGTACTGTATCCATGGCTAACGGTCACACTTGTGGCAAGCACGTAAAAAGAATATAAGCAAACGTTAACACGAAACAACTAAATGAGGTCGACGCGACTACAGAACAACTACCACGACGGAGACTAAGTCTTGTCTGCATTTTGTGCCCTCTCCGAGTAACAAGGGGAAGAAAAAAAAAGACATGACCTCCGAAAGGGCTAGCACGCAGCAAGCGTTTGCGTTCTAGGAGGCTTCAAGGAAAAGAAATAACTGTGGCAGTGATCGAGAGATGGCGCAGCGTTCGGAATGCCACGGGCATTCCATGCATGGCTTGGGTAATCGTTTTCGCAAAAACCAGATAAGCTGTAGTCAATATTTCTTCACTATTGTGCAACCGTTAACAAAGCTCCGTGTGTCTAAGCATCGGATACAACGTATTTACGTGTGCGCATGTTTTGGTATAGCCAGAAAACGTAAAAAAAATTGTACAAAAACGTATGTGTAACCTGTGCCGCTAAGGTGAGTCGAAATTCATTGCTATATAAGCTTGTGCGTTTTCGGAGTAGGGTGTGAGTAAACAAGTCAGAGTGTGTGTCACGGTGGCGAAATGAGTCATTGTGCTCTTGTTCATTGAGTTCACCCTATATTCGTACCACGTCTCCTTGTGTGCTTGTGTAGCTATACGCATTGCATCAGCATATATTAGGCGCCGGTGTTAGTGAGTAATCATGAATGGGTCGAGTCGTAATTTATCTGGAAGGGAGCCGTGATATTGGGTATGACAACGCACGTCACCGCAGGGCAACCTTTTTTTAGTATCATTCAGACCCTCCAGATGGCGCCAGCTACCACCTACTTCACGACTATGACGCTCTTACACCTCCAGCTACTTATATAACGTTGAAAATTTATTTATCAAAGTTGCGCTACTGAGTCGGAATGGTTTCGCCGTGATCAAGGTTTGGAAGCACATCTCGTGAACTGCGGCCCCGTAAAAGCATGGATAACGTCGGTACACTATGTGATAATGCGAGAAAGAGAGAGAGAACAACATTATTATAACAAAAGAACCCCACTCCGGGTCTAAAAAAGCCTATTCATCAGACAGGCCTAGAAGTTGCAAATGCTAAAGCGGTGTCGTCATGATGTCCGGGGAGGAGTCTGCCAGCCACACCTACAGGGTCGCAGGTCTTAGGTTTACAGGTATGTGCTTGAGGATCTCGCCCATGGCTGCGCGACCACACGGACAATTCCACAGAACGTGAGCATTATCCGGGAAGCGACCACATGCCATGCAAGCAGGGCAGTCATATTTTTCTTGTATGCATTGTTGAATGTGTGGTGTCTATAAATAGTGAGTTTGGGCACGCCTTATCAGGAATGCTTCGCGTCTCGTCAAAAAATGAGACGGATCGGGATAAACACTGCGATTGTTGCGCGTCTCATCTAATCGTTCGCGCCTCTCTAAACGTGGCATAGCTAGTAATTCGGTGCGTTTCAGTGAATCCGGCCACCACAGAGGAGGGCCTGGGGGATTTACGCAGGACATTGCGTGTGCCACTTCATTCCCTCTGATCCCCGAGTGACCAGATATCCACTGTATGCGAACACGTAACGAAGGGTGGTCAGCTAAGTGCTTCATAAGTTTGCTGTAATGCGCGTCTGGAATGTCACCTGTCGCGAGGGCTCGACAGGCAGCTTGGCTATCTGTGCGTATCAGTAAATTACGGGCATTTAGACTGGGAATGGTAACTGCTTCTACTATGGCTGTAATTTCTGCAACGCATTGCATACTATTGTTGTAATGGAAGCCCCATGACAGTGGTAGTCCATCGGAAACTATTCCCGTTCGAAAGCCCTCGCTTGTATGAGACGGAGATGCATCCGTGTACAAGATCCAATTTCCTGTGGTTTCTTGGAGATGTACTCATGATTTACGTCGTCCTGTTTGGTTATCTTGATCCATGTGCCGCGGAGCTGTTTCAACCGTGATCTGGTCGAGCGCCGCCCAAGGGGGCCGGGTTGCTTCAAATTTGACAGTTGCAGATATGTCGTAGCCTAATGCACGAAGCAGGGCGTATCCTTGTGCGGAATGTTTGAGGTGCGTGAATTGTGCTTAACAGTGAATTTGGGCCAACTCGTCGAGGTTTGGTAGGATCGCAGTTCCTTGAACCCTATCAGATTTGCATAATGAGGGGTACTCAGTATCGTGCGAGGAATTCGACGAAGCAGGGTCTCAAGCTTCGACTTTTGGGTCTTGGTGATGTCAATAAATCAATATTGATACATGACGCGGAAAATGGCTAAAGCTATGGAAATGCGCCTGAGGTGGTGTTCTTTGATGCCTCCCAACTTTCGTGTTGTGCGTTTCAAAAGACGGTATACTTGCTGCAACTGTTGTATTGTATGTCGGAGCCACTCCTTTGACTTGCGTTCATCTTGCATCCAGAAGCCTAGCACTTTGATGCAGGGCTTCCTGGGAATAGGGTCATTCTGTATGGAGAGTGTAACGAGTTGCCGGTCTTCCTGAGCGTTTGGAAGCTTCCCATTTGTTACGACAATAAACTCAGATTCGGCACTGGAAAGAGTGAGCCCTCTTTCTTCAAGGTTTCTAGAAGTCATGTCAATGGCCGATTGTAGCGTGTGTTGTATTTCTGATGGGGAAATACAACATAAGATAATACCATCAGAAGTGCATAGGAGCATACTATCATTTCTCTTGTGAACTGAAAAAGCTCTGCCCAGCTTTCGCAATATCAAAGGTGTGAAGTCTATATGCATCATAATTGCGTTACTTTCATGTAGCTGACGTAGTTCATGAGCACACCCGTTGTGTGTGAATTGCATTTAACAAGGTAGGAGCGCGTCCATCATATCCATAGCTCCACTGTGAAACGCTCACAAAAGCGCTTGCGGTGTAGCCGACCCTCTCTTGTCATGCTACAAGAAATGCTTACTTCATTGCGCAAGGCTTATCACGCGTATTTCGAGCAAGTGGTTGTACAGAGTCAGCGGTCGCAGTTCATCAGGGCAGCAATTAGATGATCCAATGAACCGTTGCGAGGCCATCAGTGTGCGTACAAGTGAACACATTCATGCGTTCTTGGTCGATTTGATGCCGTGCTCTCACCAGCCTTTTCACCAAGGATCTCCCACAAAATTCCAGCGGATGACTGGTTGGATTTTGAAGGCGAATAGCGGCTGCACAACGTCAGCGTCAAGCTTTGAACCCTTCAGGGAGCATCGTTGCGGCAGAGATAACCTAGCAATGGAGGTGACAGGTCAAAAAAAGCATAAAGCTTTGTCATAAAACCTCGGTGGATGACTGGGTGAGGAAGCACAGGACATATGTATATTCTCCATTGGTACTAGTTGTTACTCAACACGATATGCGTGCTTTTTACTAAACTGTGCTCTAACTGAGATGTCTTTCTGCTTCATAAGCTTGAACCGTTTCATGAAACTGTTGAATTGCGCTTGTGCATAGCACTCTGCTGACCTTCGGTTGGCGCTTCATTAAGGTATCTCTGGAACTCGCACATTCAAGAGCACTTTATTTATTTATTTATTTATTTTTATTTTCAAGTACTGCAGCCCCGTTATGGGGCTATTGCAGGAGTGGGTACACAGCAAGAAATAATAAAAAGGTAAAAAACAAAAGAGCTGAATACACAAGTACATTGGCAGATCATAGAAATACAAAAATTGTACAAACAGAGTTATACAAACAATGAAAGGTTTACAGCACACCGTCTTTTAATGCCTTCAAAAATTCATCTTTCTGCAAAGACCGAATGTGACCTGGTATGAGATTCCACATTTCAGTACATTGAGGAAAAAGGGTGTATTTGAAGAAATTCGTACGAGGATGAAACACAGATACATTAAGTGCGTGGCTGTTTCTGGTGGATGATGGTTTGGCAGGTGTTATGTAGTTGTTGTGTGTTGAATATTGCGGTGAAATAAATAAAGAGTGAAAAGGTTTCAGAGACTCGATGTCTCGTCTTTTAGAAAGTGGTGATAGACCAAACTGCGCTAGATGGCATGATGGTGAAAAATTACGATCATAGCGTCTGTAAATGAATCGAATAGCTTTTTTCTGGATGAATTCAACGCGTTTTATGTCGGTGATTTTATAAGGGCACCATACAGTGGCTCCATAATCAAGGATCGGTCGTACGAGGGTTTTGTATGTAAGCAGTTTTGTTTCCCTTGGGGCTAAACGTAGTGAGCGATTAAGGTATCAAAGTTTCTTCAGAGCCTTGTTGCATGTTGTATTGATGTGACTAGACCAAGATAAGTTAGTAGTGAAAAGGAGACCTAGGTACTTATATTGTGAGACCCGCTGCACTACATAGTTATTAAAAGAATAATCAAACACAGATGAGGTTTTCTGTCTACTGAAACACATAGCAGCTGTCTTTTGAAAGTTAATGCTCATCTGCCAATTTCGGCACCACCTGCAAAAGTTTAATAACAATGTATGGAGTGTAGGATGATCATAAGGTGAATTTATTACGTGATATAAAACGCAGTCGTCAGCGTAAAGGCGAATTTTAGTGGAAACTGTTTCGGGTAGGTCATTTATATATAACAGAAAAAGTAATGGCCCTCGCACGGATCCCTAGGGCACACCGGAAGATACACGTGCTTTAGATGAATGGAAGGTGTTAAATGATACGTATTGGCTACGACTTGAAAGGAAACTTTTAATCCACTGAACAAGCGATTGATTTCTTAGTAAGAGATTGAGTTTATATAGAAGTTTTGAATGGATGACAGTATCGAAGGCTTTATAAAAGTCTATGAATAATGCGTCCACCTGAAGACCTAAGTCAAGAGCTATAGATATGTCATGAGTGAATTCTGTCAGCTGAGGTATGATACTAAGTCCACGCCGAAAACCATGTTGTGCATTAGACAGAATATTGTTAGTTTCGAGAAAATTGATGATGTGTTTGAAGAAAATATGTTCCAGTAGTTTGCATGAGTGAGAGGTTAAGGATATAGGCCTTTAATTTAATACATATTGCCTACTACCTGATTTCTGGAGTGGAAGGACTTGTGCAACTTTCCACAATGATGGAACAGTTGATGTTGATAATGATTTGTTGAAACTACTGACAGGTATTGGCTTGTCCATAGAGAATAGCGATGAAGAAAAATATTATTAACACTGTCTGGGCTAGACGACTTTTTTGAATCAACATTTAAAATCAAATTTAAACCACCTTTTGTAGACACAGAGACATCATCAATAGAAACAAGCGAGGCATGAAGTGGAGTGCAAGAAGAAATTTCGTAATTATCCTGAGCAAAGACAGACGTAAAGCATTCGTTAAATGCATTGGCAATGACCTGCGGTTTGCTAGAAGGAGTTTCATTAGAAACGAATGTACTAGTAGAGCATTCCTTTGGCGAGATTGAGCTCCGAAATTTTCGGGGATTATTCTTAATCACACTTGGCAAGGTAACTGAGAAAAAGATATATTTAGCAGCATTTATTTTCCTACGAAGTTCCTCCTTCACTGTATTGAATACAGCTCTACGCAGGGCATTGCCATTACGACTTGCATGCCTTAGTCTTGATAGTCGACGCTTTAACTACAGTACTTCTCTCGTTATCCATGGAAGGCCAGTATTTTTCTTTTTAGTTTTTAGTGGTATACGTGTTTCAATACATTCTATAATAAGGTTTTCAAAATAGGACACCAAACTGTTGACATCACCAGTATAGCTAAGTTCTTTAAAAATGTCAAACTCGCTGCTTAAGGTGTCGATTATAGACACATCGTCACCCAGGCTATAATCACAAAAAGTTGCATATTCATAGCGGCGTTTCTGTACTGTGCAATAAGAGAGATTAGTACACCTCTATGATCAGAAATACAATTAATGACCTGGGCTGTAAACCCCCTAGTATACAGTAAAGCACTGAGAAAAACGCAGTTCTGTATAACATTGTCCATTGTGGCATCAGTGACAACTTGTTTAAGACCTAAGTTTAGTGAAAAATTAATCACCTTTCTACAAATTTATGAATCAGTGCCGAAAGTGGAGAGCGATGGCCAGGAAATGCCAGGCACATTAAAGTCTCCCATGCAAATTAGGTTACATGAAGAAAAGCCTTTTTGTTGTATAAAACTACTGAGTACTGTGAACTGATCCAGTGATAAACCTGGGGGACGATAAAATACACCGACAATTATAGGAGAGTTCGCGATATGAACCTTGCACCAGACGGTTTCAATATCTGCAGGTTACTTTAATACAGAAAAACCTAAATCAGACCTCAACAAAATGGCAACGCCACCACTTCGGCCATGCAATCGATCAGTACGAACAACATTGAACCCTGGTGGGGTAATTTCAGAATCATATATGTCACCATGAAGCCAGGTTTTCGTGACGCCAATAATGTGAGGACAAAAGGTAGCAAGCAAGTGTAAAAAGTCAGGAAGTTTATTGTTGACACTTCTGGCATTTATATTGAGAATACACACCTTATCATGATTCGGTCATTTTGTAAGACTGGGGTGTTTAGAAGACTGGTTGGTGGATTTTACTATTGAGTCGGAAATACAATCCCAGTCATACAGCGCATTATCTACATATACATGATCGTACCTTAATTACACAGTGAAACCGTCATTCCTAAAGGATGCAGTGGCGTCCCATAGTTTTTGGCGAATAATCCGTATGTGTTCAGAGAAGTCCTCCGTTATACGCATGTTAGAACCCTTCAGCTTAAAGCCATTCTTCAGCACCTTAATCTTTTCGCGGAAGTCAAGAAGTTTAAGAATTACCGGGCGAGGTTTACTACGAAAGTATCTACCGATCGTGTGGAATCGATCGATCTGCAGAAATTCAACTTTAAGTATGTCTGAAAAAAACTTCGACAGACTGGCCTTTAAAGAACCGCTATTTTCATCTTCCGATTCCTCCAGACCGTATATGATAATGTTGTTTCTGCGCGAACGATTTTCTAAATCATCATTTCGAGAAGAAAGCTTGTTGACTGAAGAAGACAGCTTTTCAAATTGGCAACGCAGTTCGTCGTAGAATGCAGCATTGTGAGAAGGTGGAGTCTTCTCTAGAAGACTTAAGCGCGTTTCGATAGCCTCAAACCGGGAGTTGACAGAGTTGCGCATTTCCGCGACATCTTGTTCTATGTTCTTGTGGCCAGATAGAAGTTGAGAAAACATATCTGAAGCAAACCATTCATTGTCGACATCAGAACTTGATGGATTATTAGAATCTGTTTGAGTAGGAGAACCTGTGCGCAATGTAAGGCCTGAGTTAGCCAAATTAGCCCGAGTTAGCCTTTGCGGAGGCCCCGGGTTTAACTACACATTGCCGCTTAGTAAGAGACTACACAGGCCATGTGCAATATCAGATTAATTGATTGATGGATTGATATGTGGGGTTTAACGTCCCAAAACCACTATATGATTATGAGAGACGCCGTAGTGGAGGGCTCCGGAAATTTAGACCACCTGGGGTTCTTTAACGTGCATCCAAATCTGAGCACACGGGCCTACAACATTTCCGCCTCCATCGGAAATGCAGCCGCCACAGCCGGGATTCGAACCCGCGCCCTGCGGGTCAGCAGCCGTGTACCTTAGCCACTAGACCACCGCGGCGGGGCAGTGTGCAATATCAGCATATGATGAAGTAAGCATAAATGAGCAAATGTGGGGCCAGGTACCAGCAGCAAAAATCAATCGTCAGAACGAAGGTAATAGGTATTGCTTAGGTAACGTACCTGCACAAGGAACAGACAGTGATTAAGCATTGTGCTGTTGCCGCTGTCATATTCCACACTGAATCGATGCAGTTGCGGCGGCGCTTTTATATCCTTGACCACCGACGTAACATCGGTGGGCGTTTTTAGAAGTACGCTGTCATGGATGATGTCATCGAAGAAGGTGTCCGGCATGCTAACGAACGAACCATGGCTTTGCTCCAAGAGAAAAACAGGGCAGTCGGCGCGCACGCAAGCCGAAACTTACGCTTGTCAATCAGCAACCGGTGAAACATCAAAAACCGTCGAAGATGTGGCTACCAAGGGAGCTGCCAGGCCAGCGCAAAACTGCACAAGGAACAGACAGCGAATAAGCATTGTGCTGGTGCTGCTGTCACCTTCCCAGAATATGTCCAGAAAAGTTGACTGTGATTTCATCAAATATCTCAAGTTTCTGGCTAACTTCGTCCTTTCTCTCGACAGATGGCTCGATTCCGACGAAGTTGAGATGCCGCATTGCAGGATCATCGCAGTCAGGAAGGAAAGTCTGGCTGCAATTCCAACAAGTGACAGAAAGTGCATATAGCTTTGGTAGACGTTCTGCTGGTGCTGCGGAAGGTTGTACGTCTTCTTCGGGTAAGGAACGCAAGAAAGCCGACAACGTTTGTCCTGCCCTACCTCCTTCCTTCCTGATATGAATCTGGGTGTGCAAAAAATAGGGATTTAGACAGCCTCGCGAGAATTCTCTTCATGTGTCACGATACCGTACGTATCTTGCGGCACTTCCTTAACTTTCTGGCTGTTGAACATTGAGAGGTCGTCAGGCAGGCACTTGATTAGCACGCTACTGAGTACAGTACAACTACGTACTGGTCAGGTGAGACTTCCAAGCCAGTCAATGCAGAGACTCAAAAGTGTACCTGGTCGTAGAGCTGCTGGTGGTTCTCAACATTGCCTAAAGTCTTGATCAGGCGTGGAGATGGTAAACAAACTCGTTAATGAGCAAATCGCGCCGACCAAATCGTTCTGTTGAAGCTTCGACAGCGACGTTGTAATTCACTTCTCTCAGCCAAATGAATTTGATGGCTTTTTTGGCTTTACCGCTCAATCAAGAATACCTGAAGTTGTACTTCTTAATCTAGGTAGCACTGAAGTTATCCTAGAAGGACTGCCATTTGCGAAATGCGCCGGGAAATATAAGGATGAGTAGTTTGGGCATGACCACAGTGCAAAGACATGGCATGGTTCCTTGACTGTGCGTTAAACATGTTACTTTAGGTTAAGACCTGTTACTGCTCTCGTTGTTGGCTGAGGTGCTGGCGCCAGCGGCGTCTGCGTTTGGTTACCTAACCTCCCACATTGCATTATTTGTTGCTTACGCTTCGCTTGCGACGTCTAGGAGAAAGAACCTCGCTTGGGACACGGCATAGGAGATCTTTCGGGTCAAAATCTTTAGCACCCTCCAGCTTTACCTCACATGTGTCCAGCAACTATATTACACTTACTGCAAGACGGAATTTCAGCTAGATCATTTTAAAAAATAACGAAAGAGTTTTTAGTTGATGAAAGAGATGCTTTTCTTGATTTTTGAAATTTGTAGTTATGATGTTTTTGTATTCGTTGCATTTTGCTCATTATTGTGCCTTTGCCTGTTGTTTATTATACTCTAATTTGTTTTGTAGAGCAACTCATTTCCTAGTCAATATGTTTCTTGTTAATTTATTTTATAGAAAACATGCATTTTGTTTGGATTTGCCATGACTCGAATAAGGACTGTTTATATTTCTATTTTTTCATTCACACTTCTGGCAGTCCCTGTTCAAATATGGTACCCGTGTAAGATAACACGTGATGTTGTTATTTTCCGCGTACTGTGCTTGCGGTATGTTTCTGCTCTGCTGCCAGGTTGGCACGACCAAGTCAGGCATTTACTTAGCCTTTAGTCGTGTCTCCCAAGGCAATCTTGTTCAATTTTGCCTTGAATAAAGCAAACCAAACCAAAACCAAACCAAACCAGAACCAAACCAAACCCTAGGTCTCTCTCTCATCTTCTATACTTCCCCTTCTCTCACCTCACAACGCCGACGCAGGCAGCGATGCTAGCGAGTTTCTCGATCGAAAAACTTGGCCTTGTATCTGCATGTTCAACTGTGAATTTTGTCGGAAGATGATAGTCATCCATCTAAAAAAGTGAACAGACTAAAAAATATACTTGATGTCTTGAGCGAGAAAATCAGTGAATGCATTTCTGGAAGATGGATGGATGGATGGATATGGCTGTACACTTTAGATGGGGCGGTGGCTAGCGCCCCCAAGCCGTAATACTTAATGAACCAAAAACTAGACCTATTTTTTTCTTTTAATAATAGTTGAGGATTCGTACTTTGCAGTAAAGCGTTTAATTTTCACTCGTGCCTTGACTTGCGTCATCAATCATATAACCTCCTTACAGTTAATTCTACCCACTTAAAGTCTATTTTGCCCTCCCTGTCCCTAAACCAAACTGCTTTGAAAAACTGTGCGCCATCATCCTGAACTATAGGGCGAAGCCCTTTACAGAACATTATCAAGTGTTCGGCAGTTTCTTTTTCCTCTCCACAGGCACCGCATACCGTGTCTACCCCTTCGTATTTGGCCGAATATGTCTTGGTTCGCAATACTCTTCGTCCTGGCCTCAAACAGTAGAGAACTACCCCAAATATTATCATAGATCCTTGCCTTGGCAATTCCCTGCTTAAAAGTTTGATAAACCTCTAGTGTGGACTTCTTAACCATGCCGATTCTTTATATATCGATCTCAGCTTCCTTCACCTTCTTCTTAACCGATAATTTCTTTTGTTTGGCCCCCTGCTGTTTTATAAGTATTTACCCACCAATTTTGTGGTTCGCTTCCTCCAATTTGTATCGACATTCTTCATGTACAAGTAGCTGAATACCTTCCTAGCCCAACGCTCCGGCCCCATTTCTCTCAATCGCTTCTCAAATTTTACCTCGCTGCTAGCTTCCCTGCCCTCAAATGCTGTCCAACCCATATCACCTTGTACTCTCTGATTTGGTGTATTCCCGTAAGCTCCTAAGGCAAGCCTGCCTACTCCACGTTGCCTAATTTCTAATCTAGCTTGAACTTCTGATCTCATGCGCAAGACCACATTGCCGAACGTCAGACCAGGAACCATGACCCCTTTCGACATTCATCTGACAACATCATACCTATTGTGATTCCACAGTGTCCTGTTTTTTATTACCGCTTCATTCGTGTTACCTTTAGTTCTCACGTATATTTCGTGTTCTCTCAGATACTCGGCGCCATTGCTTATCCATACGCCTAGATATTTGTATTTATCTGCTATCTCTAGCGCGACCTCCTGTATTCCAAGCTCAACACCTTCATTGTCATTAAAAATTATGACTGCTGATTTTTCTTTACTGAATCTGAAATCTAACCTATCTCCCTCATTACCGCAGATGTCCACCAATCTCTGCAAATCTTCCTTGTTGTCGGCCATTAGCACTATATCAACCGCATACATCAATGCTTGTAGTGCCTGTTCAATGAGTTTTCCTTGTTTGACGAACGGTTGAAGCCCAATCCACTTCCCTCTAATTTGGCCTCTAATCCTTGAAGGTACATAATGAATAATGAGGGTGACCGGGAACACCCCAGCCTAAGCCCCCGTTTGACCTCTGCAGGATTGGATACCTTTTTTCTCTCTTTATAACTACTTTGTTACCTTTAAAGATATCCTTTAAAAGATTAGTGACTACATGTTCCGCACCTAGTGTGTCCAGTAATCCCCACAATTACTCTTAAACCACGCTATTGTAAGCTTCCTTGATATCCAAAAATGCTAGCCACAGGGGCCTGTGTTCCTTTTTTGATATTTCGACGCACTGTGTCAGTGAGCACAGATTGTCTTCCAACCTCCTGTGTTTCCGAAACCCATTCTGCAGATGCCCCAGCACCCCTCGTTCTCTATCTATGCCTGCAGTTTTTCTTTTATAATCTGCATCGCCAGCCTGTAGACCACTGATGTCGCTGTTATAGGACAGTAGTTGTTTCTGTCAGCTTTATCCCCTTTTCCTTTATAGATCATGGTCATCCTGCTAAGTTTCCATCCATTGGGAACTTCACCATCGATTATTTGCTTGTTCACTGCCTCTCTTAAAGCCTGCTTAGACTTCGGACCTAATGTCTTTATCAGTATAATAAGAATGCCATCTGGGCCTGTAATGCACTACTAGGAACCCTTTTCTCAGCCCTTTCCCACTCTCGTTGTGAAAATGGAGCCATTGCGCTACCTGATTCATCCTTGTCTATTGTGGTGCAGAAAGCACTTCTATGTTGAACTTTTTCTGTCACCCTTGTTATTATATACTCAATAGCTTCGTCCCCTTCTCGCCTAGCACAATGGGCTGTAGTTACGAACCTCTGCTCTAGGCTTGTCTCATTTCTTAGGGAGTTTAGAAGGTTCCAAATTTTCGCAGCTGCCGTTCTAACTTTCTTATGTACTTTTGCCAGCCACTGAACTGCCTTTCGTCTAATCTTTTCATTGATCAGAAGGAATGTATCCCTTCTACAGCTTAGAAAAATTTCCCATTTTCCTTCAACATCACTTGTTGGTTCACCCCGCTGCTTAGCATGTCTGTGTTCCCTAGAGGCTTTCTGACGTTTTGCTATGGCTCTCTTAACTTCGTTATCCCACCATCTCTTGGGTCTGTGTCTTCTTTTCCGGAATGACTTGTCACGTGCCTTAGCAAGCTCTAGCTCAAACAGTTTAATTAGATTTGTGTATGTCCACACTGTTTTATATCCCCTGTGATTAATTTATCAATTTGATTAGTGGATATTTCAATTTGCCTTTCTGCATAATTATTTTCCTGTAGTTGCTCATCTTGTCTCCTTCCCACTTTCACTGCTCTTCCAAAAGTTACCTTGATACGTTTTTTATCGCTACCCAGACTTCTGGAGCCACCTTCATCTATGTGTATTCCCCTGGCGTAGCGTGAGACTTGAGCGCCATCTGTCGGTAATCTAAAAAAAAACGAAAGAATGGCCTGTGTTATAATTGTGCAAAAAAATTACACTTGCCAAGGTAAATATAAAGAAAACAGACATTGACGTTTCGGGCGCTGTACGGGTGCCATCATCACAATGAAGATGCCAGCATAAGCATGCGGCGATTTATATGTCAAGTGGCGCAACGTTTTGGTGTAAATCTCTGGTAGATTGCCATTTGTTCTGTTTATCGTGTGGTTAGTCGACGGAATGTAAAATGATTTAAAAGAAGACGGGTAGATGATTGACTTTCTAATGCGATGATTTATGCTGCGTCCTAGCCAATACTGTGGCCAGTTTTATTGTGGTGTTCCGCCAAGGCCTTCAAAGTTGTGTGGCCCTTGGCGACGTCACTTTGGTGTTGTTTCAAATGCTGTTTGACATTCCCACTCGTGCCGATATACGACACGTCACATCGCCCACATGGTATACCGTAGATAACTCCCGGGAAATCCGTGCACTTCATAGGATCCTTTGCGTGGACAAGCTGTTGTCGGAGTTTTCCAGTAGGCACGTGGGTTATTTTAACACCATCGTCTTTAACAATTCATGCGAGTGCCTCACTTGTTCCCGCTGCGTAAGGAATGGCTGCGCGCTTCGCCCTTTCTTTTTCCTTGGTCATTTCACGACGGGGCTTAGCTGCATTACGCTCTTGAGTCCTGAAAAGTTAGATAGGGTAACCGTTCGTTAGAGGTCTTTCGGACCCTTTGCAGTTGTCGCATACGTTTTGTAGGACCAGAGAAGACATGGAATGCCTAGAAATAAAGCGCCGCTGCAGTTATTCTTTTTTGTCTGATGGGGTGTGCTGAGTCGAAGCAGAGGTACTTTCTCGTGAGCGTTGATTTTCTGTACCCGCTTGTTTTTAACATATTGGAGGTTCTCTCCACAATGAATTCAAGAAAAGGAATTTGTTCATTGATTTTTTGTTCCACCATGAACTGTATGCTCACCTTCAACGAGTTCAGGTGCTGGAGAAACTGTGCTGTATGTTGGTGACGGGTATTACAGAAGCAATGGTCCATTTACCTCAGTGGTCGCGTCACAAATGAGAAAAGAGCGGCACATTCGAGATGCTCCAGTGCAATGTTTACGCGAACGACGGACACAGATGTGCCCATTGCTGTGCCAAACACCTGCCTAAAATAATATTTATTGAACACGAAGTGTGTTTTGTCACTCACTCGCGAGATTCCAGGCCCACCAGTTGTGTCCTCGCGATCTCCGACGTCAGCGTAGCTCTGGCCGACTGGGCTACCCTACGACATCTCCTGACGCCGATATCTGACGACAGCGTAGCTATGACCTGCTGGACTTTACCTACGCCGTCTCCTGACACCGACAAGAACTCTCGCCAGTCGTGCCCCGTCCTCGGACTCCTGTGACTGTTTTCATTTTTCCTATCTCTCCTATCCCTCATATGTCCTCACTCGCTGTCCTAGCGCATCTCTCTCTCTCTCTTACATATATATATATATATATATATATATATATATATATATATATATATATATATATATTCCAGTAGATTCTTCGTGAGCGGTCACAACGTGATTTATTTCGACGTTTCGGCCTAGAGTCTGGCCTTCATCAGGATTAAACATACAGTTTGTTGGTGCTCAGCTTTATACAATCTCAAATCAGAGGGCAAGGAAAGAGAAAAAAAACAGAAAAAAAGAAAAAAAGAAAAAAAGGGAAAAAAAGAAAAAAGAGAAGAAGAGAAAAATAATATACGGTGGACGCCCCTCAGGTGCCCCCCTTCCACTCTTCCTTCCACTCCCCCCTTCATCTCTCTCCCCCATCTCCCCTTCACCTTTATGATGTCAGTGGTCTGTGTATGTTTACGTTCACTAACGCATTCCTCCCGATCAGACGGCCCCTCCTGGCACTGGCGGTTCGGTGTGGGGCAAAAAAGAGCTTTTCAGGAAGTCCTAAGCCTTTAACTACTCGGGGTCCTGTAAACAATTCGTCGTAGATGGAGGGGTGCCGCGTATTGTGGCAGAGGCTGGTAAGCGGGCATTTTGGGTAGTTTTAAGCCTTTAACTACTCCGCTCCCTGTCAACATTTCGTCGTAAAAATAGGGGTGCCCCGTATTGCGGTAAGCTGTGCAAGCGGGCGCAATGAGAATTCCTTGCACGCTTCTAAATTACGCGTGTAGTGGGGGCCTCCCGGCTGTGCACAGGGTTGCTGTTGGGCATGTCGTGCATGGTACAATTGATTGGGTAGTAAAATAAAACAGAAAACAGACCACAGCTACACTTAGGAAGAGTAGTTACACTTGGAATTGTTTTGGGTTGTCCAGTGCCCTTCGCAGCTGCAGTGCCGTGAGCTCAGTTACTATTTTCATTGTTGGCGTTATTGTTTTTTAATGCTTTAATTGTTGCAAGTGTACCAGGATTCTCATTTATTCCTCTATCGAGGGTGTTAAATCGGTGGATAAGGTATGACTCTCGTTGTTCACGTTCTCGATTTGATTTAAATCCCGTCTCTGAGAGCGTTACTGATAGTTTGTCGAATGCAATATCGGGAAGTTTGGGATGTTTTGATAGAGGTAGACTTGGGGCTCATTTGGCATGGGCTCTGTGATTATTGAAGCGAATCCCAAATGGTGTTTCTGTTTGTCCGATGTACTGCATACCACACACGTTGCATTCGAGTAGGTACACCACATTAGAGGAATCGAATGTTAGGTTTCCTCGTATGTTAATCGAAAACTTGGATTGCGTGCTGCTTGCTTTGTCTGTTTCTCGCATCGCCTTACATTCAAGACATCGTGGCTTCAAGCAAGGGCGGCATGAATTATTGGGCGGTGATGTGTTAATTTGGGAGTGGACAATGGTGTCTTTGAGGTTACGTGGTCGTCGGTAAACGACGCCTGGAGCGGATGAGAATGCGCGTTTCAGACGTTCACTTTGTTCCAGAATGTTGTAATGTCGTTTAAGGATTTCGTTTACATTGGGGAAGTTTGTGCTGTAAGTCAAGCAGAGGTTTGTTCATTGTGGGTCTTCTCGGGGTGGTCGCTTCATAAGTAAGTCTTCACGCTCCGGTAAACCAGGTCGACCAATCATATCAGGCATCGGTACAATAACTGAACCCATATCAGGGTACGTGCACAAACTAATAAGCCACATTTCATGCACCCTCGCGTCGTACATAAAAGACACCACACATTTTCTTCGAGACATTGCGGGTATCTGTGTGCCGAAAAACTCGTACTTGGTTACTCTTGATGTCTCTTCATTATATACAAATATTCCTCACGATGACGGCATAGCTGCATTACAAAACTTGTACACAAACCATAGACAATCTAACACCCCAGATTTTTCTGCCATTCCAACTTTACCGAGGATGGTCCTCGAATTACATTCATTCGAATTTAACCAAGACTATTTTCGACAAATCAGCAGGACCGCTAGGGGCACCAAAATGGCACCTAATTATGCCAACATATTTATGGGAAAGCTAGAATCTGAATTTCTTGCACAAAGTTCTATGAAACCAATGTTATATAAAAGCTACATAGACGACATTTTTCTTATTTGGACCCACAGCGAGGACCAACTTCTCAGCTTTATCGACACTTACAATGCTGTTCATCCGAACATACACTTCACACACACATACTCGCAAGTTACCGTAAATTTTCTTGATGTTACCATAACGATTGAAGAAGAGAAGCTCTCCACAACCCTATATCGCAAACCAACGGATCGACAACAATACCTCCATTGCCAAAGCGATCACCCACACCACTGTGAAAACAGTATTCCATACAGCCAGGCTCACCGGTTTAAGCGAATATGCTCTAGAGACGCTGACTTTGACACGAGCTCACAGAGGCTAAAACTTATGCTCGAGAAACAAAAATACCTCCCACATGTAATTAAGGACGCTGTTCGAAAAGCGAGAAAACTAAAGCGTGAAGACTTACTTAGGAAGCGACCCACTCAAGAAGACCCACAACGAACAAACCTCTGCTTGACTTACAGCACAAACTTCCCCAATGTAAACAAAATCCTTAAACGACATCACATCATTCTGGAACAAATTGAACGTCTGAAACGCGCATTCCCATCCGCTCCAGGCGTCGTTTACCGATGACCACGTAACCTCAAATACACCCTTGTCCACTCCCAAATTAACACATCACCCCCCAATAATTCATGCCGCCGTTGCTTAAAGCCACGATGTCTTGTATGTAAGGCGATGCGAGAAACAGACAAAGCAACCAGCACGCAATCCAAGTTTTCGATTAACATACGAGGAAACCTAACATGCGATTCCTCTAATGTGGTGTACCTACTCGAATGCAACGTGTGTGGTATGCAGTACATCGGACAAACAGAAACACAATTTAGGATTCGCTTCAATAATCACAGAGCCCATGCGAAATCAGCCCCAAGTCTACCTCTATCAAAACATCTCAAACTTCCCGACCATGCATTCGACAAACTATCAGTCACGCTCTTAGAGACGGCATTTAAATCAAATCGAGAACGTGAACAATGAGAGTCATACCTTATCCGCCGATTTAACACCCTCGATAGAGGAATAAATGAGAATCCTGGTACACTTGCAGCAAATAAAGCATTAGAAAACAATAACGGCAACAATGAAAATAGTAACTGAGCTCACGGCACTGCAGCTGCGAAGGGCACTGGACAACCCAAAACAATTCCAAGTGTAACTACTCTTCCTAAGTGCAGCTGTCGTCTGTTTTCTGTTTTATTTTACTACCCAATCAATTGTGCCATGCACGACATGCCCAGCAGCAACCCTGTGCACAGCCGGGAGGGCCCCACTACACGCGTAATTTAGAAGCGTGCAAGGAATTCGCATTGCACCCGCTTGCACAGCTTACCGCAATACGGGGCACCCCTATTTTTACGACGAAGTGTTGACAGGGAGCGGAGTAGTTAAAGGCTTAGAACTTCCCAAAATGCCCGCTTACCAGCCTCTGCCACAATACGCGGCACCCCTCCTTCTACGACGTATTGTTTACGGGATCCCGAGTATTTAAAGGCTGAGGACTTCCTGAAAAGCTCTTTTTTGCCCCACACCGAACCGCCAGTGCCAGGAGGGGCCGTCTGATCGGGAGGAATGCGTTAGTGAACGTAAACATACACAGACCGCTGACATCAGAAAGGTGAAGGGGAGATGGGGGAGAGAGATGAAGGGGGGAGTGGAAGGAAGAGTGGAAGGGGGGCACCTGAGGGGCGTCCACCGTATATTATTTTTCTCTTCTTCTCTTTTTTCTTTTTTTTCCCATTTTTCTTTTTTTCTGTTTTTTTTCTCTTTGCTTGCCCTCTGATTTGAGATTGTATAAAGCTGAGCACCAACAAACTGTATCTTTAATCCTGATGAAGGCCAGACTCTAGGCCGAAACTTCGAAATAAAACACGTTGTGACCGCTCACAAAGGATCTACTTGACTATATGCAACGCTATGGCCACTCAACCACCATGCCTGCCTATATATATATATACCTTTATACTCTATTGTGAGCTACTGTTGAGGCGTCACACCCTGATGCAAACAGTTACGGGGCTCACTTTTCTCTTATTTTCCCTCTTATAACCACTTCTCGAAGTATGTTTTGTCAAGACAAAACCTCAGAAGGCGGCTGACGTTCTGGGCTTTGAAAGGCATATATGCTAGGGTAAAGTTGAGTCCGTTCCGAGAAGTTTCTTGCAGCATTCCACAGCACAATAAACGGGCTGTTGACTATGCTGTTGACGCCCCGCCGCGGTGGTCTAGTGGCTAAGGTACTCAGCTGCTGACCCGCCGGGCGCGGGTTGGAATCCCGGCTGCGGCGGCTGCATTTCCGATGGAGGCGGAAATGTTGTAGGCCCGTGTGCTCAGATTTGGGTGCACGTTAAAGAACCCCAGGTGGTCTAAATATCCGGAGCCCTCCACTACGGCGTCTCTCATAATCATATAGTGGTTTTGGGACGTTAAACGCACATATCAATCAATCAACTATGCTGTTGACTTATTTACTGTGACGTAAAACATAATCAATGGGCCTGTTGACTATGCTGTTGACAACTTTGCTGTGACGTAAGAAAAAGAAAACCTCAGCCTGCAACAAAACTTTTTTAGCACACCGGTGACTAGCAGCGGTCGCGTGACCATTTGAAACTGGCGACCAAAGACCGAATGATTTTCATACTGGCAGTGGCTGCACGCGACCGACCGAAAGTCGCTAAACCAGTGAGTCACTTCCGGATATTGTTAATAACGAGAACTCTGAAGATCGGTGCCGATGAGCTGATCACCGCCAGCTGAATGAGCGCAGTGAACCGAGCGAGCCACATTTATTGTTTTTGTTCATTCTCGCGCAGCCTTCCCAGCGGCGTCAAGGAGTTTGATTCAAGCGAAAAACAAAAAATCGTCATGGCGCTGATGCGCTAGCCATGGTGTCAGCGCTGGCAGCACAGAAGCCTCCAAAGAAAAAAAAAGAAAAATTGTAGATCCCACGAACAGAGGGAATCGATTAAATACGAAGCCCGAATTGCGAAGGTTGATATGCCACTTTAAAATCAGCAAAACGTTACGAGGTGGAGATAAATGATGCCTTGCTTGCCTTCCTTGACAAGATTATCATTGACGTGTCATTTGCCTTCGTCAGGAATTCCCGTCCCCTGATACAAAATTTGGTATATGTGGAGTTAGTTAAACGGCCGCGAGCGTGCTATGAGCGTAGCACGTAGTGAAGTTTTAGATGACACGCGTGTCATCATTATCATGTTTACTCCAGTCACGTGTCTTTGTCGTCAATTCGCGTCCCGTAATACCAAATTTGGTATTTTTGGAGCTGGCGAAACGGCCGCGAGCGCATCATCAAAGGCCCAATATACTCGGACCTAACTTTGCGCGCTTGCTTGCTGGGCGCAGCGAGGATACACTAGCAAAACGCAGCACCGGCGTCGATCGGCTCAACCCGGCGGCAAAGGGCACGAATTGCGACATCCCGCATTTCGCGGAGACTACGTTACCCAGATAGCACCGCGTCTGCCTTTCTTCGTGACGTGGGGATGCGGGCGCGCTCAAACCATCTGAAACTCGCATGCGTCAAAGCAACGCAACGCGGCGCACGCCCGCGAGTATAAGGCAGGCAGATATGCACCTGGCGGGGCATCGCCGGCGGGACGCGACGAAACGAACACCGGCGTGAACGCGTGCCGGGCACGTCGAATTTTGTTGGCACCTTGAGTGTGGCATGTAGTCATGTTCTTACGTGACACGCATCTCCTGATTATCACATTTTTACCATTCATACTCCTTCATCATCTACTCACGTGCCGTCATACCAAATCTGGCATGTTCGAAGCTTTCGAAATGGCCACGACCGCATCATGAGTGCGGCATGTACTCATGTTGTTACATGATCCGCATATCATGATCGTCAAGTCTGGTTGTGTCGTTTACCTATGTCGACTGTTCGCGCCAAGTAATACCCAGTTTGGTACATGTGAAGCTAGCGACACAGCCGTGAGCGCATCATGAGCGTAGCATATAGTCATGTTCTTACATGTCCCGCATCTCGTGATTGTCTTGTTTGCATCAGTCACATACCTTCGTAATTCATTCACGTCCCGTGATACCAAATTTGGTATATGTGAAGCTAGCAAAACGGCCGCGAGCGCATCATGAGCGTGGCATATAGCCTTGTTACATGACACGCATCTCATGATTATCATGATTGCACCAGTCACGTACATTCGTCATCCTCTCACGTTCCGTAATATCAAATATCGTATATGTGGAGCAAGCAAAACAGTCGCGAGTGCATCATGAGCGTGGCGTGTAGTCATGTCGCTACATGACATGCATGTCATGATTTTCATGTTAGGGTCTGTCGTTTGTGTTTGCCATGCAGTCATGTCATAACACACCGGTATTGAAACGTGTATTGTTAACGAATGCACAGCAAGAGCAGCAAGACCATGGATTGTAAATCATGGCATTCAAGACATACATATCATGATTTTCATGGTATACCTAGTCTCTTATGCTCGTCATACGGTTCTGTCATGCCATACAAAGTTTGGTATCGTTACTATTGCCGGATCGGCTAGGAGAGCTATAAGTCGTAAGTGGCTAGATAGGTAGATAGATAGATACGCTCAACGTCTCCAAAGTTCGCTAAGATATGCTTCGCACATAAAAAGCCAGTGGTGTGAGTGACCATCCCTCCACTCACAAGAGATGAGCGGCCATTCAATCCACCTACCTCCCGAACTGCGCTGTGATGAGAAGTATTTCCGAGAGTGGTACGTATTCATAAACGGCCTTTGAATTTACCTTGACTTGCCACAGCCTCTAATGCAGCACAAACGCGTCTTGAACGCAGTGTCTTTAGTCGGTGCAAAGGCGTGAAGCACAAACGCGTTCCAAACGCGCTGCATTGACGGCGGTTGCAAGTCATGTTCAAGACAAAATAAAAGAAGATTCCGAATATGGGGAAAGATACTGCACAATCTATTTTCTTTGACAATTTTTAGCTTCTTGCGAATGCTGCCACGTAAATACGACACTTTGCTCCAGCTGCTGCGTCCCCCCTTTTCCAAGCTGTGTACTCCGTGGTGGCCATGGTGCTACAGAGCTAGAAGAACGCACGCGTTTGTATCTAATGAAAAAAAAAACTAGTTCAATAAAAAATAAAAAAACTAACGCGAGCTTGCATATAAAGAAATGCTGGTGCCACTTCTGGGCATCGCTGATTGGTTATGCAGCAGTTTTGCGACCGAAGTCACGCGACTGAAAATTGAGCAAGAAGTGACTAGCCATAGCAGTTGCTTTGCAACCGTTTGCGACCATTCGCGGCTGCTTGTCACCAGTCGCAAATGGTTGCGTGACCACTGATTGTTACTAGTGTGCACCAACCATCAACATATATGCTCTGGTGTGCGACCAATGGTGGCTATGCAAACGGCGCTTGTATGACATGAGTTGGAGGATTCGCGGGCTCTCGAGGTGCGGTGCCGCATAGGAACCACCATCGTGGTAATACTCGCAAAGACGCAGTTCAATTAGTTATCTTGGTGCAGTGGCTATCGGTGCTGACGTAACATAGGTGTCCACTTTTTGCGCTCATTGTAAAAGCCTAGCGCCGCGCTTTTTAAAACTGGGAACGCTTTTCTCCGCAGTGAGTGCTTCGCAATGGTGGAGTACTGCTCTGTGCCTCTATATGATCACCCGTTAAAAAATTGTTAGCTTTCACAGCTATCCTTCGGACCCGAAGCTGAGGAAAAAGTGGATAATCAAACTCAAGAGTTAATGCTCCCCACGCGTTTATAGACCGCGGGCAGCAAGCGCTGCGCTGACAGTGACTTTTGCTATACCAGCCTTACGCTGCACTTTTTCCTACCATGTTTCAGCGCCTCGCCACTACTTCATTATTTCATTTCACGCAAGCTACAAGCGTAGGCGACACAAACCTGGGGAGGTGCCGTCTCAAAACCTACGCGAAGGCCCCTAGGCAGGCAGCCGAAGACGCGGCCTCCAAGTCGCCTCGGGTGAGCGCGCCTCGTCAGCGGAGATGAGAAGCGCGGGACATCAGAGACTACAGCTTTATTTGCGTGCTTTACGTTTATATATACGCACTGAGTAGTATTGAAAATTGGGCTTGTTAGTAACGATTCATTGTTCAAGGTATCACTCGTCCTGTGTCTGCCTATTTATTTCTCTGTCTTCGTTTTTCGTGCTGTTATTCTTGAACATATATACGCAGTTTACCGATAATGACAAGCATGCACCGGGAGCACTGCTTACGAGAAATTCATAAGCGAAACCTGCGGTTGCTGCCCAGTGCACATTCGCTAAAGGTTGTCGCATAATCTTTGAGGCCCTGTGCTCGGTATATACAATCAGCGGCAGCTATTTGTTATATTCCTATACCCAAGTGATGGCCCAGTATGGTATTATTATGAACTTCATGATGTCGCTCTCATTGAAGAAACATTATTGCGACAAACTGCAGCCATCGGTATCGACTGGAAAGTACTAAGGCGGAAGATACCCCTTCGCTGAGTCACACCAGCGCCTACCGAAGAGTTTTCCTACTGGGATACAACACTATCATGCGCTCTACCGACGCCCATTACTGCACTCCTAGGACGATTATCTCAAAGTTGATAGTTTTACGCTGCTTCGCATTTCTACTAGATAGCAAGAACGGTCCAGTGACTGCCAAAGTACCAATTTAAACAGCTGCTTTGCAGTAATTATCTCACGTGTTGTTTGCAAATGCCAGAATGGCTGAAATAAGCAATTTTAACACGTATTCTCGTGTTCACTTTCACTGTAGTTGCACTGGAAAAAGAAGATATTCTAAAGAAAAGGGCACGCGTGCCCTCATCTCTAGAATTGTAGTAAAAGCTAACGTCCTTTTCACGAGCGGATGAAGCACACCAAGTCACAGAGAAGTTGTTCACTATTGCGCAGCTTTCGATCGCCCTGGGGACAAGACCACGTGTTGGTTGGCATGACCACGTGTTTTAGGACCATAGCCACGACAGTAATGGAATCTCCATTACCGTCTCGGTTAGCTGATGGAATTTCCATCAGCTGCGCTCATTGAAGAACGTGGCCTGCGTGATACACCAACGCGCTGTCGATGAAACACTACGACGTTTCGCTTGCCTATTCTACATGCTTGCAGACCCTGAAGAAAGGCACGCATATTGAAATTTAAATAAAAAACACCAGAACTATTTAGTATCGCCTGGCAAAAATTGAAGATGACGAGCAAGAACACTCACAGATTGTTTTACTTTTTGATCAGCGATGCGGGTGCCGGTGGCATTGGCATGCATATCGGCCATGTAAAAGGTTTCTTGGCCCTCTAAATGGGGCTAGAACTGAAACACGTTTACAAATGCTTCTGGAAAGCATTCGTAGCGGGCATTAGTTGACCCTCGCGAGGTTGTTTGTCGAACAAAGCTAAAGCCCGAAGCAGACGATCCACGCTCAGGAGCAGCGGCTGCTGCAGCGTGGATAAGAGTGGGCACCGCAAATCGACGTCACACATAAGCGAGCATCACTTTAAGATTTCGAGGCCAATATCAAGTAGAGAGTCAGACAGACATGCGAACAGACCAAATTTTTGCGCTGGTGTACCCCAGGAAAGACACCTTTAAAACCGACTACTCGCACTGCACAGCCGTTCACTGGCCAACCTGCATATGTGGGCACTGGTTCTTGACCTCTAAGATAGTGCCGGTGGGAGATTTCTCCTGGGAAATCTCCCACCGACACTGTTCGAAGATCGCAGGTTTGGTTCCTGCTCAGGGCAACTTATCTTGTCACCCACTTTTCTTTTTCACATTTACATTACAATCAGGTCTGATAACTCTTTCTACACTTTCCTTAGCATTATTGTCTGTTACATCTCAATATTATTTTGTCAAACACAGGAAATGAGCCCCTAAGTGTAAACTTTTTCCACACATACACACACAAACACAAACATACGCCAGCTTTGCTTCGACTCCCCAAGTGAAGCAACTTCAAATAGTTGGGGTGACACTGTATCTCCGCCCCAGAACCTTCGGAGGCTTACCCCACAAATAAGCCACCAGACTTAGCCAGAAACCGCCAAGACCCGCAAAAGGCAACCTGGGGCTAGCCGGCTGACCAAAACTATCCCGGGTCATGCCAGTTCTTCTCGCAACGAACCCACCTTGAAGGAGCCACGCAGCAACGCCATGCTCGCCGAATCAACGTCTACAGCGTCCGCCAACCAGCGGTCATCGGATCATCCTTGTGTGCCCCGGAACGACAAATGCTACTCCCGCTTTGCCCAGAGGAATTCCGCACCAGGACCATTAGCCAGCTTGGCTCCACAAGACCCACGAAAGACGGCAGTTTCCCTTACGGGCTCCAGGTACCCACTTCGATGCAAATATTCAGACGTTTTAAAAAGGAAACCAAATAATTGACTGCAGCACTGATTGTCGAATAGTATCGTGAGTTCAAAGTGTTCTAAGCAGTTTCAAATAATTAGGAAGTCTGTCGAGAAATGTGTCCGTTACGAGCTACATGTTTCCACTCTAGAAGCATATTCAACGGCTTCCATTCCGCCGAGAGAAGTCTCTGTCTACAGCCAGCAACATCAAAGCTATCGAAGTGCAACGCGAGGAAGTGGTTTGACACCCTAAAGAACGCCTCACTTGAGCTAGTACACATTTTATTAAACCATTGCAGATCTTCCCTGAAATCCCTGATAAACAGGGAGCGCCAATCACTTGATCAGTTTAGCCTTTGTCCCGAAGAATCATCGTCCTTAAGAGCATATGAGCAAAAGAAACGTTCCGAGCTTAACGCACAGAAACGCAAAAAGTTGCTCAGACATGGTGTGAAACTTCGAAACTCAACGCCTCCATCTTCGGCCAAGAAAAAACATGTAAACCTGCACCCGACAACATTAATAATATTTCAACTGCTATCTTATCTAAAGAAGAAGTCAGTCTTTTATCACGTGGTTTAAGCTTCTGTTGAGCAAGTGCTAACTGTAATGAATTTCAGTTATACAAGGTTTTAGACAACTTCGCATGAAATATGAGACTACGCGAATATTTCTTCGATCAGCCGAGTCCTGCCGACGATCCAACCGCTTTACCCTCAGCTAAACGTTGGACACCGGGGTCACAACGTGACAAACACTTGGACATGTTTATTAAAGCAGTGCAGCGAGATATCATTCAAGCTTATAATGAACCCCAGTCTTTTCGTCGAAACCTATCGACCCTAGAAATAAAAGCTATAGCAAACCTTGGCGAACGCACTTACATCAAAATAAAACCTGCAACAAAGGAGGTGCCGTCGTTGTCATGGATACGACCAAATATATTGCTGAAGCGAAAAGTCAGCTTGATGATAGGTCGTTTTATAAGCGACTCGAGGCCGATCCGACTGAGGATTATAAAGTGATATTAGACGGCACAATAAGAAAACTACTAAAGGAGAAAAAACTAAATGTTAGGGCAGCTTCTCTGATCCCTCTTAGTCCGGCAGCTGGTAGGTTCTATTTCTTGCCAAAAATCCATAAACACAACAATCCTGGTCGCCCAATTGTTTCCGGCATAGATACCGTGACAGAAAACTTGTCGCGTTACGTAGATAGCCTGATAAACCAGATACCCCCTACGTTCCAGTCATTTCTGCGAGATACTAACGACTTCCTTTCCGATATTACCAACCTTATTATACCTAACAACGCTCTCCTTGTCACTCTCGATAGTGCGTTTTTCTACACAAGCATACCGCATTTGGATGGTATAAGAGCCGTGGTTGAAACTTACGATCACTCCGCTCTCGACAAGTCCATTGATAGCTCGACTTTAGTTATACTGCTTGAACTGATTCTTCAGTACAACTACTTTGAATTCAATAGAGTGCATTATGTTCAAGTTAGTGGTACGTCTATGAATACTAAGATCGGGCCAAGCTATGCGAATATATTTTGGGATCCCTTGAGAACAAATTCTTGTCGGGTCGTCCGCTAATACTTTTTTATTATAAAAGATTTCTTGACGACATATTCGTGATTTCGCCACATAGAGAGAAGGAACTTTTGTCTTTTATTTTAGACTTTATTAATGCTCATCCTTCCATACCCTTTTCGCACACATATTCACCAGAGACCATTAACTTTCTCGATGTATCAGTATGTCTCGATAATGCAAAATTAAGCACTAAACTGTAACGCAAGCCGACTGACAGACAGAGGTATTTACACTTTCAAAGCAACCACGAAAGGCACTGCAAATTCAGCATACTTTACAGCCAGGCCTTACGCTTTAAGCGAATTTGCTCTGAGCAATCTGACTTTGATAATAACTGTAAGCAGTTACGCACGGCACTTCTTAAACAGAAATATCCGCCCAAGTTAGTCGATGATGCAGTAAGGCGTGCCGACGCACAAGACCGTACAGCACTCTGCATCCCCCGAAAAATTCCTAAAAGCCATTCACAGATTAACCTGGTTTTAACCCATAACGCATCGGCACCTAACGTCGCATCTATTTTCCGTAAACACCACAACATACCTATGCAGAGCTAACGCCTTACAAAAGGGTTTCCAGAACCACTACTTGTTGTGTACAGGAGAGGCGAAAATTTGCGAGATTTATTACCTTCCTCTAAAACAAGACAGAGTAATAACGTCCAGACGCTTGGTTGCCGTCCTTGTAAAAAACCCCGCTGTAAAGTGTGTGCACACATGACCACAACAACACTGGCAGCCATTACTGCGACGAACTTCAAGTTCAAAATTAAGGAGAGTTTCAATTGTAATACTGCAAATGTCGTATATTTGCTAGAATGCTCAATCTGTTATGTACAATGCATAGGTCATACTGAAACTGCTTTTCGATACCGTTTCAATAATCATAAAGCTCATGTGGCTGCCCTTCCTAACTTACCATTTTCAAGGCATGTCACCGAAGCAGGTCATTCATTCAGTAACATGAGAGCTACAATACTGGAATCGGGTTTTAAATCACCCCATGAACGCAAAGTAAAAGAGTCATTTTTAATGCATAAATTCAAAACACTATCTGCCGGCATGAACGAGAGCCCGGGTACGCTTACTTGCATATTGCCTTAGTAAATCGCTTTTTTGTTTTACTGACAAGTGTATAATCTTTGCACGATGTTGGCTTATTGTCAAATATTACCTACATAATGTAGGTGGCCTTTGTCGCTTCACCATTTTACTCGCATTCATTTTGCTCTGCCTGCTTTGTGATTTCGTTTATCTCTCTAAACTTCTTTTTCTGTTTTAAAGGCTGACTGAATATTTTTAGGCTGTGATTATCCCGTAGAACGTATGACCAAGTGAGCTACGGCGTGCGCAGTCTGTTATTTTGCAGACATGTTGCATTCCACACAAGTTGTAGGGTATCTAATACGTGCCAAGTCACCATTGTATAATGATACGCGTTTTCAGCTGTATATGCACTATAGCCACGTACATTTGGTGATATATAATCTTGTTTCTTAAACTACTGATAATGACTTAGCCGTGTGATACGCAAAGAAGCGGCTTATATATGTGCCCTGTGTGCCTTGTGTACCATTCACTCCGACGAAGGCAGGCCCACCTGCCGAAACGTTAGTAAAACTTTTTTCTCACGTTTGTCGACCTCTTTTTCCACCGGATCCATTGAATTTCATATATATATATATATATATATAAGATCGTATCTACTACTCGCAGCGTCTGATGGTTGCTTGTCGTGAAGTCTACAACATCGGTTGCACTTCACCTGTTTGATACAGCTGCTGTGCGATAGGACACATCGCTCGTTGTTGTCGCCGTCACCGCCAGACGAGTTATGGCCCACTACAGACTCGGCCTAACTTAGAAGGCGTCAACGATGATAACTGGATGGGGGAACATCGCGCAACGAATGCTCGCCACCCAGGAATTCCTTCCGTCATTTTAACAGGAGGAGTGACTCATCAGCATAAGAGCGCAGCCTGACACCACCAACCAGTCATTCACGCCGTTCACCATTCTCACGTGGACGTTCTACACCACCGCCTCCAATGGAAAACTAGCTGGCGTGGCCGATGGAGGTAAGGTTGCCGGCCGGTCTCCGTCTCTGCAAACTGCTCCTCTTCCTATTATGATGTCCCAAAATAAAGTGGGTATGTTAATTGATAGTATGCCTGCAACTACGTTAGTGGATACAGACGCCACGGTTTCCATCATGAGTGCCACATTTAAGGAAAAGCTTGGTCAGAAGGTTATGTTCCTGCGGAATGATGGCGTGACGTTTCGTGGTGTCAGCGGAGAATGCCTCGTTTCTCTAGGTATTTGTGTTGCAAGTGTTTTGTTTGGTGCTGATTATCTCGTTACCGAATTTCGGTATTACCACGTTACACTGATGACGTGATTCTCGGGGTCGACTTTTTTTAGTATTGTGGTGCTTCTGTTAAATGTGGCACAGGAAAGTTTACGGTGAATAACGCGCTTTTGTCTACGCTTGCTGAGATATCTTTACCGGGAAAAAACTGTTTCATCGGTCGAATATTTCTCTTTTAGCGCCGTTGTATTTATCACGTGTTCCTGGTAGTCTTGCTGTTGCCAACCTTCTATCGTTTGAAGCGCAAATTCAAACACTTGCGACGGGTTTGTGAAGAAAAATGTACTTGTGCCTCATTATCTTGTGACAGTTGTGAACGGTGCCTCAAGCTTATGGGCTTTCAATTGTTCTTTGGTGCCTGCTGTTCTGCGTGATATGAAGCTTGCCGAGTTCGACGAAATCACGTACAGCAGTATCACCGTTTTGAATGAAGAAAAGCAGTCTGAAACAAGTGACCTCCAGAGCAGCAGTTCTGCAGAACAGATCTTAAGAACGATTAAAAAGGCGCTACCCTCACATAAATGCCACGCTCCCGCATGGGTCTTTTTGACACATATTTCGGTGCTCGATTTCACACAAGGCGACACGGATACTTCACTACCGCGTTTTCGTGCTCATCACAAAATTGACACCGGATCTGCACACCCCGTTCGTCAAAAACCTTACCGCGTGTCGTTGACAGAGAGGGCAGTGATAGCTGAACAGGTCACCGATATGTTGCGGGAACGTGTTGTCCAATAGTCATCCATTCTATGGACAACAGCTGCGATCTTAGTAAGGAAGAAGAATGGATCTTGACGCTTTTGCGCTGACTCTAGAAAACTAAATACGGTCACCCAAAAAGTTGTGTATCCGCTTCCTAGAATTGATGACGTCATTGATTGCCTGCATTCCGCGGCCTACTTTTCGTCACAGGAGTAGCGATCAGCGTATTGGCAATACCCACGCACCCAAACGACTGAGTGAAAATGGTCTTTGTGACATGTGACAGTCCTTATGAATTTAGTGTTATGCCGTTCGGGCTTTGTAATGCACCGACAGCATTGGAACGATTTATGGACACAATACTTTGAGTAGCTAAATAGAAATTGTTTTGTGCTACCTAGATGATGGGGTGATTTCGGCAGCACACTGAACGAGCATAAAGGACGTCTCAGTCTTCCTTTGGATTGCGTACAAAATTCCGGTTTATTCCTGAACTCTAAGAAATGTTGTTTTGGCGAACCGGAAACGTTAATGCTTGGACATCCTATTGAAAAAATGGACTAAGGCCAGAGCCATAAAAATTGAGGCTGTCAGCTTTTCCAAACCACCAAATCGGTCCGGGAATTGAGGAGCTTCTTGGGCCTATGCTCCTATTTTCGTCGTTTCATTCAGAGGTTCACCGATGTGATGCATATCCTAACACGTAGTCTTCAAAAGGACGTCACTTTCAACTGGACTTCAGCTTGCGACGATGCGTTCCGCCAGCTAAAGTTACTACTAGCGTCGGTCTCTATACTGCGTCACTTCGATGCGTTCTTGCCCACGGAAGTGCATTCTGATGCTAGTGACATCGGTATCAGGGCTGTACTTGTGCAGCGTCATCAAGGAGCTGAGCAGGTAGTGGCCTATGTCAGTCGCTCTTTAAAGAAAGCTGAACACAACTATACCATAATAGAACAACAATGTTTTTTTTATTTACAGATACTGCAATCCTCATAGGGGTTTTAGCAGGGTGGAAATACAGCATATTATTGAACAAAGGCAACATAACAAAACAGGGCAGAACAAATACATGTTACGTGAACGAATACATTGTCTTGGGCTATTGGGCGTACAAAGACCGGCCCTATACAAAACATCAACAAAATAATCACAAACTCGGCAAAAAGAAATACATATCATGAAAGAGGTCATATTGAAAAATTATTAACAGAAGTTTGCAGCAAATGAAAACCGTTAAGGTTGTGTAACTTGGGTATAAGTCAGGTTATTCCTATCAGTCACCGTTCGTGAAAAAAAAGAATACTTGAAAAAATTGTTTTTTACGCTGATTGGAGTAATGTTAGGCGATACCTCTGTCTCGTGGCATAACCAGAATAAAATGTAAATATATCAGATATGTTCATATTGTACTAATTCTTGATAAGTTGAAATAAAAATTTAGTCTGGAAGCATGATTGCGATCCGTAAGTGCAGGCAAGTTGGCTTGTTTTAGAAGTTAAGTTACAGAGGGATGGGTGAAGTTATGAAAACGAAGCGAACTGCCTTGCGCTGCACCAGCTCGAGTTTTTTTATGTTAGTTTGCTTATAAAGGTCCCAAATAATGGCGGCATAGTCAAGGACGGGAAGTATGATTGTTTTATATGCTAATGAGCGTATACAAAAAATGTAGACAGTTTTAACGCCCTCCTAAGAAAAAAAATTACGGTAGGTGCTGGCGGTTACTTTATCTATGTGTAGATTCCATTTTAGGTTGTTAGTTATCCACAGGCCCAGGTGCTTAAAATTTGTTACCTCAGATAAAAAGACATTGTTAGCTGTGTAATTGAAACTGTCCTTATTCTTTTTCTCAGTAATACACATGAAACGGTTTTCTTGAAATAGACCGATATCTCCCAATCTTTGCACCAGGCGACAACGTTTTTAAATGCATCATTTAGTAAGATTTGATCACTAGGACTATCTATTTCGGAGTATAAGACACAATCTTCAGCATAAAGTTTAATACTAACAGGTAGATCTCTTGCAAGGTCATTTATATAGAGCAAAAACAAGAGAGGCCCAAGAACCGAACCCTGGGGAACACCAGAGCCAATGGAAAGATTTTCAGAGTCGTGATTCTGAAAGGCAACAAATTGTCTACGCCCAATAAGGTAATCTGAAATCCAAATAATTAATCTAGAATTTTTAAGAAATGTCTTTTTTATGCAGTAATGCCAGAGAAGTTTTGGAGAACAATTTCTCCTAAGTCAAATGAATGCGAAATATTTGATGACGATGGCAGAAAGATAAGTGATCATGAATCAATCGCGAACCTTTTTAATGAACACTTCAGATCGGTTTACACTGAAGACAATGGTACCTTGCCAACTTTTGATGTCTCCTTACCTCCCATGTCTGATGTTGTTATCTCGGAAAGGGGTATCTTTAACATGTTACTGAAACTAGACACAAAAAAATCACCTGGTCCTGATTGCATACCCAATGACTATTTAAAAAGGTATGCAGAATGGACATCAAAGTATTTGTACGTACTGTTCTGTAAATCATTACTCGATGGTGAACTACCGCATGACTGGGTAACTGCCCGAATTAAACCATTACACAAAAAGGGAAACAAAAACCAGGTCGGTAACTATAGACCAATTTCATTAACCTCAACATGTTGCAAAATATTAGAACATATAATACACAATCATATCGTAGAGTTTCTCAACAAACACAATTTCTTAACTAGACATCAGCATGGATTTAGAAAAGGTTTTTCAACCTGCACTCAGCTAGTTGAAACCGTACATGACTCTGCGAAAAGTATTAACCACGGCAAACAATTAGATGCAATTTTTATGGATTTCGCCAAAGCCTTCGATAGGGTTTCCCACAAAAAATTACTTTTTAAATTAGAGAAAATACTTAAAAACAAAAAGGTAATGGGCTGGCTCTCTTTCTACCTAACTAAACGACAACAATTTGTTTCTTTTCGCGGTTGCAACTCAAAATATGTAATGGTTGGTTCTGGCGTTCCCCAGGGTCAGTTCTAGGGCCTCTACTGTTTCTTTTGTTCATTAATGATATTGTAGAACAAATTCCTGTTAAAGTGAAACTTTACGCAGATGACTGTGTTTTGTACTCTGAGGTTCATAGCACATCCGACCAACTTCGGTTAAATCAGGCATTTCAAAAAGTAGCCTCCTGGTGCGAGAAATGGCAGATGGTCATTAACTTTGATAAAACTGTTTTTATGCGAATTACACACAAGAAAAAACCTTTGCATTTCAGATACAATGCTAACAACACTTTTTTGACTGAAGTCACTAATTATAAGTACTTGGGGCTTCTCATATCGAATGATCTCTGCTGGAACAAACACATTACACATGTAACGGCCAATGCAACTTACAAACTGTTTTTTCTATGTCGTGCTCTCAAACTATCCACTCCTTCTGTCCGCCTTTTAGCGTACAAATCAATTGTTTTACCAATATTAGATTACGCCGCTATTATATGGGATCCTTTTACTAAGACTAACATTAACAAATTAGAAAAAGTGCAAAAAAGAGCAGTTCGTTTTGTCTACAATAATTTTTCGAGGACTTCCGTTACTGACCTATTAAGCAGAGCTCAACTTTCACCTTTATCATTAAGATACCGTAACTTAAGGCTTAAGTTTCTGTACCAACTAATTAACGGCCAATATCAAGTAGACATAGCCGATATTTTTTCTTTTTCTTCTGGCTACTCCACCAGGCAGAGACATGACCTCACCATAACCCCCTTTCCCACACACAATAATTGCTTTAAATATTCATTTTTTCCTCGCACCATAGTCGAGTGGAACAAACTAACTAATGCAATTGTTTCAGCACCCTCATTGACATTGTTTTCCTCGAAATTAGAAAGTGCACTAACCAGTTGAATTGTTGAATCGTATTACATACCACTGTACATGCTTGTATAATTGCAGTCTTCTATTTTTTATTGTATGATATTGCCAGTTGAAGTGTGTATTTGCCCTATAGACATTGTATAACCTGTATATATTATATGTCATTGTACTTGCCATTTGTTCATGACTAACTTCATGTACCACCCTGCTAAAATCACCAAAGGTGATTGCAGTATCTGTAAATAAATAAATAATAAATAAATAAAAAAATAATTTCTGAAGAGAGACTTTATCGAAAGCTATCGAAAAGTCCATGAATATAGTGTCTGTCTGTTTTTTGTAGTTTCTATTACTTGCAAAGTCAAGTACTGTTTGTATCGATTGGGTTATCGTTGAATAGCCTTTACGGAATCCATGCTGATTGATCGTTAGAAATTTATGTTTTTCAAGGAATTCCAAAATGTGTTTGCGAATAATGTGTCCTAAGATTTTGCATGCAGTTGAAGTTAATGAAATAGGGCGGTGATTTATTATGTGCTGCTTATTTCCAGTTTCGTGGAGTGGCTTGACTCTGGCGACCTTCCAGTCGTCCAGCACGTGGCCAAATTTCAAGGATTTCACAAACAAGTGTTATAAATATTTGGATACCCATTTTGCATAGCGTTTAAGAAAACAATTCGGGATGTCACCTGGGCCAGATGATTTTCTGATATCTTGATTTAGTAATATAATAAAAATGCCCTTCTCAGAGATCTGAACGTCCGGTATAGGAGGCAGGATGGCGTAAGATGGTAAAATTCCATCATATAAAGTGGAAACGAATTTGAAATGTTTATTGAATAGGTTTGAAATTTCTTTGGTTTCATGAATTAACGCACCATTTACGTCAAACACATCGCACTCCTCAGACTTGGCGCTAACACTTCTCCGAAATTTCTTTGGGGCTGATGTTATGTAACGAGGTAATAAGTCACCATGATAGCACTGCCCATTACTACTGACTTGGTTTTGAAGATTTACCCCCGAATGCAGAGATGTTACTTGGCTCGCGACTTCAACTTAACTTGAGCAAGTCGGCGTGAAGCGAGCAGCGGACTTCAAAGCGCCCAAGTCAGCCTTCCTGTTTCATAGATGCCCATGCCGTCTTGCTTGGTCAAGTCAAGAACGAGCTTCAAAGCAGAAACACGCTGCTCGCCTGCTAACGAGGGTAATAATGAAGTTGTTCGCGTAAGGCATGAATTACAGCAAAAAATACCATACGTTTCAATATGACTATAAAAATGAAGGGCCACAAGCATATTCTTGCCATTTTAAGGCTAAAGAGGGGCACATGGTGTCTGCTGCCACAGCGATGCGCAGTGTTGCTTCTGTAAAGCGTTCGTTGCTCGCTCATTTTAGTTACCACCCTAATGCGGCGCGTTTCTCCACGGTTGCTTGTTCGGAGGCGAAACAAGCATCGCGTTGGCTTCTTTCGTCATTTTTTTTTCAATCGAACGCCACGGCATGTATTTGTGTTGATCTGGCTCAAGAGGTGACGCGATCTTCACTGTTTTTCCTTTCTGTTCGCCTGTATGCATGCTTGTAGTGGGCTAGGTCGCAGTTATGAAAAAAAGACAAGTTCTGGGGGGAACAATTGTGATTCGTATCCTTTGGTGGAGCTTGGTAAACAAGAGAAAAAGCAGGGGTCAGGGCATTGCCCTCAGCAGAATTCTGTCTCGCGTGGTGCAGCAGTGTATCGCTGCATGTTGGTGAAGCGGATAAAAAAGACCCGTAATATGGGCACCTCTTTTTTATGTGTGTGAAATTTGACATAGCGTTGTGCTACAGGCGATGCCTTTCTGAGCGAGAAACAGCGTCCTAGTCGAGACGAAAGGATAGACGAGGCACACACACAGCACCGAGTCAGTTTTGTACCGAAAGAGGCGGAAATTGTTGTGTTTTTTTAAGAAAAACACAAATGGCCATTGCGGTTACGGAACACTTCCGCGTCATCCCTACCAAAATTAATAA
This sequence comes from Rhipicephalus microplus, assembly GCF_043290135.1. Taxonomy (NCBI): domain Eukaryota; kingdom Metazoa; phylum Arthropoda; class Arachnida; order Ixodida; family Ixodidae; genus Rhipicephalus; species Rhipicephalus microplus. The sequence goes on along the minus strand of NC_134706.1, from coordinate 171,418,520 downwards.
TACGCACGTGTGTGTAGTCGACATAGCCTCTAGCACCAGGGTACTCAGACACTTCATAAAAGTCCCGCATAATAATAAAAAGTGCTGCCGGCTGCGGAAAGCGCACAGCATTGCGTACAGATGCTTTGCGATGAGTAGTGTAACTTTTCCTACTGCACGGCAAACTGTCAACTACGGAATGCGGATGAGATTCTCAGTGACTATTTGGAATGTGCCAGTGCCGTAAAACCCGAGAGCCATCAGTAGCTATAACACTGGAGGCACAGGCTGTCCTCGGTTGTCCCCACTTTCACGGAACGCCAACATACTTAGCAGCTGCCACACGGCGGTCTTCGTGAATCGGTATCGAACGTGAAATTGTTCCTCGTTGTACAACTCCATCGAATTTCCTCGGTCACGAAAAGTGGGTCCAAGAATCTTTGGCAGGCAGTGAACCTCAGAAAATGCTACGCTTATGGCGAAGCAAGCAAACTCAAAAGCGGCCACCCTCCGCGCGACGTCCATTCGAGAGGTGGCCATGTTGGAATAACGCGTGAAGTCGCTTTCAGGCTCGCCCCACAGCTGTGTTGAAACTTGTCCTGACTTCGCCCGAGCCAAGTCGCCTTCAAGTCGTCCACAAGTTTGAGAGCGATTTATGTTGACCGGCAAGAGTGTCTTGAGTCAAGAACGAGTCAAGTACGAGTCAAGTAACATCTCTGCATTCGTGGGTTAGGGTTGGTTCACGGACCTCGTCATGATCGGGAGATAAAGTTTCTGTCTTTCATCGTTTTACCCATCTTTTCAATTGAAGTGTTTTACGAGAAATCCTGGGATTTTTGTTTCGTCTTTTTAGTTATTCGTGGTACAAAAGAAGTAATACAAGTGTTTATAATGTTTTTGAACTTAATCCATGGTTCATTTACATCACGTTTGCTGTTTTAATATTTATTGAAATGAAACGCAGGGGTATCAATGATTGAAACGTAATCTGGTCGAGAGAAATCAGGGAAAGATAAACGTTGCAATTTTCTGTCTAATACAGTATTTCTTAACCTTAGGGCCGTGGCTTGGTGGTCCAAAATTCTCGGAACTACCTCGCAGCATGTTCTAGCGTCGATTGATCTGCTGACAAAAAATAAATCCGAAATGAATTTGGAAGATTCCGGAATTCTGGTGTAATCCTGTACAACCTAAAGGAGATCATATGTAACCGCAACGTTTATCATTGCTTCTCCAACGAGGTCGTGTTTTTCGAGTGTGAGTTTCGGCCAGTGTGTACTAGGTAAATTAAGATCTCCCGAAATAATTATTTCGTCATTAGGTCGTATACTTTCATGCATGTAGTTTTTAAGCTCTTCAAACACGGAAACTGGAGCATTTGGAGGTGTGTGTATAGATTCGAAATTGTACCTGATGTCACTGAAATAAGCCGTACAAAAAAAACCTTCAACATTCTGTATATTCGGCATTCGTAGGGTTTTTAGTGAAGACTTGAAGAGATTACAGACACCTCCACCTCTACTATCTTGACCTTTCCTAAATGCTCTACAGACAGAAGGAACAAAGTCACTGTCATATATTGAGTCAATTAGCTTCGTCTCTGTCAGAACTGCAACAGCAGGATTATGTGAAAGGACAAGAGCCTCTAAACCAGCGACCTTGTTTACAACGCTCCTACCATTTACATTTAGTATCGTCAGGGACTCGGTGTTAGGATATTGACGTCAGCCAGTCCTTCCCTTAGATATCTGAAAGTGTAAATTTCTCTCCTCATCTCAACAGAACAAAGTATTAATTACGCTCACCTTATCCTAAGCTAGTTTTACTTTCGCACAACTTGCTTTCTCTCCTGCCGCGCTCTTCCATAATTTCTGCCTTATATGTCACGAAGCCGCTGAGAAGAGTCTTCAGATAAAGATAGATTTGTGCTTTTTAACTTAGGCACTGATTTCAATATTGACACTTTTTCGCAATATTCGAGAATTTTTATATCGACAGGACGTTATTTGTTATGTAGTTTATTTCCTAATCTATGGCATCTCTCTATCCCATCTAGCTCCATGACGAAATGTTTCGCAAAAATATCTTTTTGTACCCTTTTAAGTAGCTCATTATTTGAATCATCAATTGGCTCATCCATACCATAGATAATAAATTATTTCTACGACCTCGGTTCCATAGGTCATCTATATGGTCTCGAAGTGCCTTTACCTGGGATTGAAGTTTAGAGACTGACGATTTCATTATTTCAACTTTCAAGGCTAGAGCATTCAGTTTTTGTAACTGTTCATCGATGCCATCAATACGTTGTGTTATTCTGGTAAGCTTTTTCTTTATCTCTTTCTGTGCACTCTGTTACCCTCAACTGTCGAATCGATAGTTTTTTGACCTTTCAATATTTCAGATATCATTTCATTTTCGGAAACCCCAGGATTAGGGTCAATATCACCGCAATCTAATTGATCGTTGTTGGCGGGCAAAATACAATTTAAAAAGCAATATAAACACAGTGGGCAAAACAACAGCACTATGAATCGGTTTTCGCTTTGGTAACTACTCGCAGGCAAGTAGTCACTAACCTGGATAGCGAAGCAAAGTGGATTTCTAAGCATATTGCCACCAGGGCTGTCGCGAGCCCACTGCTGAAGAGCTGACTTGACGGGCTCATTATAGCCAGGGAATGGGCCACGTGGCATGACGTAATCGTCGAAGGTATCAGGAAAGGCATTATGAAACAGGAAGTATTGTGGCCAGCGCAGTCGGCGGTCAGCACCGATGTTGTGGCGTCGAGCCCAGGAATGTAGTCCATGAGTGCCGCCACCGTGGAAGCATCTTGCGCAGTTTGCAGAATTCCGACGAAAACCTAGACAGCGAAGCAAAGCGGATTTCTAAGCACGTTGCCACCAGTGCTGTCGCCGAGCCCACTGCCGAAGACCTGACTTGACGGGCTTATAGTCGGGGAATGGGCCACATGGCATGATGTAATCGTCGAAGGTATCAGGAAAGACAACATGACACAGGATTTATTGTGGCCAGCACAGTTGGCTGCCCGCACCAATGTTGTAGCGTCGGGACCAGGAACGTAGTCCATGAGTGCCGCCACTATGGAAGCACCTTGCGCAGTATGCAGAATTCCGACGAAAACCTGAATAGCGAAGCAAAGCAGATTTCTAAGCATAATGCAACCAGTGCTGTCGCCAAGCCTACTCTTTTTGCGGTACACAAATTTCGACCTTATATCTAAGTTCATTCGTACACTTTCGTTACCGAATATCACGCTTTGTTCTGGCAAGTGAATCTTCATGACCCGACTGGTCGACTTGCACATTGGGCTCTTCGACTTCAAAAGTACGACTTCATCATCTCGTTTAAGTCGGGGCGACGCCACGCAGATGCCGACTGTCTTTCCCGCCTTCCCCTGAAGATGACAGTGTGAAAAAGACAGTTCTGGCGGCTGTTTTGCCTCCATTTATTCCACATTGCCAAACCTAAGTACTTTCAGGAAAGAACAAGAGGCTGCTATTAGCTTATAGCCATTAATTGCCATGGCGTCGGGTCCTCGAGCCAACGGCGACTTTTGTGACCGTGACGGCCTTTTACACAAGAGAAATTATTAGACAAAAGGTGCACGCTCCCTTCTAGTCGTGCCACAGAGTCTACAATTTAACATACTGAAGACCATGCACGACCTTGCGACAGCTGGTGGCCATCTGGGGTTCATCAGAACTTTGAATAGAGCACAATTAGGAGCGATTTTACTGGCTCAAAATGCGCGACACAGTCAAGCATTATATTGCAAGTTGCATACAATGCCAACGCTACAAGCGGTCTAAGATTCCTCCACCAGGTCTTCTCCATCCACTGCCAAATCCTCATCTACCATTTGATCAAGCTGGTACCTTGGGCCCATTTTGACGCTAGTCTATCAACAATCGATTGGTGATCGTATGCGTCGACTATCTGACTCGTTACGCAGAAACTTCGGCTATACCATCCTCGATAGTGGCGTGCGTGGCCATGTTTTTGCTTAGATTCATCATTCTTCGGCATTGCGCTCCCAGAGTGATCATTAGTGATCGTGGTCGTCAGTTCATTGCAGATGCCATCGAAGAACTGGTTCGTCTGTGCAATTCGCAGTTCCACGAATCATCCCTTTTACACCCCATCAAATAAATAGGCTGGAAGAACGTACAAACAGAACTCTTACTAACACGTTGGCCATGTACGTATCATCTGACCACAACGACTGGGATGATGTCCTTCCCTTAATTACCTATGAGTATAATACGGCCAAACATGAGACAACCAATTACAGTCCTTTTTACCTCCTTTGCGCACGTTCTCTGTTAATCTGCATCAATACTATTCTGCCCTATGACTTCCATAGAGAATACTCTGTCTCCAAGACACTGTGCCAAGCCAAAAAAGCCTGGCGTATCGCTCGTCTTCGTACATTGGCTTCGCAACACCAATCGAAGGAAAGCTTTAAAGCCGCCATAAATCAGTCGCAGACTGCAAAGGATACTTTGCGCGGTTCTGGACGCTACGTCGTAAACAGGGCCTATGCGAGAAGTTTTTACCTCAGTACAGTGGCCCATTCGTCATTGTTAATCACTTGAGTGATACGACATACGTGGTAGCACGGCTGACTTAAGCTGGCCATCTGTCGAAGCGGACCCAGCTGGTACATGTCGCTCGCCTTTAACGGTTTCACCCTAAACAGAGTGATTCATACTCGCCGGGCGGGCTTCGTCTGGGAGCCGAGAAATGCAACGGGTATGAGCCGAGAGAGGAGAAGAAGAGGAAGACGTGAACTGGCGCAGATACCGATGCCATTAATACCCGGCCATCAACTTCGCCCTGCTAATTAACACCCTTCGACTTCAACCGTAACAATATATATATATATATATGTATATTTATAGGAAGGAAGTGTACACCTAAGGGCTCGTTTTTCTGCGTTTTTCCTGCTCATGGCAAGTTATTTTTTCACCCACATTTCTTTCTTCCTATTCACACTAAATTGGTTCTAATAACTTCCCCTGTAGATTCCCTGGCATTATTGTCTGTTAGATCACACACACACACACACACACACACACACATATATATATATATATTTATATATATTTATATATATATATATATATATATATATATATATATATATATATATATATATATATATATATATATAATTAGGAATAAAGGAGACAACTTACGAAAATGTAATAGTTGTTTACTCTACGTTTCGGCTGTGGCATGGTCGAAACGTAGAGTAAACAACTATCAAACTTTCGTAAGTGCGTTCTTTATTCATAATTATATTTGCAACGCACCCACAGAATTTCTTTTTTGAATCCTATATATATATATATTGACACGTGCGGTTCTTTTGGTTTACGAAGAAAGCCGCTATCACTTTCTGTTAAGCGCAACGCAGGCCGCGTTTATCTTGTATGCCAATCTGGAACGCGTTATGACGCGTGTATAAAAAACTGACACGTGCGGTTCTTTTGGTTTTACGAAGGAAGTCGCTATCACTTTCTGTTAAGCGCAACGCAGGCCGCGTTTATCTTGTATGCCACTCTGGAACACGTTATGACGCGTGTATAAAAGACTGACACGTGCGGTTCTTTTGGTTTTACGAAGGAAGCCGCTATCACTTTCTGTTAACCGCAACGCAGGCCGCGTTTATCTTGTATGCCACTCTCGAACGCGTTACGACGCGTGTATAAAAACTGGCGCAGTGCGCCACTGGGGGGTCTTTTTTTTCCGTCGGCCGACGACTGTTCACGCCGCTGTTGCTGTGAGTTGTGTTTGGCCCTATTTTGCTGGGCACAAGTTCACCCAATAAACAGTTCGCCCGACACCGCCCTGACTCCTGCGTGCTTCCTCTCAAGTGATGCGTGTATCACAACCTCGTGACAATATATATATATATATATATATATATATATATATATATATATATATATATATATATATATATGTATATATATATATATATATATATATATATAAACGGGCCGAGCCAGTACACAGACGATGACGATGGTGATGCCACAGAGTGACCATAAGGACAATGATACTTGTGGGTGATGGTGATTATGATCATGCAGGGGTGATAACGATGCAAGTAACAAACGCCCACACTTATTCCCCCCACTTGGAAGTGGCACCTTGGCCGCCAAGTCAAAGTGTCAGGAAACGTGGCGTGAAAGATTTTATGCAAGAAACGTGGACAATCTCGGTGCTGCGGTAACGTTGGTCGGTTGGGGCGACAAGTGATGTCACCAATATTTGACCGACGAAGTCTGATCTAAAACTAGGTATGGCCCGTTGAAGCACGGTTGGAATTGGTCACAGAGACCAGGAGTGTGAATAGGTGTCAAAAGCAGCACCGCGTCACCAGGTTGGAAAGACACAACGTGATGGCATGTGTCATAGACGATTTTCCGCTTGTGCTGTCTCGCTTCAGTATTAATGCAATCCTGATGGCGAGACTGGGCGAGGTGGTAAATGTATTCTTCGCTAGAAGTCTGACATGAATTCACATGGCTGTTAAAGAAGGAGATGTCAAGGAAGGTAGTTGGGGTGCCTCCGTACGAGGTAAAAGAGTGAGTAGCAAATAGTTCGCTCATAGGCAGTGTTGTAGGCGAAGATCAAGAATGGTAAAAGAGTATCCCAGTTTTTGTGGTCGGTTGAGACGTAAACGGCTCTAATGTCAGCAAGGGTTTGACGAAATAATTGTGTGTAACCAATTGTCGGAGGGTGGTAGCTTGAATATGTCTGGTAAGTAGTTCCAGAAGCGCGCAGTACTTCTATTACCATTTTTGACAGGAACAATTTGTCACGGTCACTAAGTAGTACACGAGTCTATGACGGAGAATCATGGCGTGAAGAATAACATCTGCAACTTCCACAGCTGAGCCTCTAATAACAGGGGACGTATCAGCGTAGCATGTCAGGTGGTCCACGGCGGTCACTATCCATCGTTAGCCAGTAGATGTGACAGGGAGAGGTGCGTAAAGGTCGACACCTACAGCCTCGAACGGCATTGAAGGGCACGAAAGCGGCTGTAGAGGTGCAGCAGGTGCAGATGTCGGGAGTTTACGACGCTGGCATGGCTAGCAGGAACCGACGTACGACGCTATGCACGCTACGCTAACAGAAAGGTCTGGCCAGTAATAACCGTATCGAATGTGGTCAAGAGTTATAAAAACCAAGATGAGGAGCAGTCAAGTCATCGTGAAAGGCTTCGAGCACGTGAAGTCGAAGAGAGCGTGGCTGCAGAGGAACCTAGCGCTGACCGTCAGGATAGTAAATGTGGCGGTAGAGAACCCCACTGTCCAGCCTAAAGTGCACGAGTTCACGACAAAGTCTTGCCTTTGGTGGATGAAGAGCTCCCAAAAGGTGGTCCATCATGCATCTGCAGTATGAATCGGACCGCTCTATTGAAATAAATATTGGCTCGGCGTCCTTGATGTGGCAGTTGACGCTGACATAGGTAGTTGGAAGCGGGCAACGAGACAAAGCGTCGGCGTATCAATGTTTTCTACCTGACCTGTGTGTTATGTCAAAGTCGTACTCCTGCAAGCGTAGCATCTACCGACCCAAGCCTCCGGACGGGTTCTTCAGTTTAGAAAGCCAGTACGATTGTGAAGTGATGGCCATGGAGACAGGAAGGAAACTTCTGCACCGACCGAACCACAGCCAAACACTCTCGCTCAGTTATGGTGTATGTTTTTTCGGCAGGGGTGAGCACGCGACTGGCACAATCAAAAATATTCTATAGGGAAGACTTGTCGCGTTGTAATAGAACGACGCCTACACTCTTCCTTAACCGAAAGAATACAGCGGATGGATCAGCAGCTATTGCTGTTGAACAAGTTGGGGAACCAAATCTGCGAAATAGAAACATCAGTTTCTAATTTTGAACAAGGATTATCGTCGCTATCTAGAAAATTAGATGACTTGGAAAATAGGAGCCCTAGAAACAACCTCATTTCTTACGGCCTAGACGAAGTTAAAGGAGAGACAGGCGAGGAGCTGCTAACAAGGGTAAAAGATAACGTGTTCCAAGAAAAACTAAAGTTAACAGCCGAACCTATTGAGCGGTGCCTTAGGCTTGGCAAGAAACAAGAGAATAAGCCTCGCCCGGTAATTATGCGGTTCATGGAATACCGAGAAAAAGTGTAAGTACTAATGACGGCGCACAAGCTCAAAGACACTCCGTTTTTACTCTTAGAGGACTTTTCCTTCCGAGTTCGGGAAATTCGAAGGAAACTGTGGAAAAGCGCTGTAAAAGATAAAGAGGATGGTGCTAAGGTACAGTTTGTCTATGACAAACTGATTATCAACAACGTATTCTTTGGTTGGGATGAACTTAATGATTCAAGGTTTAGAATTACAAACAAGCAAAACTGACGCTACAAAGCTGACCCTCAGTGCTTGAAAGTTGTCAACGTGAACTGTAGAAGTGTTGTAAATAAGATAACTGAGTTTGAGGCCTTGTTGCTCACGCATGATCCCCATATCGCTATTCTAACTGAAACCTGGTTACACAAAGACATATACGATAGCGAATTTGCACCAGCTGGCTACAGCGTATATCGGAAAGATCGGGGCAGTAAAGGCGGAGGAGTTGCTCTGATATATAAAAATTCTCTAAACGTCATAAGAATGCCTGATATACCTAATGTTGAAGGTGTTTTTTGCAAGGCCTTTCATGGCAGCACAAAATTCATCATTGGAGGTATCTACAGGCCCCCCAGCTCCACTAGTCCAGTATTGGAAGAGCTGCGGATATACCTCGACAAACATGTACAGATAGATGATCGCATTATTTTGAGTGGGGATTTTAATTTGCCTGATGTTGAATTGAAAGCCTTCTCGCTTAAAACCTGTAATAATTCATTTGGCGAAGAAATGTTAGATATTGCCTTTACGTTTGATTTATTACAGGTTGTCGATGACTTTACCAGAGTACAAGGTAGCTCTTCGGCAATCTTTGATCTTTCTTTTGTTAGCGGGTCAATTTCTTCCAAGACAGCTTGCAGTGATTATCCCGGAATATCGGATCACAAGGCTGTGCTCCCGGAACTATCAGATGTTTCCCTATACAAGACCTTAAAAACTAAAGCTTTCCCAAATTTCTCTCGCGCAGACGACACATCAATCATAGATATGCTGTATTTTACCTTTGATGCCTTTTCACACAGTAATCTTGACGTTGAAAGTCTTTGGAATTTCTTTAAAGATATTGTTAATGAATGTGTCGAGCGATTTGTACCACGCATCACAAAAAGAATGCCAAAGAAAAATCCCTGGATTACTCGGCACACATTACGTTTGAAAAGGCAATTAAAAAGGCAAAAAAGCAACAGTCACGCAAATGCACTATTTGTAGAAAAACAAAAATATCTGAAATTAGCTGCAAGCTCAAAATTCAGCTGACTGAAGATAAAAACCGCTTTTATAGTGAGTCTCTCCCATGGTTTATAGCCACAACCCCTGACAAATTTTGGCAGACAATCAGTCCAACATCTTCAGTCTGTGACGTGTTCGATATTGACGGTGTGCGAGTAAACGATGAATCTATTATTTCTAATGCATTTAACAAGCACTTTAAATCTGTCTTTGTACAAGACAATGATTCACTTCCGATATTTGAAGCGAATTTTCCCCCCATGTCAGACGTACTAATAAGTGAAGAAGGTATTCTTAATATGCTTTTAAAGCTTGATGTAAAAAAGTCGCCAGGGCCAGACAATATCCCGAACATGTTCTTACAGCGTTACGCAGAATGGACTTCAAATTATTTACATGTCTTGTTTTCGAGATATTTACATGAGGGAGAATAGCCGAGTGACTGGAGAACCGCCAGAGTGAAGTCATTACATAAGACAGGACCCAAGCATATAATTAGTAACTACTGTCCAGTTTCTTTAACATCAACTTGCTGCAAATTACTAGAACACATTATACACAATCACATATATGAATTTCTGGAAACACATAGTGTACTAACCAAATTTCAACATTGGTTCCGGAAGGGATACTGTACCTGCAGCCAGCTGGTACAGACAGTGCATGACTTTGCTATCTCTATTAATAACGGCAATCAAACCGACGCCATTTTCATGAATTTCTCCAAAGCCTTTGATAAAGTTTCACACCAAAAATTACTTTTCCAACTAGACAAAATTTTCAGGAACAACCAATTACGTAAATGGATCTTGGCATACCTATCAGACCAGGAACAGTTTGTTAATTTTAAAAACAGCAGCTTCTGTAGGCTAACGGTTAGCTCGGGCGTTCCCCAGGGCTCGGTGCTTGGTCCCATCCTCTTTCTGGTATATATTAATGATATAGTTGACAATATTGCCCCGCCGCGGTGGTCTAGTGGCTAAGGTACTCGGCTGCTGACACGCAGGTTGCGGGTTCTATTCCCGGCTGCGGCGGCTGCATTTCTGATGGAGGCAGAAATGTTGTAGGCCCGTGTACTCAGATTTTGGTGCACGTTAAAGAACCCCAGGTGGCCGAAATTTCCGGAGCCCACCACTACGGCGTCTGTCATAATCGAATGATGGTTTTGGGAGGTTAAATCCCACAAATAAATCAATTAGATGTTAATATTCCTGTGAAAATGAAACTTTTTGCAGATGATTGCGTAATTTACTCTGAAATAAGCAGCATGTCAGATCAATTTCTTTTAAACGATGCCTTTCAAAAAGTTGTCACGTGGTGTGACCAATGGCAGATGGCTGGAAACTTCGATAAAACTATAGTCATGAGAATTTACCAGAAAAAGAATCCCTGTGTCTTTAACTACTCTGTGAACGCAATCACTCTGAGAGAAGTAACTCAATATAAGTACCTCCGTTTATGGATAACTAATAATCCTAATTGGAATAAGCACATTGATTTTGTGATTGCTACTGTGAATAGAAAGCTTTTTTTTCTTTAGACGAGCGCTGAAACTTTCCCCTCTTGATGTTCGTTTACTTGCGTACAAATCAGTAGTTCGACCAGCATTAGAATATTGCGTCGTTATCTGGGATCCATACACAAAGACAAACATCAGCAGGCTGGAAAACGTACAAAAGAAGGCTGCGCGCTACATATTTAACAAATTTCGGTGCACTTCAGTTACCGAACTTCTACGACGAGCCGACTTACCGTCGTTAGCACACAGGAATCTTTTATCGTGAGTGAAGTGTTTGTATCAAATAATCAAAGGGCATTATAAAATAGACTTTTCAGATGTGATTTCATTTTCAGCTGGGTACGCGACCAGACAAAGACACGATGTGATTTCATTTTCAGCTGGGTACGCGACCAGAGAAAGACACTAACTAACAGTCACCCTCCATCGCACACGTACTAACTGTTATAAGTATTCTTTCTTTCCCAGAACTATTTCCGATTGGAATAAACTTCAGAATTCACAAGTTGTACAGCCTGCTTTAAGTTTGTTTGAGTCCGACTTTAATCAGCATTGTATAACAATCCTCTATTGTTGTTGTTTTTGTATTATTTGTAACAACTTTTTGTACCCGAGAAGAAGAGCCATTTCATCTGTGTTGAATTGCTGTTGTTGTAAACCATGTATCCCTTTTATGCACTGTAACCCACCTGCTAAAATCCCTATCAGGGATTGCAGTATTTATAAATAAGTAAATAATTTATTTATTAAAAAGGTAGCAACTGCAATCAACCAGGTAGTTACTGCAGCACTTACTATCTTTCTCGTACCATCACTACTTTTTTGCAACCTGTTTACCACCAACGTTAGAAAAGAGTTACTAGCTAGCGTCCTATCAACGTTTTACGACCTGTTTATCACCTATGTTAATAAACAGTTAGTAACTGGAATGAAAAAGGTAGTAAATGCATTCGTTACTACCTTTCTTGCATCTTTACTACCTTTTTGCTACCCGGATGCTGACTATTTATTCCCAAACAGTGCGTGATTCCGATTCTGATAGTTTGTGAGAGAAATCGTCTCGACGTACCATCATTAAACTGAAAAATGACGCAGAAGATATCCAATGATCAAGAAAACAATTGTTTCAAATTAAGCAACGGAGATATGTAAACATAATTATGATATTGTCGAAACAAAGAAGTGCAAGTTAACAACCATAAGCAAGTGCTTCACGCGTGGTAATAGACAATTGCAAGAAACTTTATACATTACAGAAAATTAACATGACCGGCGGATCAAACTAACAAGACAGTCACAAATAATTCACTGCGGCGTTCCTCCAATTAGTGTCGTTGTTTTAGAACGTCAAACGCCCAAAACAATAATTACTTTTTAACCGCTGATATACAAGCTTTGTGAAGCATTCAAATGCACTGAGACTATGGCAATAAGTACTACGGTACCTTGTTTTCGCCACTGTAAATATTGCCTTTTTGTGGCCATTTTATAATAAACAGATATGATATGTATATATATTGTAGGAATTTATTAGCCACATCTACTTTCTTCACACATGTTCATCATCATGAAGGTCATCATGTTCATCTGCTGTGATGACTTGGCTTGCCTGAATACTGTGCCTTGGGTGTGCTTGCTTCATCGTGTCTTCTGGGCTTAGTAAACGTTGCCTTCACCGTTGCATCACAAGTGGTGAAGTGTGCTCAGCGATCTTCCGTCCTCTCCCAGCCCACTCTATCTCCTGGAGCTCCGCTCAGGTCGTCGTCTGTGCCAGGTGTTCGATAACATGCCTCAGGATGAGCCAACCGGCGCTTCTGCATTTAGCGCCACAGCCCCGGCTACCGCGGCCTATCCATCGTGGATCATCACCGCGCACCAGCAGGAGCCAACCATGTTCGCCGGACTTCGTGTTGATTATGTGGATGATTGGCTGGACCAGTTCACTCGAGCGAGTTCAACAAACAACTGGGATGATCCTACCAAGCTTCACTGTGTTTCTGTTAATCTGACAGGCATAGCAAAAATATGGTATTTCAGTCATAAAACGGGCATCATGGACTGGACACATTTCAAGCAACAGCTTCGCCAAATTTTTGGCACCGCGGTGGTTCGTTCAGCTCTCGCGAAGAAGACACTAAATACTCAAAAGCAACAATGTGGTGAGTCTTACACCTCGTACATAGATGATGTGCTTGCTCTCTGTCAAAGCTTCAGCACGTCCATGTCTGAATCAGAGAGAGTTCGTCATCTATTGAAAAGGATGTGCACGGTTGCGTACAATGCCTTGGTGATACAAAACTCAACCACAGTTGCTCACGTTGTTGCCACGTGACAACGCCTAGATGAACTTGAGTCCCAACGGTTACCACCAGACAGCGCTGAAAACCCCACCACAACTGATGCCTCATTGCTGGCTATGATCTGGGCGATTATACGGGAAGAGCTGCAATCTTTCGGCCTCTCGACGACACTCAGTTCACCTCCCCCCTCTGACACTGCTTTGCGCGACGTTATCAAAGAGAAGTTGGCGTCCATGACCGGGCAAGCGTATCTAGACTCTCCGCTACCTCGACTCCAGTCGACGAACGCACAAGTCCTCGCTGGTTCACCACCCGCCGTACAACCAATGCCCGCAAACTCGACGCCTATCCCACTAGCTTCGTTAACTCCGAGTGCGCCTAGCCAGCCTTTCACCCACCATAGTGTTCATCTCGTCCGATCTACCGGGGCCACAATGCGGCTACCGGGGCCACAATGCACGCCTCTGTCGGAATCGTCAGCAGGACAAGCGTCGCGGATTCGACGTCTATGGACAGGATGATTGGATAAGCGGGTCCGCTTTCCAGCATAGTCCTTATGATCCGCCGCTACGTCGCTCACCGTCTTCAACTGCGACATCTGAGCTAACCCCTTTTTACCGCTCTACTAGACGCCGCTCATCATCACCCCTCCGCCTGTCCACATCTGCGTTGCGACCTGTCTCGCGATTCACCAACCATTGCCCGGAAAACTAACCTCTGCAGCTCTGTTAGGAAAAGCTGCTTCGAACGAAAAGACAGAAATTTCTCCAAGGCGCCCATATATTACAATATCTGTTTTATTAAAGGGTGTGTACGCGGATGCTTTATTAGACACTGGTGCTTCTTTGTCTGTGAATATCTTTCCTTGTGCTCGCGCCTGCGAAAAGTGACAACCCCTTATAATGGACCTACACTGCTCGCTGCTCAAGGGGACGCCATCAGACCGGCCGCTATGTGCAGCGCTCGTGTTTTCATAGCTGGTCTTCTCCATTTTGTGCAATTTGCCGTGCTGAGTTCGTGTGCCCACCAGCTTATATTAGGCTAGGATTTTCTGTCTACGGTGAACGCGTCTATCTACCGTCAAGAAATTGTCGTTCATGTGATGGAAACTGACTATGCCCTTTATGTGGATGACAAGCCCGTTTGCTTGCTCGCTGCGAAAGATACCAAGCTACCACCTTGTCATCAGTGAATAGTTACCATCACTTCTAACGTGATCGACTCTGGTGACGTGTTTGGCCAATCATATGCACGCTGTCTCGCATGAGGTATAGTCCTTGCTTCAGGTCTAGCGCAGTTCCACAATGGCTCCGGACCTCTCTACGCTACAAACCAGACGTCCAAGAAAATTCTCATTCCTAAAGGCACCACAATGGCTTGCGTTACTGAATCCCAACCTGTCTCTAATGTCTCGCTTATGCGAGCGTGTTCTGACCTTCCTTCTATTGGACGTTCATCATGCGCTTCGGTTCTTGCTGCGACTATTAGTCCAGAGCTGACCTGTTCACATACATATGAGTTGCTTGCCTTGCTACAAAAGCATAGGAGATTGTTTCATACCCATTCCTCATCTCTGGGACAGACGTCCATTATCATGCATCGTATCCAGACCGATGGCCCTTCCATCGTACGCCGTCGACCATATCGCGTCTCTTCGTCCGAACATGAGGTCATTGAAGAAAATGTAGCCGATATGCTGAAACGGAACATTATGCGTCCCTCGGCGAGTCCTCGGTCACCCCCTGTTGTTTTAATAAGGAAAAAAGATGGCTCCGTGCGATTTTGCGTGGACTACAGAGCACCTTATAAGATTACCCGCAAGGATATTTCCCCCATGCCGTCCATAGATGATGCTTTGGATTCACTGCAGGGTGCCGAGTACTTCTCAAGCCTAGAACTGCGTTCGGGTGACTGGCAAATACCCATGCACAAGGATGGCAAAGATAACACAGCGTTTTGAAAACCAGATGGGCTGTACGATTTCAACGTTATGCCATTCGGTTTTTGAAATGCTCCAGCAAGATTCGAGCGAATGATTGACACCGTTTTACAACCCTTAGAATGGAAGACTTGCTTGCGCTATTTAGACGATATTGTTATTTCTCGTCAACCTTCCCTAAGCACTTACAATGACTCGACGAAGTTCTCATGTTCTTTGCAAACGCAGGCCTTCAGGTGAAAACCAAGAAGAGCCGTTATCCGAGCAAGACAATTAAAGAGTTAGGCCACAACGTAAGCAAGGACGGTATTCGTACTGATCCAGAAAGGATTTCCACTGTCCAACACTTCCCGTGTCCTGAAAAGGCCGAACATTTCCGCAGTTTCCTTGGCCTCGCTTCTTATTTTTGCAGATTCAATCGAGGCTTCGCCCCAATAGCTTCACTATTGCACAAGTTGCTGAGATCAGGCGTCGCCTTTGTGTGGTCTCCTGAATGTGAAGCGGCGTTTGCTCAACTGAAGTGTGCACTCACATCCGAACCAGTCTTTGGTCATATCGACAAAACCGCGCCTTCGCTCCTGCATACAGACGCTAGTGGCCAAGGCATTGGTGGAATTCTACTAATGCGAGACAATTATTCACGTGAGAAGATCGTCGCATACGCGAGCCGTGCACTGACCCCAGCCGAAAAGAATTATACAATCACCGAACAGGAGTGCCTACAGGTCGTATGTTCAATACAAAAGTTTCGACCTTATCTCCATGGTCACCACATTATTGTGGTTACGAATCATCACGCCTTTAGCTGGCTCTCGACAATCAAGAACTTGTCCGGCAGCCTTGGTCGCTAGATTCTTCGCTTAAAAGTATACGACTTCACAATTACCTACAGGTCGGGAAACAAACATCAAGACGCCGACGCACTTTTGCGTTGCCCGCTCTCTTTGGAGCCACTTAGGGAACCCGCCACTGCCGCACTCGAGGAGCTTTCGGCCGTCTTTTTTCTACAGGTTTCCTTCCTAACTACTGTGGACCCAACTTCTTCAAGCGAGTGTAGTTTGTTTTTATTCCACCAACGTGCTAACACATAATGGACCATCTTGACGGGACTTGCCGGCCCCCTAACGCCCCTCTTCGCTGACAGCTGACGCAATTCAAGCTCGATAACCACGTCCTGTACTGTCATATCTACCACCCTAATAGTCAACGCTAGGTGCCCGTTCTACCTCGCTCTCTTCGGGCTCAAGTCCTCAAGACATATCACGACGACACTACTGCTTAACACATGGGCTTCCAGAAAACATATGACCGCATAAGATGTCACTACTACAGGCCAGGCTTGACCACCTGTGTCGTGAAGTACGTTGCCTCTTGCGCCCTTTGTCAACGTCGCTAGCTACCTACATCAACTCGAAGTGGACTTGCTTCCATGTTCCCTGCAACCATTTGAGGTAGTTGGCGTTGACCTATATGGTCCGCTTCCTATGACTGTCACGGGCAATCGCTGGATTATTACAGCTGTCGACCACCTGACCCACTACACCGAAACAACTATAAAATGCCCTCTGCATCCGCTTCGGAAGTGCGTGACTTCATCCTTCGAGCATTAATCCTTCGTCACGGAGATTCTCGTGCATTTCTGAGCGACCGTGGAAGAGCATATCTTTCAGAACTCGTCCACGAAGTGCTCAAGACATCTGGCACTACACACAAAACAAGCTCCAGTTATCATCCTCAAACGAACGGCCTGACTAAACGCTTTCATCGCACAATGACAGATATTATGGTCATGTATATTGAACCAGACCCCAGCAACTCGGACACCATTTGGCATTTGTCACTTTTGCCTATAATAGCTCTGTACAGCACACAACCGGTTACTTGATGTTCTACCTCGTTCACGGTCACTTCCCCTCTTCTTTCCTCGATGTTTCATTCATCTCTGCGCTTGTTAAAGCATGTTCATCCTCAAGTGAAGAATACGTGTCTCGTCTACTTCATTGCTGCCAGCTGGCTCGCGTCAACACTGAAGCCAAGCAACATAATCGCAAGCTTGAATTTGATGTCTCTCACCGCGCCGTGTCCTTCATCCCTGGCGACGAAGTCCTCTTTCTTACTCCCAATCACACTCCTGGCCTGTGCGAGAAGTCTCAATTACGTTTCATTGGCGCCTACACTGTCTTGGAGAAAACGTCTCCTGTCAATTATTGGGTGGCACCCGTTCTTCCAACGGACCGCCGCTGCCAGGCAGCAGAAATAGTCCACGTATCCCGCATGAAGCCTTTCACACGGCGTTACCCTTAGTTTTAAACTGTGGCCAAGAACTGCCGTCAGGATGAGCGTTTCACGTGGGGAAAAGTTAGTGTAGGTATTCATTAGGCACATCCACTTCACACATGTTCATATCATGAGTGGTCGTCATCTTCATCTTCTGCGTGGACTTGGCTTGCCTGAGTTCTTTGCCTTGGGTGTGGTCGCTTCACCGTGTTTTCTCGACCTAGTAAAGGTTGCCTTTATGGTTGCATCACAATGTATATATATTGCCACAGGCATGGAACGAAGTTTAGCCATGCCAATGCGAGTATGTGCCATGGTGTGAAAGAAGAAGAGGACGGTTGGTGTGTGCTCGTGCTCTAACGTTCGGTTCGGCTCGACGTCCAGTGCTGCTCCTGTGAACAGACGTTCTGGTGGTTCTGTGATTACGTGAAATTTTCTGGTGGAGGTGCTGGGTAGTGTTGTATGCACTGCAATCAGCAGCAAGGTCTCGACACTAGCCGCGACTTGGAAGAACCAGCTGACCTACGGCGTAGCAGGCGACAACTAGGCCTACCTCCTGAATTCGGACCATTTCCTCAACTCGGCAGTACTATGGCTAGTGCGGGAACGCAAACCCAAGAAACATCAACGCTGCCTCCTCCATGGTTCTTCAACGTCCCGCGTACTCCGAAGCCGTTCCACAGTGACCCTTATGAGGACGTCGACGACTGGCTCGACGACTACAACTGTTGCGGCAGCGTCAACGAGTGGAACGAGCAGCGAAAGCAAGGACTCTGCGCGCACTTGGTTCGAAAACCATGAAGCCACTATGACAACCTGGCCAGAGTTTTGCAACCAGTTGCGAAATACTTTCCAAAGCTCTGACCGAAAGGAGCAAGCGGAACGGCTCCTCAATTCCCGAAACCAGCGTCCGAACGAGAGTGTTGCCATGTTCGTTGAGGACATGACGCGGCTGTTCAGGCGAGCTGACTCTTCAATGACGGAAGAAAAGAAGGTGCGCCTCCTAATGCGGGGAGTGAAGGAGCAGCTGTTCGCGGGACTAGTGCGGAACCCTCCCAACACTGTAGAGGATTTCCTTCGCGAAGCCACGACAATGGAGAGAATGCTAAGGCAGCGTTCGTACCAGTATGAACGTCCTGGCAGTCTTTCGTCAGTGTCGTCGGCCCTACAAACACCTGACATCACGACTGTAAAAGACCAGACGGAGCTCGTGCGCAGTATTGCGCACGAGGAGCTTCAAAAGCTGCACGTGGTGTCTTCTCCGCCCCATGTTGCTGCTTTAACGAATGTCGTTCGCGAAGAGGTCCGGCAGCTGGTGCACCCCTTGAGGACTCTGCGTGCAGCCGAAGTCCAACCCATGACGGCCCCGCGTCCAGCCGAAGCTCCGCTATTAACGTACGCGGAAGCACTGCGTACTCCTGCACCGGCTGTTGGCTATCCGTCCCGTCCGTCCACCCTGCAGACGGCACCATCGTTCTACTCGGGACCACCGCAGTACGGCAACCCACCCCTTACACGGAAATCCAGTGTATGGCGTGCTCCCGAAAACTGGCCTCTATGTTATCACTGTGGTGAACAAGG
Source organism: Rhipicephalus microplus (assembly GCF_043290135.1). NCBI lineage: Eukaryota > Metazoa > Arthropoda > Arachnida > Ixodida > Ixodidae > Rhipicephalus > Rhipicephalus microplus. The sequence goes on along the minus strand of NC_134706.1, from coordinate 171,399,493 downwards.
TCACATCTACCGTGAGTGCGCCTACAGGCAATGAGTCTTCCCGGCTTTCGTGCGGATGCTCGCCGACCCAGAGAAGGTGAGCGGCCCCGTGCTATCACCGAATACTTGGCGAGCCAACGATTCTCTACCCTTCCGCGTAGCCAATCCCGCTCACCATCTCCATGGCGTTCCACGTCACCAGGCCAACAATCAACCTTCGCGGACGTCCTTGCAGAAAGATCACCTAGATCCACAAGCCCGCGCCGGGGAAACCAAGAACAGCGACCTCTGGGGGTGAGGCCGCTGTTGATCGACCGTTACAAGACCCTCCCCCGATTTGCCTGCCGACATCCGACGACATTCTTTCACCGACGTGTGCCATCGACGACAGACAGGTCTCTGCTCGTATCTCTGTTCTTGTCGACAACCACCCGCTGACCACTCTGGTAGATACGGGTGCCGATTATTCTGTTATAAGCGCTGACCTCGCTCCACAGCTAAGAAAGGTAACAACACCTTGGGGACATGGAACCAACCTCCGGACTGCGGGAGGTCACCTATTGACACCGCTAGGAATGTGCACTGCCCGCCTCCGAATTCGCGAGTCGACGTACATTGTTTTCTTTGTTGTATTGCGCGAATGCTCCCAAAACCTGATTCTCGGAATGGATTTTCTCCGTGAGCATGGAGCCATTATTAACCTTCGCGACCTGCTCATAACGTTATCTAACCACCGTACAGCCCTACGAAAGGATGCAGTTGCGCCTTCCACAACACTTCGAATTGCTGACGACACCATCGCACTGCTGCCGCGAGCCAGTAGGTTGGTAACGGTGGAGAGCGACTGTGACAACAAGAGTAGTGGCATCGCGGAAACTAACCTCTCGGTGCTCTTGGCTCGGCAGATTTGTGTCGCGCGTGCTATCGTCAAACTGAAACATCGGAGGACTCAGCTTCTGATCACGAATTTTGGCGGCCAGTACCAACACTTAGCAAAGCGAACAGCAATCGCGAACTTTGAAGCCATCGATGACGCAGAATGTTCCACTATCGCTCCGATTGCCACTGCTGCCGAAGGTAACACTGATATAGCCAGTACGGTTGACGTGAATTGCCAGCTATCCTGTGTGCAGCAACAGCAGATACGCATGATTTTACGTACGTATAGTGATTGCTTTGCGTCCACCTCCAAAATCAAGCAGACCCCAACCGTGAAGCACCGCATTATAACGGACCCTACCGAACGGCCTGTACGACAACATGCCTACCACGTGTCGCAAAAAGAACAAGAGGCAATACGTTTTCAAGTGAAACAGATGCTCGACGACGACGTCATCCAACCCTCGAACAGACCATGGGCGTCACCCGTCGTACTTGTTGAAAAGAAAGACGGCACTCTTCGATTTTGCGTCGATTACCGGAAGCTAAACAAAGTGACGAAGAGAGACGTCTACCCTCTCCCACGCACAGATGACTCACTGGATCGACTTCGACACTCCCGATATTTTTTCTCAATGTATTTACGCAGCGGCTACTGGCAGATCGAGGTCGATGAACGTGACAGGGAAAAAACAGCATTCATAACTCCCGATGGTTTCTACGAATTCAAAGTGTTACCATTTGGATTGTGCTCTGCACCGGCAACGTTCCAAAGGATGATGGACACCGTCCTGTCCGGTCTGAAGTGGGAATCCTGCCTCGTGTATTTAGACGACGTCGTTGTTTTTTCCAAAACATTTGAGCAACATTTACAACGACTTCAGTCCGTCTTCGTCGCTATTCGATCCGCAGGCCTATCTCTAAAACCGGAGAAGTGTCATTTCGGCTACGAAGAACTAAAGTTCCTCGGCCACCTTATCAGTCACAATGGCATTAGACCAAACCCAGAAAAGACCATGGCTGTTGCCGCATTTTCTCCACCTTCGAACAAACGGGATTTGCGCCGGTTTTTGGGTCTCTGCGCCTACTACAGGCGCTTTGTCCAGAGCTTTGCCAACATCGCTGAACCCCTTACCCGTTTAACGAAGGAGGATACTCCTTTTGTGTGGGGTCCAGAGCAGAGAGCCGCTTTTTCCCAGCTTCAGCAGTGCCTTCAGAGTGAACCCTTACTAGGGCACTTTGATGAAGATGCCACCACCGAACTTCACACTGACGCAAGCAACATCGGTCTTGGTGCAGTACTCGTCCAGTGGCAAGACGGCGCTGAACGTCCCATCGCTTATGCTAGCCGCATTTTTTCATCTGCGGAAACTAACTACTTGACCACGGAGAAGGAATGTCTTGCTGTTATTTGGGCGATAACAAAGTTCCGACCGTATCTGTATGGCCGTCCATTCAGAGTAGTTACGGACCATCATGCCCTCTGTTGGCTGGCCAATCTCAAGGACCCTTCAGGGCGCCTCGCGAGGTGGAGCTTACGCCTTCAAGAATTTGAGGTTACAGTCGTCTACAAGTTGGGCCGCAGGCACACTGATGCTGATTGCCTTTCGCGCGCACCCCTCGCGACGACATCGAGGAACGATGATACCGATGGCCATTTTCTTTGTGCAGCCAGTGAATCTGACTTGGCCCAACAACAGTGGAATGATTCAGAGATCCAACAACTTATCAAATACCTTCAAGGTCGCAGCTCGAATCCACCATCGGCATTTGCATGTTCAGGGTCATTTTGTCTCCGCAACGACATCGTCTACAAAAAGAACTTCGAACCTTATGCGACTGAGTACCTCCTCGTCGTTCCACCAGGGCTACGTGCTGATATTTTATCTGCCTGCCACGACGAGCCTTCCTCCGGCCACCTAGGATTCGCATGTACCCTTGCCCGGATTCGGACTCGCTACTACTGGCCAAAGCTCACCCAGGATGTCAAGCATTACGTGAAAACATGCAATCATTGCCAGCGCCGTAAAGCCCCACCAGTGCGCCCTGCTGGTTTATTACAGCCTATTGCACCCCCGTCACAACCGTTTGAACGAATCGGCATGGATTTGCTTGGGCCCTTCCTGAAGTCACATGATGACAACCGCTGGATCGTAGTCGCTACTGACTATTTAACGAGGTACTGCGAAACGAAAGCCCTACAACGAGGCACCGCCAATGAGGTTGCTTATTTTTTTATCAACAACATCGTCCTCCGCCATAGAGCGCCAACAGTTCTTATCACTGACCGTGGAACAGCGTTTACAGCCCAAGTGATGCAAGACGTCACGAGACTTAGTGGAACAGCTCATCTCAAAACAACCGCATACCATCCACAAACCAACGGTCTGACGGAGAAATTAAACAAGACGCTCGCTGACATGCTATCTGTGTACGTCGACCGTAATCACAAGAACTGGGATGCAATTTTGCCATACGTAACGTTCGCTTACAACACTGCGGTTTAAGAGACTACGGGTTTCACTCCATTCCGGTTGCTTCATGGCCGAGAAGCGATTACGATGCTTGATGCCATGCTGTTGCCTGACACGACCGATATTACTACTGATGCGAACGACTTTCTCCGGCTCGCCGACGCGGCCCGCCAGCTTGCACTCAAGCGGATCTGAAAACAACAACGAATCGACTCGCAGAGGTACAACTCCCGTCATCGCCTTGTCATTTACCAACCCGGTGATCTGGTCTGGCTGTGGATCCCCGTTCGCAAAAGGGGCCACTCGGAAAAGTTACTTCACCGCTACCTCGGTCCCTATAGAGTACTACGGCGCCTCACAGATGTCAACTACGAAATTATGCTTGAAGACACAGCTCAACGATCTCGATGTTCCCAGCAGCCCGACATTGTTCATGTGTCACGGATGAAGCCACACTACTCCCGAGCCACCTGACACTGCTTCTTCACGCGTCTTTGTGCGTGTACGCACAAAGACGCACTTTTAATCTGCATTGGTCATCGGGTGGTACTTTTTTTTCGAAGGGGGGTAATGCCGCAGGCATGGAACGAGGTTTAGCCATGCCAATGCGAGTATGTGCCATGGTGTGAAAGAAGAAGAGGACGGTTGGGGTGTGCTCGTGCTCTAACGTTCGGTTCGGCTCGACGTTCAGTGCTGCTCCTGTGAACAGACGTTGTGGTCGTTCTGTGATCACGTGACAATATATATATATATATATATATATATATATATATATATATATATATATATATATATATATATATATATATAATCATTAGGTAAGGCTGATTAAAAGTCTTGTGCTACGTCCCTGAGCACACGTAGTCAGGTAATATGATGTAGTGCTCCAGATTCACGTTTGCTTTCATTCATCCAGAAAGACAAGTGTTTCCCTATGCCATATATGCATCTGCAAAGTAGGGACTATATATACCCCACGTGTACCTCATACTGCAGCATAAAAAGACAGTGAACTTCTTTGGTCTATGTGTTCTTAGCGTTCATTGCACACCATGCAAGATTACCTGAAGCTATTTAGTAATGAGACATTGATTGACCAACAATGGTAATGAAGAAAATCTATGCTGAGTAAATAAACTAGGTAGTATCGGTTGCTACATTTTTTCTTCAATCTTTTAAAAGCTACTACCCATGAGTAAAAACCGTTATTGTAGTAACAGTTACTGAATGCTGGTAGTAGTAGCAAAGGTGGCCACACTTACTGCCCTCACCGTTTATAACCGTGCTTACTACCCGGGTTGTAACATGTGACAAACTGTTACTATTCCAAAGTTACCAAGTACTATTGCCTTTATTTCAAGATTGTATACCAAGGCCGCTAGCAGCGGTATGGAGGATAGCCGGTGCGGCTTCGCCAAAGTGGCAGAACAGAGGTTCAGACATGAGGGCCCTTTTCAACAGGTCGAATGTCGTTTAACATTCTTGAGACCACAGAAAGGGGGCGTTGGAAGCAAGTAGCTGGGGTAATAGAGGAGCTATAGAGGTGAAGTTCTGGATAAACTAGTGAAATAGGAGGCGAGCCCAAGGAAAGTGCGAAGCTCCTTTGGTCGTTGGGGACGCGCAAAATGGAGGGCTGCAGAAATCTTGTCAGGGTCGTGCCGAATGCCATCTTTGCTAACGAGTGTCCTAAGACCTTGATGGATTTGCTAGCAAAACAGCATTTCTTAGTGTTTATTTGGAGCCCAGCACCAGCAAGGCACGTCATAACTTGGTCCAATCGTTTTAGGTGCTCAGGAAACGTTGACTAAAAGATAATAATGTCGTCCAGGTAGCAAAGGCAACCTTTTCTTTTCAGGCCACGCAGCACAGTTTCTATCAATCGCTCATAAGTCGCAGGCGCGTTGCAGAGCCCGAAAGGCGTCACGTTGAATTCGTGTAGCCCGTCGAGGGTTCCGAACGCCATTTTTTTATCGTCTTCCTACATAGAAAACTTCCAGTACCCAGAACACAAGTCGATGCTTGAAAAGAATTACGCGTGTTGTAGGAAATCAAGGGCGTCGTCAATGCATTGCATAGAGAACACGTCCTTGCGTATGATCTTATTGAGCGCCCGGTAGTCCACGCAAAAGCGCACAGAGCCATTCTTTTTACGGACCAATACAATAGGAGACGACCAAGGTCTAGATGAGGGACGGATGACTTCCCGTTTAAACATGTTGGCAACGTTTTCTTCTACAATTTTTCTTTCAGCTAGTGACACCTGGTAGGGTCGGCGGCGTACGCTAGATGTCCCAACTGTTTGAATTCGATGTGCTGTACTAGTGTGGCCCAGCTTAGACGAGCAAATTAAAAAAATTTGCGGGTTTTTCTAACAATGCAAGCAGTTGCGGCATCTATGAAAATGTCAAGTCACTGCTGATAGCGGTGGTAATGGCGGATGAAGAAACACGCCCACCGAGGGAAGGTTCTTTAGATGCGATGACCTGAAGTGGCATGACAAATACAGGATCGAAGTCTGGAACACGGGCCACTGTAGTGCGCTGTGGCAGGATAATCCCGGTGTAGAGTTTACGGCAATGAGAAGGGCAAAGCCATTGAAAAACGAACGACACTGAACGGAAGAACTACGCCTTTACGAACGCAAAGTGGTGACGGGGAGACCAATACATCATCCTGATAGATGTCGCTGGACGTATTGCTGACAATTTGCTCTTGTAGTGGCGGCAGTTGAATATCTGTCGCAGGGACCAGACGAAGTAGCTTGTGATTGTCGTCGTCAAGCGTGTAGTCGGTGTCAGTAAGCTGAACGACACGTTGTCCACAACAAATAGGCGTGGAAGCAGAGACTAAGAAATCACACCCTAAAATTAGTTGGTGAGAACAGCGGGACAGGACAGCAAACTGGACATGATGGTTGAAGTCGTCGATGAAAACACGCACAGTACAGAACGCCGAAGGGCGTATGACGTTCCCTGGGCAGCAAGTAACGTGCGACTATTGTAGGGCATCATTACTTCATATGTTTACAGAAATCAGCACGTATAACAGACAATGCTCCACCTGTGTCCACTAAAGCATCAGCTTGCACTCCTTCTACTTCTACAGCAATTTTGTTACAAGGGCCTGATGGAGTAATTTCAGTTCTATTTTGAATGCAGTTTTTCTTCCACAAACTGCATCATTTAGTTTTCTGAATGAATATCAAAGGAGAATGAGGCGGGCAGAAGTGCAGCAGTAGAACGGTGAAAAGGCGAAGGCGAATGGCGTCTCGTGTTTCAGCATTGCGTGGTGCAGTAGATGCCGGAGGAGATGGAGACCGCTGCGGGGTAGACGAATAACGCTGACCTTGATAAGAGAATCAAGTGTACAACTCCCAGTCGTGCATGTCGTTCCGACGCTCATCTTGCTGGCGCTTTCGGTAAAAACAAGATATGTGGCCGCGATAGCCGCCGTAGTAGCAGAGAGGGCGGGACGAATACCGGGGTGGGGAGTAGAATGCATTTGGGATACCTGGAGATAGCGCGGTCAGGTGGGCCGAAGAATGGTCAGGGGCATCGCATGGTAGTTCACTGGGGGAGCGGCAGTGACCGACGCGTAGAATGGCAGCGGCATGTCGCGTGTGGGTCGCTGGGAGGCACACCAGACAATTGAGGGTAGGTATATATGGGGCGAGAAGCAGGTGGCTGCAAGGGCGCCGAGTTGGTCAGAGATCCAAGTTCCCCCCTGATAATGTCACGCAAGAGCACTCCCGAAGGCTCTGTAGGACGCGGTGTAGAAGGTGTGAACCCATAGACCACAATTTTTCGCGTGTAATGTCCCGGATGAGGTCACGCAGATGGCCATGAGACGTGGAATGGTGGTCACCAGTGTCTGGTTGGAGACGAACGGAGTCCAGCGCATCAAGGCGCTGGCGTGTCGTTTTGATGCGCTGGTTGCTGTGTTTTGCCCAGCGAGGGCATTAAAGGCAACAGGTCTAATGCCTTTTCATATGTGGCACACTTTTTCCGATTCTGGCATGGATTGATTGACACGCCGGCACAGTGCGAGGACATCCTCGATGTATGAAGTGTGCGACTCGCGGGGTTGTGGTCGGCGAGTACTAAGTGTCCTTGTCGCGACGGCGGATTGAATGGCTAATGTCCCAAAAACGTGTCACAGATGCTGCGGGAAGGTAGCCCGGTCGGGTAAATCAATGACGTGGTTAAAATACCATGTCTTCGCGACTCCAGTCAGATAAAATGGGGCGTACCACAGTTTGGCGGCCTCTTCCCACCAATTGACGGCAGTAACGTAATCGTAGCAATCAAGCGAGTTTTCTACAACTTCTCCACGAAGACCAGAGACAGAGAAAAGCGGGGGCTCCCGCTGATGTCCGTGTAGTTGTATAGTAGGGGCAGCTTGGGCGGTGCGTAGTTGATGACATCAGCGCCAGCAGGCTTGCTCTGCGACAAGCTGCCTGACAGTGGGCGCAAGCGTGGGCCTGAACGAAGCTTCAGTGGTAGAGCAGGCTGTGGGAGGACAGACGACCGAAAGTCCACGCCCACCACGTACGAAGTCTTGGTAGTCTTGATTGCGACAGTGTTTTTTTAGGGGCGAAGCTCCTTAGGGCGTGGGCTGTGCGTCCCCTGTAGCCTGTATGTAGCCACCTCTCGTTTAGTTCTTGCAGTGTCCACTAGATGGCGGTACCGTCTCCTGTATGTCGCCTCTTCTCGTTTAGTTCTTGCAGTGTTCACTAGATGGCGGCTCCGTCTCCTGCATGTAGCCACCTCTCGTTTAGTTCTTTCAGTACTCATTAGATGGCGGGACTTGTAGCTGATGATGAAAAGATGCAAGATGTTATAAACTAGACGGCGGTACTTGTAGTTGATGATGAAAGATGCGGGATGTTATAAAATAGGAATGATGTCACATATGGCACGTGTCATTGGTGGAAGGCAATCGTTCGATTTAGTGTGGCGACGTACGCTAGGGGGAGCATTGTAATAAAATCGAGTAGGCAAAATGTACGGAAGATTCATGGTTTACCAGGTTTTCCTCCAGAGCTTCGCCCACTCATTATCATTCACTTCGTGGATATGGCGGCACTTTTTTTTGAAGAATGACCTCGCAAAACAAACGGGCAGAGCCAGCAGACAGACGATGACGATGTTGATGACACAGCGTCGCCATAAGGACAAAGAGACAAGCGGAAGATTGTGATTATACTCATGCAGGTATGAGAACGATGTAAGCAGACTCCAGAAACTCTTATGTTCTCAAGATGGTTGAGAGGGCAAAAAAATCGACCGCAGCGAGTTTAGTCATTCGCGCGTATAGTGGAACTACTAACTCCTCTTTTAGCGGTCGCATAGGTTAGTGTGCATTTTTTTTCTGTTAGGGGCGCTCAAAGCGGCTGAAATATTTATTTCAGGGTGTATCCAAGCACCGTTGCAAGATTAGTTTCTACGTCATTCTTTATAAAAAATTAAAAAAATACTGTTGTATTCGTTTTATTAATAATACAAGAGCGTGATTTTTTCAGTTCAAGTATTGAGATCATCTTGACGCTTGAAAAGCAGCAGCCCATTCGCATCGATTGCGTTTCTGCCGGCTAATTTGTTCTTATTTTCCGCGGTTAGCCGCGGTACTATTTGTTGATCGGCATTGCGAAGGTCTGTTTTAGTTCAGCTTTGATATATCAATGCGAGCTTGTGTTTAGGACTTTAATGGCTACTACGACGAAGCGAACAAGTCTAGAGGCTGTGAACCATGTCAGCTGCTGTGCTTCACCAACGTCCGGCTGAGAGTGAAAATTCAACGCCAGCAAATCGCTCAGAGACTGCCTACGAAGAACGAATAATCTTGCACAATGTGGGCGTGTTCGCCAATGACGTAAAATGCGCTGCTTTGCTTCTGAACATGGCTCTTTTATTTTGCATGTGCTACAGTTTTTGTCATTTCATAAGGCTTTTCGACTTGTACACCTATTGAAATGCATGCCTTGTGAATGTTTGAGATTGTTTGTTTCGTTGTAACATGCACTGAAAATATCTTTACTGCTAAAATTTGTAGCACAGATCACAGCATATGTTTCACCTGTTTCTGCTCTAAAGGAGTCTGCTGCAATATTTGCTCATAAATTCAATACAGAGTAGAGCGAAGTGAACCTTTAGTATATATACACATTTGTACATTTTTCGTAGGTTTGCAATGAAGCTTGTTACATTTGCATGAACCATATACTTCATCCAGTTCGGCAATTACCTAGCTTTGCCTTCTGAAGAACGTCACTTAAACAAATTAGTTATAATGCCATTCACAAGACAAATTCTTAAAAACAGTAATGTTATGTCCACACTACTTTTCTTATATGCTGTGTTCCCATATACATTCTTCTTAGTCATGCGTCACAAATTTGTTCACGCTTATACCAGAGTAACCAGGACTGTTTTTTTTTATTTTCTTACAACCTAACTGCAGCCTCCAAGCAACTGTTCATATCGGTGTACGCTTGGATTCCTCGTCATTCTGAACCTACCTCAAGTCAGCGGAGAATGTATCATCACTGAGAACAAGCTCATAGGCCAAAATCCTCACAAGGTATGGTTGCAGACACTTTGTTTATTGAACATAAATGTTCAAACATTTCTGTCTTACCCTGCTCAAGAGTCTGCTTTTCTTTCTTCTCAGAAAACTGAACTAAAGAGAGACCATTGATTTCCAAGCTATTCACATCCAGTCGTAATAAGCTCTTCAGTTGCCATAGTGACAATCATGCGCCACCAATATGCCGGGTGGACAAATGGAAGCCTTATATCGAAAATCAGTGATAGCTTACGGTATTTTCAAGCTGTACCAAATTAAGTGCACAGATTGTTGTTTCTTAATTTATCAATTACTCAGTTCACAGGAAATGTGCGGGCTTCGAAATTTTTGAACAGTGCATGTCTTGGGGTGCACATACTGTACTTCACTCTACGTGTCAAAGTTTGCATGGAGTATCCCATATAACTAGGCAACAAATGGGCTTGTAGTAGTGCATATTTAGCAGCACCTATTTTTAACACTGTGTATAGATTGCTGTGAATGTAAAGACTGTTGCAAGGTAATGGTAGGTACACCCATAGCAGTGTTGAAACAGTTACTGGTACTGCATGCATGCTTAGAGTCACACTATCAAAGTACTAAAGAACTGTGTAAGAACTCGTGCCTTCATTAAGCAAGACTTGTCCTACAGAGGTAGCAATCGTGGAGCCGAACCGTGAGAGTAAAATACCTAGAAGAATTATGAAAAATAAGAATGGTTTGAAAAGAACCCATTCGGCAAGCGTTCTCAAATCATGAATGATAATCTGTCACAAACCCTCAAGAGAAATTTATATAACAGCTGCGTCTTGCCCATACTTACCTACGGAGCAGAAACCTGGAGGCTTACAGAGAGGGCTCAGCTTAAATTGAGGACGACGCAACAAGCGATGGAAAGGAAAATAATAGGTGTAACCTCAAGACACAAGAGAGCAGAGTGGGTCAAGGAGCCATTCGGTATTAAGGATATAGTAGTTTACTTCAAGAAAATGAAATGAACATGGGCTGGGCTGGTAGAACGCAGGCAGAATAACCGCTAGTCATTAAGGGTAACTGACTGAATCACAGGGAAGCGAAATGCATGAAGCGAAGACAGAAGGTGAGGCGGGTCAGTGATAATGAAACGTCTGTACGTATAACGAGCAGCAGAAAGGACAGGACCAAGTTGTTGACCGATCATGGGAGAGGCCTTTGTCCTGCAGTGGGTGTAATCAGGTAATGGTACTCGAAAAACAAGCACCGACATGCATGGAAGCCGTGAGCCCTAATGCTGAAACGTATAGCAATACCTATGCTTCAAAAACATGTTTCTTTACACGACAGAGTTAACAAAATTAAAATAAAAAGCAATCAGTAATTTGCATTTGCTTGAATTTAATACAGTGTGACTCCAGGCCAATCATTCCTAGCTTGTCCAAGTGCTCAAGTTCAGCCTCCCGAATCTCATCTGCTGAGACACGCAGCTGCCCAGTTCTTTTCCTCCTCTAGTAAAGTTAAATTGGTTTGTTTTTGAAAACATTGTGATCACTCTGGACAGACTTGTGTAAACAGCCTCGAAAACAAGGGGCTCCCAGTTTGAATTAGGTGTTGTGGATACTAATGTGTTCAAATTGTCAAGAGGTTTCTCCGAAGAGAAATACACAGGGCTGTGCGCTTTCACTTAAACGAGTTCAAATAACGACCTATTATTGTTATAATATTTTTCTATGTAAAATACCTGATGCAATATAGGGCATTTTAAAGGTTTGTTAATTTTCAACAGAACAATGACTGAGTGCACTCAGTAGGTATAATTGATTATACCTACTGAGTGCCAGTTGGCCAGTGTTTGTACATGTTGATATTTCAAAAGTCTACTAACAGCTATTTCCTTGATATTGCTGGGAAATATGTAGCCGAAAGGACTAGTTTTGTATGATACCCGTGTTAAGATTGAGGCAGACAGTTATAAAGTAGTGAAGAATAAAAATGTAATTCAGACTCTGCAATTGTTCATCGTTTGAGCAGTGTCTTTGATGAATATGAACCATTGGCACAAAAAACCTATTTATTCGTCTGTCAATGCAAAGGAGAAAAACTTTGAAGGTCATTCAAAAAGTGAGGGCCATTTCGTTCCAAGTAAGTAAATATTCATTGGAAAAAGTTTTTATTGGTTGGCTTAGTTCAGCAAAAACTTAATTCACTTTTCTAAAAAATCACTTCTAACTTTTCAGTGCTTCTCGTACCGTTGAAGTAGTTTCTTTAGTCATTCTGAATAAAAGATCGCCGCTTGGAAATTAAACCTGTTGCGAATGGTGATCTTGAATTTCTCACTGTCTTCAAGTCGTACCTCGAGCCACTGTTTCGAGTGAAAGAAGAGTAAATAATGACACGGTGCTGGCACAGGACAGCAAGGCGAGCAATTAGTGTTTCCTACTAGAATATTTGATCTTCTATTGGTACTGATTGTAGTGGAAGCACGCATGTTTTCATGTAGGAGGCCGATTCCAAATGAAACTTAGGGATGTCATCCATGTTTATTGTACTTATTGCTGTGGTGAGTGTTTCACAGTATATTTCACCTGTACGTGCCGCCCCAACTTTAAACTAAACACTAAACTTTTTTTTGAATTGTAATATGGTAGCCGTCATTTTCTAATCGGAGTAGTCTAACCGTTATTGCAAAAACCAGTGCCACTGGGTACCAGCCACCAGCGCCATGCTTGATTATTGGCCCAGTATGGCGCTGGTACCAGCACCTCCCAGCGCAGCGTAAGTACTGAAACGCTGGAGTGGCAGCGTCCCAGCACTCTGCGCACAATGTCTTCACAGGGTTAAAACTTGGGTGCTCATTCGCGATAAATAAATAAATATTAGGTAAAATATAGCGCACTCTACATAATACACTCTAATCAAACACTAAGAAGTAAAATGCCGACTGTTGGGATTCGAAATTGCCAGTTCCTTATTTTGAACCGAGTACGCTACCCACTATGCCACGCCAGAACGTGCTTTTGGAGCTGTAAAATGACTATTTTCCCGAAGAACGCGCCGTTTACCTTCATGTTTACAAGTCGCACAGTAAAGAATGACACGGTATTCCTTTCCAGATAACAATTTCGTCTTGATTCGTCAGTGACGAACGCCTTCCGTGCACCGAATGACGTGTGGATATTAGCAAGAGCGCAAAGTTTATTTAGGCATCCACATCTTAATTTTGAAAAATGTCTAATTGACTGCAGGAGCAGCCACAGATGGATGAGCAGATTGACTGGAGGAGCAGCCTCTTGCGCTCAGAAGAAAGCTCTAGGTGACAGGCTATGTTGCTGAAAGCACGACACATCGATCATCGCCGCTCTGTGTGCGGGCACCACACAGGCATATAAATCGCTGATTTAGATTCAGGGATGACTAAAGTGTACTTGAAAGTCATTTTTATACTTCTGAATTAAGCCTACCGAAAGTAAATAGTGCCGGCAGCATGTACACCGATGCAGCCGGCACAATAGGCCTCGCTTGGACGGGGCATGGAAGGCTGTTCTCGAAGCAGCTGAGCTGCGTTGCTTGAAATTTCTGCATTTGAGCTTTGCGAAATTTCTAACTGATACCTAAACTGTACCTGAAGTAGGTGGAAGGTCAATCAATGCCAGAAATGCATTTACAGAGTGGCGACGCTGAGCGACAGCCGTTTTTTCTGGCCTCTGCTGGCAGTATACAGCGGACGTGCCAGTGTACAGATATTTGCAGTTATATTACTACCAAATAAAAAAACTGCCATATAATAATACAAACTCCAATACAACCAATACGATCCGTTAAAAAAGTATGCTAGGGAGTCAGTTCAGAAAGGCGAACCAAGTTACCAACTGAAAATTGCGTGTTGTTGCATATCAGTCAGAGAAGTACCGGCTTAGTGTGGCCGGCAGATTTTGATGACAGCCTGCGTAGCTGTAAGCGCGACGTTCAATCGTCAGTGCGAACGTCGACACAGGACAAAATAGTTGGTTTAGGTTATGGATGCACTATACAATTAGTTCATGGATGTACTATGTTCATGGAAGCTATACTTTACAGTTATTCTGACACTGCAAAGTTGCGTGTACATGAAGCAAGAAGTGCTGGTAGCATATATACTAACAAATCCGGCACGACAGGTTTAATGCTCACTCCGCCAGCACTGGGTAAGACCGCTGATTGATTGATGTGGTGTTTAACGTACCAAAACCGTCACATGATTATGAGAGACGCCGTAGTGGAGGGTTCTAGGGATTTCGACCACCTGGGGTTTGTAACGTGCACTCAAATCTGAGCACACGAGCCTACACCACTTCCGCCTCCATCGAAAGTGCAGCCCCCGCAGCCGAGATTCGAACCCGCGACCTGCGGGTCAGCAGCTGAGTACCTTAGCTACTAGGCCGCCATGGTGGGGCAGGGGTAAGAGCGCTCTCGACACGGTGAGTAGAGATGGTTGAAAATTCTGCATTTGAGCTTCGGAACATTTCTAACTCTCACGTGAAGTAAGTAGAAGGATAAGCTTGGCCAGACTGCATTTATGCGGTGTGGCGGAATTGAACGACAGATTTTTTTTTTCGCCCCTGCTGGGAAACCTTGCGAAGCAATCGAGAGAGTTCATTTACGCTTCGTCAACATAGCGGCAAAAACAATTTCCTGTTACTGTTAGGAGTGGCGTGCAGCTCCAAGCTTACAAACACTCCAACTTGGAATTGCTACAGCAATAGATGGATGATGCGAATATGGCCGGTATACCCAGGGGCATATGCGAAAAAGGTGCTATATAATTGCTGCGATACGTACGTGCGCTGCAAAAATACGTATGCTTGGTATCTGTTTAGGTCGCATCTCTCTATGCCGTCGAATCAAACGCTTTATATTCAACGACACCGAAACATAGCACGGCACACGCTAGAATAACGTGAACGCTGCGCTGGTAAAAAGAGTGCGTGCTCCAGTATTCACCGGTGCTTAACAGTGAAAATTCCAGCGCTTCCAGCGCTTCGCAGTGCGCACCAGCATCGCAGCGGTTGAGCCAGTGTCAATACCAGTGCGACACAGCTTTTTCCCAGTGCGGCCATCGGAGGGCCAGTGATTACCGGCGTGTACCAGTGTCTCCAGCGTATACCACTTCCAAAAAACGTACTGGCGTTACGTTGTTTTCACGATAGGGACTGCTTGAAGTTTTTTCGGTTTTTGTGAAAAGGAGTGGTGGCACCACTGTGTTGTCTGTGCAATTGCGTACACTATGAAGCGTCGTCACCTGTGCAACAGTGTGCGAAAACAAATCAACCATATTTTATCGGTTGCAGCCCAAACACGCTCATCCACTTGATGTCATTTATTGTTTGAGTAGGTCGGTAAGCATTTGGAACCTAGCTTTGTGATATTTGGGCATATCGACTAGAATTGTGCAATTTGTAGTAAGACCAACCAGGGGAACCTTGTCTTGCAAACAACTAACTGTCAGTCTTCAATTCATTTCAATATCCTGTCCACTTGAACAGTTTGGTTGGTCTGGATACTTGGCGTGGTGTTCCACACTTTTTCATACACTTTTGTGCTGCCACTTCGAAATTCTCAACACTTGTCCTGACATTTCTTTCACTCCTCACAGTTGGTCCGTGAACTGTGCACAGTTCCTCATAAATTGGAAAAGCTAGCGATCCTTTGCATGCAAAAATGTAAACACAGTGTGCACCCAACAACAGGTAGGATCAACAATATTCGCCAACATTGCTGTCTGCGTTCCCTGTCAAGCAGATGACTACTGAGACAGAAGAATCACTTCAATATTTTCGCTGAGAAGTAGCAGATTGTGCTGTGCACATAACTCTTCAGTCTGACGTGCAAATACTTTAGGATTAAGAAATGGTCCTTTCTTTGTGAATAAACATTGCAGAAAATTTTATTATGAAGATTTGACTGCAATGAATATTCACTGCCAATCTTTCTAACATTGCTACTGTGACTTCCAGCACTTCACAGCTGTCAAGTGTTACTAGTGTTTCATACGGCCTCATTGTATGTTTATATGTCATGTGCAGTGTATTGCGAGTGCTACCCACTGGTGCATAATTTTTTTTCCGAATGAGTGCTTTTGGGAAAACCAACAGCCATCCTGTAGTTCGTGTGTCAGCTGATCTACAGTAGGCAAGCAAGGACAAGGATACGTAATTCTCTTAACTTGTCGTCTGTGACAACTTTGACAAGAATGTTGACTTGCTGAAATTCCTACACTCAGGCTTTCATTATTCGCCAACTGTTACTCAAATAAAGTACCTGTCACTGCAGCCTTTTTACTTCTTTTGCAACGTAAACCAAGTTTCCTTTTTAACATGATCCTGTGATTAGTGTTTTCCCAGAGTTCACTTCCTTACCACAACTGAAGTTGATCTCGTTAGGCGTAAAAAGATCGGACGCGCAGGTAAAACACGGATTCTAAACACAATATAGAGAACAATGTTATATGCAGGGATACCTAGCACACCAGCATGGGGTCATTTCTTTTATTCAACGCGATGTGCTTCTCGCCAATGTGTTGTCAAATATCCTATTGCGGCTCAGGCTAAACGCACTGAGAAAGCCAATGAGCAGCGCAGTACCAAGTACTGTGTAAGGGATGCCCAGTGTGAATATGTTTGTCTGACGGAACGAGCAAGGAGACAAAGTTGCACAATTTCAGCGGGTAATTTTATTGAAGAGATAGCTATCTGTTTTCTTTTTGCATGCATTCTTCAAATCTGTTAGAGACAGTGTTTCTTGTTTTACATGTATACTTCTACATTCAGGATGGTCAATAAGCAATGTAAGCTTACTTGCTTGGCGTGTTTTTTGCCAGTTCAGGCCTCTCGGTTACCTGGTGGCATGGCGGAAATGTTTAGGGAAACTGTAGGGTGCTGTGTGAACGAATACCACCCCGCAATAGCAGCGAATAAACACACATAAACCTGAGGGTGCGCCCCCCCCCCGGATTCACTGCTAAAGAAACCGCCATATTGCTTTAGCACAATGATGATGATAAGCCACGAGTGCCGTCTCTAGGTCAGATAAGTTAGTTCACAACGCCACCGCTACCCTTATTTTGGTTGAAATGTCAAAGGTGCAGTTTCCCTTTTCTGAATGGTAGTGTATAGGTGCTCTGGGATGTCACAAATGGCCACACTATATATATATATAGATATATAATTTTAAATATATATATATATATATATATATATATATATATATATATATATATATATATATATATATATATAAATACGGAAGAATAACTTCGGTTGCCGCAAGGTTATAAATATGAAAGTAGATGTGCTTTCACATAACAACTGTCTATTCTGCCGACCTTTACGACGGGAGCCCAGTCTTTTTCAAGGCAAGGCTTTTTCAAGCCGTTGAAAAAGACGGGGCTCCCGCCGAAACATCAGCAGAATAAACGGTTGTTATGTGAAAGCGCATCTACTTTCATATCATCATCATCACCATCATCATCAGCCTGACTACGCCCATTGCAGGACAAAGGCCTCTCCCAAGTTCCGCCAGTTAACCCGGTCCTGTGCTTGCTGCTGCCAATTTATACCCGCAAACTTCTTAATCTCATCTGCCCACCTAACCTTCTGCCTCCCCCTAACCCGCTTCTCTTCTCTGGGAAGCTGATCGGCCTGTAATTCTTCAAGTCCTTGTCATCTCCTTTCTTATGAATTAAGATGATGTTAGCGTTCTTCCAAGACTCTGGTACTCTTCCCGTCAGGAGACACCTCGTAAACAGGGTAGCTAGTTTTTCTAACACAATCTGTCCTCCATCTTTCAGCAGATCTGATGTCACCTGATTCTCACCAGCAGCTTTGCCTCTTTGCATGCTCTCGAAAGCTTTTCTGACTTCTTCTATCATTACTGGTGGGGTGTCATCTGGGTTACTGCTAGTTCTTATAGTATTAAGTTCTTGGTTGTCTCGGCTACTGTACAGATCTCTGTAAAACTCCTATGCTATTTTAACCATCCTATCCATATTGGTAGTTATTCTGCCTTCTTTGTCCCTTAGTGCATACATCCGACTTTTGCCTATCCCACGTTTTCTCTTCACTGCTTTGACGCTTCCTTCGTATTTCCGAGCGTGTTCAATTCTCTCTATGTTATACCTTTTTACATCGCATACCTTACGTCTATTAATCAACTTCGAAACCTCTGCCAGTTCTATTTTGTCTGTTGTACTTGACAGTTTTATGATTTGACGCTTCTTAATTAGGTTCTTCGTTTCCTGAAAAAGCTTTATATATACAATATATACGTTTCATATATATATATATATATATATATATATATATATATATATATATATATATATATATATATATAGTAACGGATGAGACATGGCGTCAGTCAGAACTCCAGTTTATTCTGACCCTTCGTCTTCCTCATCTTCCTTGCCCACATTCACCTGTGAAGCGTCACACGTTTCCCCCTTCCTCCGTGAGAGCGTCAACTTATTGGGACAATAGTAGCGACGCAGTTTGTTGACGTGCACAATATCAGTAGTTCTGCTTAACGAAGCTACGCATCGATCGATCTCATAGTTCACAGGAGAGACTCTGTGAAGAATTGTGTAAGGTCCTTCCATGACTGAACTGAGCTTTCCTTTGTTCGGGTGCCAAGGTGTTTCGTAGAGGACCAATTCACCAGGTTGGAAATCTTGTGGTAGGAATTTTTTGTCGTAGATCGTCTTGTTCTTCTCATGATAGGCAAGCGTGTTCTTGACTGCACTTTTCCTTGCTTCTTGCACACTCTCCATTGGTGCGTCTAAAATTGTGTCGTATGAAGGAATTCCATACATTAGGTACGATGGTGGATATCGTGTTACTTCATGTGGGGTTCTGTTGTATTCATCGACAACATCCGAAAGATGTTTGACCCAAGACTTCTGTGGCTGCTCATTCATTTTGCACTTTAGCCGGGTTACAAAAGTCTGATTTGTACGTTCGTTCATGCCATTACATTGAGGGTGTTGGGAGGATGTGAACAATTGGTGGACACCATTGCGTTTTAGAAACTGCTTGAATTTTTCAGCTGTGAAAGCTGGTCCACGATCAGATAGGAACTTCTTGAGTTTTCCTGCTGCAAAGATGGCGGTGATGCACGAAATGTATGCGTCACAAGTTTCGTTCTTGTGGGGAAATGCCCAGACATACCGCGTAGCGTGGTCGATCGCCAAGTAAATAAACTTCTTTCTCGAGCCATATCCTGCAAATCCACCTATAGTGTCCATTGCTAAAAGATCAAAGGGTTGTTCTGCAGGTGGTAGTGACTCTAGAGATCCGAATCTCTTGGTTTTCGGCTTCTTGCAACGCTGACATATGTCACAGTGGCGGACGTAGGATGAAACGTCTGTGATGATTTCCGGCCAATAGTAGGATGATGACAACAAGCCCAGAGTTTTTTTTACTCCGACGTGTCCGAACTGACAGTGTGCTTTCTGCAGAAGGCTCAGTCGAAGCTTGAGATGAACGTACACTTTGCGAATTCCTTTACGTGTCACGATAGTGACCCCGTTTTCCGTTGTGTACTTCCAGCGAGGGTGGTCATCCTGGTAAGTTTGAAGTTCTAGTAATGAAAGGAGTTGAACCATATATATAGGGCTTCGCGAAAATGCGTCTGCCTCGATGTTTTCGCTGTCTTTTTGATGTCGAATGTTAACGTCATACATCGACAGCTTCAAAGACCATCGAAAGAGCCGGCCATGTGGGTTTTTTATGTTTCTGAGCCATTGTAAAGCAGCATGACCGGTGACAACAGTGAATGGTCGTCCATGTAGGTAGCAGTGCCACTTGTCAACAGCATCAATTATAGCGAGGCATTCGAGCTCTGTAATGGCATAATTTAATTCGTGCGCGAGTAGCTTACGCGAGTAATAGGCAACGGGGTGTTCTTTACCATCATGATCTCTTTGCTTCAGAACTGCACCTACGCCTACTACGTTAGATGCGTCGCAATAAAGAATGCATGGTTTCTCGCAAGAAAAAATTCGTAAAATGGATTCTTTGGTCAGACAGTATTCCATGTTCTTAAAGGCTTGTTCACATGAGGAATCCCATTCCCATGGTGTGTCCTTCTTCAACAGCTTCGTAAGTGGGAAAACTATGTCACTGAAGTGCGGTATAAACTGGCGGTAAACGTTGGTGGTGCCTAAAAAATGCTGAAGCTCTTTCGGCGATTTCGGTCTTGGGAATCGCAATACAGCTTCTATGTTTCTTCGTATAGGCGACACTACCGTGCGACACTCTGTGACCCAGATTTTCAATAGAATCTTGGGCAAAATGACATTTCTTCAATTTAAGTTTTATATTCTCCATTTTTAGGGCATGCAATAGAGCTTAGAGGTGCTGTAGGTGCTCAGTAAATGTGTCGGAGAAGACTACGATATCATCAAAATAATTAACGACATTCTTTAAGTTATGTTTTTTGATAACTGATTTCACAGCTCTTTCGAATGTAGCAGGAGCATTTCTCAAACCGAAAGGCATAACAAGCCACTCATAATGACCATTCGGCGTGACAAAAGCTGTTTTTGAGATGTCCTCTGGGTTCATTTTGACATGCCAATAGCCTGATGTGATATCCAATGTCGAAAAATATTTCGATTTTCCCAGGTAGCCTAGAACATCGTCTATACGCGGAGTAGGTTGTTAGTCAGGCACAGTGACAGAGTTAAGCTTTCGATAATCAATGCATAAACGTGTGCGTCCTTCACCTTTTTTCTCTGCAAGAATGACTGGAGCCGCGTATGGGGAAAAAGATGGACGCACTACACCTTGCTTGAGAAGTAAGTCCACTTGCTTGGCAATTTCCTCTTTATCTGCCAGGGAGCATTGATACGGTGGTCTGTGGATAGGCAACATTCACCTGTGAAGCGTCACACACACACACACACACACACACACACACACATATATATATATATATATATATATATATATATATATATATATATATATATATATATATATATATATATATATATATATATATATATATATATATATATATATATGAAACCATATCATAGTTGACATCACGTGTTACGCGATGCCAAACAGGCTCAAAAGAGTGTGCCCAACTCGCCGCCATGGCTACTGGTGGCGCTGACTGACACTCCCACGTTTAATTCACATATAAACTATATAAAGTGGCTGGGGGGATAGCTGTCGTGGTAGCTCAGTGATAGAGCATCGAAAGCGTCATTCGAAGGTCGCAGGTTTGGATCCTGTCCACGGCAAGTTATCTTTTCACCCACTTTTCTTCATAATTATATTAAAATTTGGTTTATATCTTCCCCTATACTGTCCTTGCCAACATTGTCCGTTAGATTTCAATAATGTTGTGTAAAAACACGGTAAAACGAGCCCTTAGGTATACATATCTTTTCATATAAATAAATATTTATATATATATATATATATATATATATATATATATATATATATATATATATATATATATATATATATATATTCAGTAGATCCTCCTTGAGCAGTTACAGCGTGGTTAATTTCGACGTTTCGGCCTAGAGTCTGCCCTTCATCAGGATTAAAAGTAGTTTGTTCGTCCTCAGCTTGGTACAATGTTAAACCAGAGGGAAAGGAAAGAGAAAAAAAAGAAAAAAAAGAAGAAAAGGAAAAGAAAAGAAAAAAGGGAAAAAAGGCTAAAGAGAAAATGAATATAAGGTGGACTACCCTTGGGCGCCCCCCTTCCACTCTTCCTTTCACTTCCCCCTTCATCTCTCTCCCCTTTCTCCCCTTCACCTTTCTCATGTAAGCGGTCTGTGTATGCTTCCTTTCACTAACACATTCCTCCCGACCAGAATGCGCCTCCTGGCTCTGGCGGTTCGGTGTGGGGCAAAAAAAAGTTCTTTAGGATGTTCTTTAGTACATATATGTATATATATATATATATATATATATATATATATATATATATATATATATATATATATATATATATATATGTATATATATATAAATAAGGGAAACAAGTGTATAGTTAAGGGCTCGTTTTTTTTCGTGGTTTGACACAATATAATGTGATCTAACAGACGATAATGCCAAGGAAAGTATAGGGGAAGTTATTAGATCGAATATTAATGTAAATATGAAAAAAATAAAAGTTGGTGAAAAGTTAATTTGCCTTGGGCAGGAACCAAACCTGCGACCTTCGGGTTCCGCGTGTGGTGCTCTACCACTGAGCTACCATGGCGGCGAGTGTGGCACTCTCTCTCTCTCTCTCTCTCTATATATATATATATATATATATAGTGCCTTTAGGTTGAATACGAGGGACTATTGGTGAGCTGCCCACTCGTAACAAGTTCACGTGCTACGTGATGCCAAATAGGCTCAAAGGAGTGTCCCAAAATCGCTTCCATGGGTACTGGTGGCGCTGAATGACACTCCCACGTTTATTTCACATATAAACTATATAAAGTGGCTGGGGGGATAGCTGTCGTGGTAGCTCAGTGGTAGAGCATCGAACGCTTCATTCGAAGGTCGGAGGTTTGGATCCTGTCCACGGCAAGTTATCTTTTCGCCCACTTTTCTTCATATTTATATTACAATTCGGTTTAATATCTTCCGCTATACTTCCCTTGCCAACATTGTCTGTTAGATCTCTATAATATTGTGTAAAACACGGAAAAACGAGCCCTGAGGTATACATTTCTTTTCATATATATATATATATATATATATATATATTCAGTAAATCCTCCTTGAGCAGTTACAGCGTGGTTAATTTCGACGTTTCGGCCTAGAGTCTGCCCTTCATCAGGATAAAAGGTACAGTTTGTTCGTGCTCAGCTTGATACAATATTGAACCAGAGGGAATGGAAAGAGGAAAAAAGAATAAAAAGAAAAAAAGAAAAGGAAAAAAGGAAAAAAAGGCAAAAGAAGAAAGGAATATAAGGTGGAGTACCCTTGGGCGCCCCCCTTCCACTCTTCCTTTCACTTCCCCCTTCATCTCTCTCCCCTTTCTCTCCTTCACCTTTCTGATGTAAGTGGTCTGTGTGTGCTTCCTTTCACCAACACATTCTTCCCGACCAGACGGCGCCTCCTGGCTCTGGCGGTTCGGTGTGGGGCAAAAAAAAGTTCTTTAGGAAGTTCTTTAGTATATATATATACATAAGGGAAACAAGTGTATAGTTAAGGGCTCGTTTTTTTCGAAGTTTGACACAATATAATTGTGATCTAACAGACGATAATGCCAAGGAAAGTATAGGGGAAGTTATTAGATCGAATTTTAATGTAAATATGAAAAATAAAAGTTGGTGAAAAGTTAATTTGCCATGGGTCGGAACCAAACCTGCAACCTAGAGTTACGCGTGTGGTGCTCTACCACTGAGCTACCATGGCGGCGACTGTGGCACTTTCTCTCTCTCTCTCTCTCTCTCTCTCTATATATATATATATATATATATATATATATATATATAGTGCCTTTAGGTTGCTTACGAGGGACTATTGCTGAGCTGCCCACTCGTAACAAGTTAGTTCACGTGCTACGTGATGCCAAATAGGCTCAAAAGAGTGTGCCACACTCGCTTCCATGGCTACTGGTGGCGCTGACTGACACTCCCACGTTTAATTCACATATAAACTATATAAAGTGGCTGGAGGGATAGCTGTCGTGGTAGGTCAGTGGTAGAGCATCGAACGCGTCATTCGAAGGTCGCAGGTTTGGATCCTGTCCACGGCAAGTTATCTTTTCACCCACTTTTCTTCATATTTATATTACAATTTGGTCTAATATATTCCTCTATACTTTCCTTGCCAACATTGTCTGTTAGATTTCATTATTATTGTGTAAAAACACAGAAAAACGAGCCCTTAGGTATGCACTTCTTATATATATATATATATATATATATATATATATATATATATATATATATATATATATATATATATATATATATATATATATATATATATATATATATATATATATATGTGTGTATATATAAATATATATATATATATATTGTTACGCATGCCTTGGAAGAAAACGAAGATGGGTGAACATGCTGGCTGCCCCAAGCTGGAGGAAGAAACAAGACGACGAGACTGCGATCATCAACCTGTTGACCCCTCCGGCGCTTCTCTTCGCGACCAAAATAAACGGCCCCCTTCAGCCGTATACGTCCTGGTTCTCCTTGTGCGTAACAGATTGGTGGAAGCGTGCTGGGTAAGACAAGCCCAACGACGGGAGCTTCACTACCTGGACTACGCCGCAGCCGCCGCCTATCTGGACTCCCGCCTGCGCCGATCGTAATGGCCCAAGATCAGCCATCTAACGCTTCAAGGCCAACTCCAATGGGTTCCGTGTCCTACTTCGAGTCCCGCCAACCTTTGGAGGAAAATTGGGAGAGGATGTCGACGCGTAGCTCGTCCAGTACAAGCGAGTCAGCAAGTCCAACGGCTGGGATGCCGCCGTTCAGCTCAGCAATGCGGTCTTTTGCCTTATGGATACTGCGCTCGTGTAATACGAAAACCACGAGGACACACTGACGACGTGGGACGTTTTTGTTGCAGAGCTGGAAGCGTGTTTCGGCGACTCGAGCATCAAAAGGAAGCGGGCAGAGCAGACATTGTCTCAACGCGCGCAGCTTCCAGGTGAGACATGTACCACGTATATAGAGGTTGTGCTGAAGCTCTGCAAGGTGGTCAATGAGCATATGTCAGAAGACGACAAAGTAGGGCATTTGCTGAAAGGCATAGCCGAAGATGTATATAATTTTCTAATCGGAAAAGAGCACCTGAGCTCGGTGTTCGACGTGATTCGGCATTCCCGAACTTTCGAATAGCTGAAAATGCGCAGGATTGCTCTAAAGTTCGGGCAGCTCACAAATGTTACAACGGTTGCCAGCATCGACACGAGCACCTGCCTAGACCTGTCCTCGACAATTCGAGAGATTGTTCGCGAAGAACTTTTTCGCTATAGAGAACAGACGCATTCAGCAAAATATCACCATTCTGTAAACGACCAACTTTCGGTATATGTGCCATGTGAGGCTGTGACTGCGCCGCCGCCTTCTACGACCCCTTGGCAATCGATGGTTAGCGCAGCAGCTGTTGAGTACAGCGCACCCCCACAGCCAAGGAGAGCACCACGGTTACCAGCTCCTCGCCATGACCGACGCCCCCAGCGTCCGCCTTCTTCGCGACGCCCGGTCTATCCCTATGATATACGGAACGAACCGACCCACTCCGCCAGAGAAGACGATGTTCGATTCATCGGCGAACAAAGAGAGTTTCGACCTCTCACAGTTTGCTACTCCTGTGGTGTACCAGGACATATTTCGCGATTTTGTAACCGTCGACGTATAGCCCCACGGCATGGCTACCCACCACACTTTGCACGGCCTTCCGAACGACTTAGCGATGACCCGCGAGCAACGTACTATGGCCCACCACAACACTTCACACGATCGTCTGATCGACCGTACGAGGACCCTAATGCAACACACTTGCTGCCTCGCGACGACTACTGGACACGCAGCTTCCGGAACCACTCCCCTACATCTTTCAGGAGCTTGACGCCTCCACCGCCTCGTGTTCCCCGTTCTCCTTCACCACGGCGCCGCAACACGTCTCCTTTGCCACAGGAAAACTAGCAAGCGCGGCCGATGGAGGTGAGGTTGCCGGAGACGTGCTAATATCAGAAATACCTCCTGTGTTGATGCTCAAGAACAAAGTACGTGTTTTTGTTGACGGTGTGCCTGTGATGGCTTTGGTGGATACGGGGGCAACCATTTCGGTCATGAGTGTGTGTTTTAAAGATACCTTGGGGCGGAAGGTATTATTTAGGTGTAATCAAGCTGCGAAGTTTTGCGGAGTGAGTGGTGAGGCACTGCATCCTGTTGGTGTGTGTCAAGCTAACGTATTTCTCGGAGGCCGCGTTATCCCAACGGAGTTCGTGATTATTCCGCAGGCGACACATGATGTTATTTTGGGTATGGACTTTTTGAGGGAGTGTGGTGCGACTGTCGACTGCCGCACAGGGACAATAGTCTTTAGTATTCACGTTCCGCCAGCACTCTTGGAAAACCCTGTGAATGGTGAGACGGCATTGTGTGTCTGTGGCGACACTATCATACCACCGTTATCAACCGTTTGTGTACCTGTTGGTTGCAGCGATAGCTATTCCGCCAACTTTGATGCCAACGTAGAACCAGTGTACACCAACTGCATGAAAAAGAATGTGTTGATCCCACATTGTGTGCTGTCGATCAGACGTGGACGCGCTGGTTTATGGACTGTCAATTGCTCTACAGAACCCGTGATGTTACCAGATGGTCTAAAGTTAGCCGTCGTGAGTGGACAACACGAGGCCTTACTGGTTACCGAGCTTAGAGATGTGCCGGAAGAGCATCGTAGTCACAGTTTCGAAACGGCTCTTCTGTCAATGTTGAATAAGTCGCTGAGCACAAGTGAACGCCGAACATTGGTCAATGTACTTTCGAAGCACGTCTCTGCATTCGACTTTGCGCAGAAAGACAAAGCGCCGCTAATCCCTGCTTCCCGGACATGTCACACTATCAACACGGGTTTGGCCAATCCGATTAGACAAAAGCCATACCGTGTTTCGCCATCCGAGCGGCGGATTATTAATGAGCCGGTAAACGAAATGATTGAAAACAGTATCATTCAAGAGTCGGTAAGTCCATGGGCAGCTCCAGTTATTCTTGTTAAAAAGAAAGACGGATCCTGGAGATTTTGCGTCGATTATCGCTGATTGAATGCTGTAACAAAAAAAGACGTGTACCCACTTCCACGTATTGATGATGCCATAGACTGTCTGCATTCGGCCTTTTAATTTTCCTCTGTAGACTTAAGATCGGGCTACTGGCAAATTTCCATGCATCCTGAAGATAAAGAAAAGACAGCCTTTGTAACACCTGACGGCCTTTTTGAATTCAACGTGATGCCATTTGGACTGTGCAACGCGCCGGCGACGTTCGAGCGATTTATGGACACTGTTCTTCGTGGCTTGAAGTTAAGCATTTGCATGTGCTATCTCGATGACGTCGTCATCTTTGGCCGCACCTTCAGCGAACACAATTCACGTCTGGATACTGTACTGACTTGCATAAGAAACGCTGGCCTTGTTCTTAACTCAAAGAAATGCCACTTCGGAGACCGACAAACCCTTATTCTCGGGCACCTAGTCGATCAGGAGGGCATCCGTCCAGATCCCCAGAAGACAGCAGCCGTTGAAGCATTCAATGTGCCGCGCTCTGTGAAGGAGCTCCGCAGTTTTTCGGGTCTTTGCTCTTATTTTTCCGCTTTATACCTAAATTTGCCGATGTCGCGTATCCGCTGACATGTTTGCTACGGAAGAATACTTCCTTCGAGTGGACTCCGGAGTGCGACTCCTCTTTTCGTCAACTGAAGTTCCTCCTGATGTCGCGGCCTGTTCTACAACACTTCAACCCATCAGCTCCAACCGAACTGCACACAGATGCCAGCGGCATAGGAATTCGTGCCGTCCTAGTTCAACGCTGTGGTAACCGTGAGCACGTGATTGCATACGCGAGTCGCTCCTTGAGTAGGCCCGAGCAGAATTACACTGTCACAGAACAAGAATGCCTCGCGGTAGTATTTGCGATTCAGCGGTTTCGGTCTTACTTATACGGACGCCCTTTTACAGTCGTCACCGACCACCACTCATTGTGTTGGCTCGTCAACCTTCGGGATCCTTGCGGCCGTCTAGCGCTCTGGGCACTTCGGCTCCAAGAGTATAACTTCATAGTCTCGTACAAAAGTGGTCGACGACACGCCGACGCTGATTGCCTTTCGCGCATGCCACTGAGCACTACAGAGTGTGACGCCGATGACCTCGATCACCTCGTAGCTTCTGTGTCACCAAAGTTTCCCGACCTCAGTACTTTCAAAGATGAACAGCAAAAGGACACCAGGCTATCATCGCTTTGTTCAGCTCTGTGAGGGATAAGGTTCGGGCAATCACGGCAACTTAAATAATCGTTGTCGAGACTGACGAAAACATTTGCAACTTGAGTTATAAGGCTTTAATGCCACGAAAAAAAGAAAAAAAACGACAAAGAAGCTTGGCGTGTTACATGGCAACAGCGAAGAACTGCCTTAAGTACGAGCACGACACACGTTCTCGAAAGACAAGGTCTGACGCTTAGCGTAGTCCCCCACTGCACTACACAAGGTTTGAAACACTTCACCGTGTGACGTCGGAGGCAGATGAGTCGATGCGTTGCGTTGCGTCTTACGCCGACATCAGCGATGCCTCAGGCATGGTCGGAGCGGAGCGTGAGGCGGAGTCGATGTGTGGCAAACATGTCCCGGACAGCCAGTAGTAGGCCCAGGTCTGGAAAACGCCCGGATCCGAGTACAACGGACCGGCGCCGGCTGCTGGATCACACGGTAGAAGGGAGCCAGGCTCGTGCGGACCACAGGCACAGGTAGGCTTCGGGACCACGCCCCGACGAGCGCTTCAGCCTGCCACTGTTTCGTTCCGATCCTTCTTCTCCAACGCCCCGTCGTCGTCTTTCTCTTCTCTCTCCCCATGGCTTGGCTTGACTTTGACGACACGATTCCGCCTTTTCCTTGTCTCATCGTCATCTTCGTCGGCGTACGGCACAGCACAAACTCACAAACATCGCGCACCAGATGAACCTACCACGCATATCATGACAAAAGTCCCCCCTTTCAAAAGTTTTTTTTTCCTTTTTAAAAAAAAAACTGTCCAAAGTGCGCGGGAGACAAGACTTACGACAAACACATGTACAGAACTGTTGCACCAAGAGAATAGTCTGTATGTGAGAGTCCCTAGGCATATGGTACATTATTACATATATGTGGTATAGCTAGCACCTACGTTCTCTGATCCTTTGATATGCTCAACGCGAAAGGTGTACTCTTGCAATGCGAGACTCCAGCGCAAGATCCGGCTGTTCAAATGCTTGGCTTGAGAGAGGTATCGTAGCGGTTGATGGTCAGTCTGAACGACGAAGGAGGTTCCATAAAGGAAGATATGAAATTTCGCGATCGCCCAAACTAACGCTAAACACTCTCTTTCAATTGCAGAGTATCTCTCTTCCCGGGGCATAAGTTGGCGGCTGGCATATGACACCGGGTGAAGAAGACCCTCGTGTTCCTGCATAAGCACAGCGCCTATACACCTATCAGATGCATCTGTACGTAATACGAAGGGTTTCTTTATGTCAACAGCCTTGACTACTGGCGTAGATGCTAGAGCTTGTTTGAAGGTTTCAAATGCCTCTTCTCTTTCGGTATTCCACGCTAACTTGTTCTTTTCCGTCTTTCTTGTCATTTCAGTCAGTGGTTTCGCTTTCTGGGCATAGTGAGGTATGAGGTCTCGGTAATATCCCGCCAGGCCGAGAAAAGAGCGAAGTTGCTTCTTCGTTTCCGGTCTTGGGGCTTTAGCGATCTTCGCTATCGTGCTTTCTACTGGGCGGATTGTACCATCGCCGAGGTGATGCCCAAGGAAGATGACAGAAGTCATTCCGATCTCACATTTTTGAGGTTTGATCCGTAGGCCTGCTTCTCGGATCCTCTGAAACAACTGTTTCAATGTCACTAGATGCTCCTCCCACGTAGCTGTGGCAATTAGAACATCGTCTATGTAATGCACTGTGTTTGGAATGCCATGCAGTAATGTCCTCATCAATCGTGTGAATATGGCCGAGGCTGTCTTAATCCCAAAAGGCATATAGAGAAAATGGTAGTGTCCAGATTGCGTTGAAAAAGCTGTTTTCGGACGAGAACTTTCCTCTAAGGGTACTTGCCAATAGCCCTTTGTAAGATCTAACTTTGAGAAAACCGACTTCGTGCCGACTTCAGCAAACATAATGTCAGTTCTGGGTATGGGTTCAGAATCGGACACCAGAACCTCATTAATGTGACGGAAGTCAATGCACGCGCGAAAGCTGTTGTCCGGTTTCTTAACCAGGACCAAGGGTGAGTTATACGGCGAATGGGATTGTTCAATAACTCCCAACTTCAGCATATCTTGAACCTCCTTCTCTACTATTTCCTTCATTGCAAACGGCAACGGATACTGTGACGTGCTGATTGGTTTTGTTGTAGTAAGCTCTAGCCGGCACTCTAGGAGGTTCGTCTTCCCAGGAACTTCGGAAAATATGTCTCGGAATTCCTCCAAGAGATTGCACATATCATCGCGTTGTGCTTCGTCTAAATTACTTCCGAGTGTGACCGACTCAATACCTTTCCCTTCATTTACTTTAAATGTAGGGAGGGGTGAATCCGCCTCTCCTTCTTCGACTACAACGAACGATGAAGCTTGACTAGTGACTTCTGGTTGACGTTCTTCGTAGCGCTTGAGCATGTTTATGTGAAACATTTTCGTGGTGTGCCGTGCTGATTGGTTTTGTTGTAGTAAGCTCTAGCCGGCACTCTAGGAGGTTCGTCTTCCCAGGAACTTCGGAAAATATGTCTCGGAATTCCTCCAAGAGATTGCACATATCATCGCGTTGTGCTTCGTCTAAATTACTTCCGAGTGTGACCGACTCAATACCTTTCCCTTCATTTACTTTAAATGTAGGGAGGGGTGAATCCGACTCTCCTTCTTCGACTACAACGAACGATGAAGCTTGACTAGTGACTTCTGGTTGACGTTCTTCGTAGCGCTTGAGCATGTTTATGTGAAACATTTTCGTGGTGTGCCCAAGGTCCAACCAATAGTCGTGGTCATTCTTTTTTCCTGTAACCGGAAATGGCCCCTTCCAGTGCATAAGAAGCTTGTTTTCCCTGGTTGGGAGCAATATAAGAGCCCGGTCACCAACTTTGAGCTGTCGGGTTTTGGAGGTTCGGTCATAATACTTCTTTTGCGAGTGTTGAGCTCGGGAGAGATTCTCTTGAGCCAGCTTCAAGGTGCGTTCAAGACGTTCTCTCAGATCAAGCACGTATCCGTAAGTAGTCTTGATATCTTCCTCTAGGTCTTCCCCTGTCCAGAGTTCCTTCAATATATCCAGGGGTCCTCGGACGTGCCGGCCGTAGATCAGTTCAAACGGCGAGAAGCCCATACTGGCCTGAGGTACTTCTCGATAGGCGAATAACAGAGGCGCAAGAAATCGGTCCCATGACTTCGGCTTCTCTTGGCACAACCTGCGCAACATCTGTTTCAAAGTGCCGTTGAACCTTTTGACCAAGCCATTGCATATCGGGTGGTAAGGCGTCGAGCTCAAATGTCGAATAGCAAGCAGAGCATTCACCTCTTCCATCAGGCCTGACGTGAAGCAAGATGCTTGATCACAGAGGATCTCCCGTGGAAATCCTATTCGAGAGAACATCTCCAGTAGTCCATCTGCTACTGTTGCCGAATCAATTGCGGGCAAAGCCACCGCGTCCGGGTACCGAGTGGCGAAATCCACAAGGGTAAGAATGTACCGATTACCCTTCTTTGAAATCGGCGTCAGAGGTCCAATGATATCAACGGCCACACGTTCGAATGGCGTGTCAATCAAAGGCATTCGTCCAAGAGGCGCCTTGCCTACTTTGCCTTTGGGATATGTCCTTTGGCATGCGTCGCATGATTTTACGAATCTTCGTACCTCCTCCTGTACACCGGGCCAATAAAACGACTCCAAAACTCGGTCCTTCGTCTTCTTGATACCCTGGTGACCAGATATCGGTGATTCATGTGCCAAGTGCAACACATGGACACGCAACGCCTTTGGAACCACCGCTTGTTGAACTGATTTACCCGGAGTCAAGTGGTAAACGCGGTACAAGATTCCTTTCTCGAACATATATGAGTGGTATGTGGCTCCTTTACCGCGGATGAGGGTGTCGACTTTCGCCCTACAAACATCCAGCGACCGGTCTTCCTCTTGTTTTTGGCGAAATGACTCCTGTGTCACCTCTAAGTTTCCAAATTTAGCAGTCGTGAGCTTCCGGCGATGTCCTTTGCTTGAAACACCAACCATGACTGTGCTCTTCGTCCCGCATCCATCCTTGGATTTCTCTTCAGAATTCAATGCCTGATTAGTTTCCGACTTCAGGCTCGCTGACTCCTTCCACGTTGAGTCGGGGTCATTAGCGTCACGGGCGCCGAGAACATTTCCTACGATGACATCGTAAAGTGGCGACGTCATGCATTTGACTATCGCATTTCCGGTGAAATAGGGCGATAGAATCCGTACTTCTGCTTCCGGTACCTCGATGCAACTACCATCGGCCAATAAAATAGTGGCGGTAGTACCCGTCAGCGCATCATCGGGAACGAGGGAACGTCGCACGACCAGGGTGTTGCTTCCAGTATCCCTCAAGACTGATGCAGTATGTCCAAACACTTCTCCCTGTAACACCGGCAAGTTTCGTGTAGCTGTTGCGGTGCGCGTTCGGAGTGCACTAGCAACATATTCATCTTGTGATGAATCATCGGCACATCGGGGCGTCTCGGACTTCTGGTCAGTAGACACGATGCAAGATGTCATTTTCTTTGACCCGCCGTTGCTTGGGCATGCTCTTGCATCGTGGCCAGGCTTCCGACAGTGCCCACAGAAGACTCGTTGGGGTTTCGTGCGGCAATCAGATGCTCTGTGGCCGGGTCGATCACAGACGAAACATCTAAGAGGAGGCTGGGTATAAGTAAATCCTTCTTGCTCCTTGGGAATGTTGTTTGCAGACTTGGTACGAAATACCAACAAGTTTGTTTGCCGCTGGGCTTCCAAGAAGGTATCAGCTGCTTCTGCCATTTCTTTTACCGTCCTGCATTTCTTCTCCCTTAGAAAAAGTGCCAGGCGATCGTGGCAGTTATTCAGAAACTGCTCAGCTACAATGAGGTTGCGCACGGATGCAAAGTCCTCGTCCGTTTCCGACATTTCCAGCCATCTATCGAAGTAACTCTGTAATCTCGTGGCGTACTGTTTACCAGTTTCGCCGTCTTCAGGCTTGCTTTGCCGAAACTTTTCGCGATAGCCTTCGGCTGTGAAACGAAACCTCTGGAGCAAGGCCACTTTCGTACTCTGGTAATCAATTGAGTCTTCTGGCGACAGACGACCGAAGACTTTCAATGCTTCCCCACTGAGGCATAAACTAAGCGCTGTCGCCCACTTCTCCTCAGGCCACTCTTGACCAACTGCTACGCGTTCGAACCTCTTGAGATACGCATCGAGATCGTCACTCCCCTCGTCAAACACTGGGATCAGGTTGTGAGGATTGATCAAGCACGGGCGGCTTTGACTCCTCTCAGGTTCGCGGTCCCGCGCTGTTGGCTCTCGGCTACCTTCAACCTCAGCTAGTCGAATTCGCAGTTGAAGAGTTCTCTCTTCTATCTCCAAACGTTCCTTCGCCGCCTGCCTTTCCGCGGAACGCTCTTCACGCGCTTGCACAGATTCCTCATGAGCCCGCTTTAACCGCACGTCTACCCACGTCTTTAGCTCGGCTCCTTGAAGCCCCATGCGTTCCGCTAGCGTTATAAGCTCTTGCTCACTCATCTTCCCTATAGATTTCAACCCAGTGCAAACGGCTTCGTCCTGTCGCGCGGACGCCAATTGTGAGGGATAAGGTTCGGGCAATCACGGCAACTTAAATAATCGTTGTCGAGACTGACGAAAACATTTGCAACTTGAGTTATAAGGCTTTAATGCCACGAAAAAAAAGAAAAAAACGACAAAGAAGCTTGGCGTGTTACATGGCAACAGCGAAGAACTGCCTTAAGTACGAGCACGACACACGTTCTCGAAAGACAAGGTCTGACGCTTAGCGTAGTCCCCCACTGCACTACACAAGGTTTGAAACACTTCACCGTGTGACGTCGGAGGCAGATGAGTCGATGCGTTGCGTTGCGTCTTACGCCGACATCAGCGATGCCTCAGGCATGGTCGGAGCGGAGCGTTAGCGGAGTCGATGTGTGGCAAACACGTCCCGGACAGCCAGTAGTAGGCCAAGGTCTGGAAAACGCCCGGATCCGAGTACAACGGACCGGCGCCGGCTACTGCATCACACGGTAGAAGGGAGCCAGGCTCGTGCTGACCACAGGCACAGGTAGGCTTCGGGACCACGACCCGACGAGCGCTTCAGCCTGCCACTGTTTCGTTCCGATCCTTCTTCTCCAACGCCCCGTCGTCGTCTTTCTCTTCTCTCTCCCCATGGCTTGGCTTGACTTTGACGACACGACTCCGCCTTTTCCTTGTCTCATCGTCATCTTCGTCGGCGTACGGCACAGCACAAACTCACAAACATCGCGCACCAGATGAACCTACCGCGCATATCATGACAAGCTCCTACGGCATGCCATTTCTGTGTACGCAACGGACTCCTATATAAGAAGAACTTTTCTAGCACTGGCGCACGTTTCCTCCTGCTAGTGCCAGAAACCCTTCGGACAGCGATTTTAGGTGTGATGCACGACGATCCTACGTCCGGACATTTAGGCTCTGCGCGGACGCTTTACCGTTCTGAGGAACGCTTTTATTGGCCAGGAATGCGACAGTCAGTCGAGGCGTATGTGGCAAGCTGCACACAGTGTCAACGCCACAAACGCCTGTCTTCTGCTCCGGCTGGTCTTCTACAGCCCTTGCCACCTCCAAGCACACCTTTCCAACAGGTGGGCATTGACCTCATGGGCCCTTTTTCAAAGTCGGCTAAGGGCAATCGCTGGATAATTGTATGTGTCGATTACCTCACGCGCTACTGCGAGACGGCGGCCATACCAACCGCAACTGCCAGCGACGTCTCTGTGTTCCTGCTGCAGCACGTTATCCTCCGACATGGCCCACCTCAGGTGATCATCAGTGATCGTGGGCGACAATTTACGGCAGACATAGTAGAAGAGCTGCTTCGATTGAGTGAGTCCCGCCTTCGTCACTCGTCGCCATACCATCCGCAAACAAATGGGCTCACGGAGCGCACCAACCGAACAATTGTAAACATGCTCTCTATGTATGTGGCATCCGACCACAAGAACTGGGATGACGTGCTACCAATTATAACGTACGCGTTCAACACCGCTAAGCACGAGACAACAGGCTATAGCCCCTTTTTCTTGATGTACGCACGACCGCCACGGCACACACTCGACACAGTTTTGCCATTCTCAGCGCACGAGAATCTCTCAGTCACCAAAATCCTCTGCCTTGCAGAAGAAGCGCGTCGTATTGCTCGTCTACGCACTTTGGCATCACAGGAAAAATCGAAGGTACGCTATGACGTCCACCACCGACCTGTAACTTACCACCCAGGCGACTTAGTGTGGCTGTCGACTCCGGTACGAAGACGCGGGTTATGCCAAAAGTTCTTGGCCACATACGACGGACCGTTTGTCGTTCTCGACAAAATCACGGAAGTCACATACACAATAGCTAGCCTCACGAGAAGTGGTAGAAGAGCCGCTAACACCCAAGCAGTCCATGTCGCTCAACTGAAGTTTTACACACCAAGGTGAATCGGTTACCTCGCCCGGCGGGCTTCGTCTGCGAGGGAAGGAATGTTACGCATGCCTTGGAAGAAAACGAAGATGGGTGAACATGCTGGCTGCCCCAAGCTGGAGGAAGAAAGAAGACGACGAGACTGGGATCATAAACCTGTTGGCCGCTCCGGCGCTTCTCTTCGCGACCAAAATAAACGGCCCCCTTCAGCCGTATACGTCCTGGTTCTCCTTGTGCGTAACAATATATATATATATATATATATATATATATATATATATATATATATATATATGTGTGTGTGTGTGTGTGTGTGTGTGTGTGTGTGTGACGCCATGATGAATGAGAGACGTGGCCTGGCTCATACCCCATGTTTTTTCTAAAGCACTTCTTCCTTCTCTGCTTCTACCAATCATCGCTTCATGCGTCACACGATTCCCCCTCTCTCCGAAAGAAGGCATGAATTACGAACAAGGAAAAGTACACAAGGCGAGGTTGAGAAGTCACAAATGTCAACATGCACAATTGGTTTCAAGGCCCCGTGGTGTTCCGTAAACTCGCAAAACTTCAGGAAAGAGTGCAGCAGTCAAGTTAACGCAGGAGTTCTGGTGGGCGAGGCTGATGGTTGCGTCCTAGATAACACAAGAATGCTTTGGACGTGGAGATAGTGAAATTGCAGCCGGGATTCTTGTGAAGAACAAACGAGGTTCGAACACCTTGAAGAATGGACAGTTCGGATATCGTAGGCATGGGATTCTTCGTCGTGGCACAGGTCGTGCAGGCAGCTTGCGGGCGCGTTGATCGAGGCTGATTGGGTGCTGCCTGCGTTTCTGCCGAGTACAAGGGGTGCTTTTGTGGTTTTTGGAGATTTTTCTATGGCG
This sequence comes from Rhipicephalus microplus, assembly GCF_043290135.1. Lineage (NCBI taxonomy): Eukaryota > Metazoa > Arthropoda > Arachnida > Ixodida > Ixodidae > Rhipicephalus > Rhipicephalus microplus. The sequence continues at coordinate 171,363,296 of NC_134706.1, read as the reverse complement.
ATGTCGCAGATGGTTTGATAGGAGGCACATTCTTGATCTTTGGTGGAGAATATATCCACGACGATGGGCCTTTTTGCACTCGCTATGGACACAATTCAAATTTTATTGCCACTTCTGCATTCGCAATTTCGTTCCAGATAAACTTAAAAAAGTTGGCCGTACAAACCCCTGGATAACGCGCGATCTAATTCACCTAAAACGCAAAATTAAAAGGCGTAGAAAGCAAAAAATAGCTAATGATGTAGTTCTGCACGATCTAAGAGATACTTTAGCATCCAAGTTGAAGAAGGCTAGGGAACATTATTACACCGAGACACTAGGCCGCTTTGCGACAGAGAGTCCACGAAAATTTTACCAGTTCTTGCAAAACAAAGACAACCGTATCCCTGATGAAATAATGAACGGAGAAACCACTGTCACAAATAAAAACGAAATAGCAAACGCATTTAATTCCTACTTTCAGAGCGTTTTCTCAAGACCACAAAACTTGAGTATTATGACGGTGCCAGGTCCTTCAAGCCTAATAAATATATCCTTGGAAGGGGTGACAGAACTATTATTGCGGCTAGACGTAAAAAAATCGACCGGCCCTGACGGTATCCCAGCTGTTTTTCTAAAGAGGTATGCTGAAATTATAGCTAGATTCCTAGTAATAATATTTGATGTTTCGATTAAAACTAGTTCAGTGCCCGACGATTGGCTGCTAGCACGTGTAATTCCGGTATTTAAGAAAGGCAACAGATTATTAGTCAGTAATTATCGACCAATCTCCCTTACCTGTATTTGTTGCAAATTACTTGAACATATTATAGCGAAATATTTAAATACTTTTCTTGAACAAAATAAAGTAATTCACAGCGCGCAACATGGCTTCCGACGGGGATTATCTACCACCACACAATTATTAGCAACTGTTAACGAGTTCTCCAAAGTTCTGGACAAGTCTGGACAGGTTGATGTCATCTTTATGGACTTTTCCAAGGCCTTCGACAAGGTCCCGCATATCAAGCTAATAGATAAGATGAAGGTTATTGGCATTCCTCCGGAAATAATTAACTGGGTCATAGCATACTTAACGAACAGAAAACAGTACGTAGATATAAACGGTTTCACCTCTGGGTATTTGGGGGTGTTATCTGGAGTCCCGCAAGGGTCAGTTCTCGGGCCTATACTATTTAATATTTATATTAACGATTTAGTTCAAGCCATCCGACCTGGCGTGTCTGTTAAGTTATTTGCAGACGATTGCATAATTTTTAATACCATAAATTCTATCTCTGACCAGCATGACTTGTGTGAGAACTTAATCTACATAAAAGAATGGTGTAAAAAGTGGGAAATGGTAATTAATTTTGAGAAAACTGTATATTTATGTCTGAGTAACAAAATCCGAAAACTGGAGTTTACTTATAATGTAGGTGGATACGCTATCAGGCAAGTAGAAGAATTCAAGTACTTGGGCGTAACGATTACATCGAAGCTTACCTGGACAGCACATATTGATGATATATGTTCTGCTGCCAGGAGAAAATTAGGCTTTCTAAAATATAAATTGGGTCGTTCTTCTAGTTCACTAAAACTTAGAGCCTATAAAGTCATAGTTCGTCCTTCTCTTGAATATGCCAGCATTGTGTGGGACCCCCACACAGCTGGTAATATACAGAAAATAGAAAAAATACAACGATTAGCTGCTCGATTTATATACAACCGGTATAGATGTCGCGATTCGCCGTCAGCCCTGTTGCAGGATGCGAACCTCCAACTTTTGGCCGATCGAAGGAAAACTGCACGGCTTAACTTTTTCCGCCTTTTATACTTTTCCAGATCAGGATTGCACGCACCAGATTACATAACACAGGACACAACCAGGTCTTCACGTCATAAACATAGTCGTAGCATTACACCTATATTTGCACGCACTAACATTTACAAGTATTCATTTTTCCCGAGAACTGTCTCTGATTGGAATGCTCTGCCCCATGATTCCCCTATGCTCAACACGCCGAGATGAAACTATACCCCTTTTTTGTTGCTTAAGTCTGCTTCTTTGCCTGTATTTGTCCTTTGTTTTTCATGAGTTTTTAATGTATATGAATTTTGTTCTGCAGTGAATGTATACTGCAGCGGAAGTGTATGTATGTAGAAGAATTTTGTACTGTATTGCCCTCTCCTGCATGGACCATACTTGGTCCGCAGTATGTGATAAATAAATAAATAAAAATAAATGTTCTTTGGGCCTTAAGAGTGGTTTCGATGAAAATTTCTTTCGTCGTTGACAATGTTGAAGCGTACGTTGACGTAGTAGTTTCTTGGTTTCGTCGACTTGCTTGGGGTGTAACATTGATCTTGGTTTGCCAGGATTCTTAGCAGCTCCTCCGCAGGCTTCTACGACGCCAACCAATGCAGCTGTTTTTTGGCGCAAGACGATGTGGGGGGTTTCGCGCACATGAATCTTCTGTATTCATAAACCGCTCATTGTTAGAGGTTGCCTGAAGAGTACTTGTGTCATCCGAAGTAGCACCTGGGCTTTTGTTTTCATCGTTGGTAGTGAGGTTGTATACTAGATGCACGTCGCTTTGATCTTTTGGTTGATGAATACCAGTCGTTTCTGCAGAAGACTTTTCTTCACATGATGCTGATTGTGAATGCTTCTGTCTCCGCGTGAAACCAAAGCAGAAAACGAATGTTGTCTGCTTTGGTTTCACGCGGATTTACTAACTCATCATGCGTAAATGAGAGGGTTTTATGAGGTGCTTCCTCAGGTTTATCAATAATGTTGATGACAGGTGATACCAAGTTAGTCTGCAAGGTACGCATGCCGCACGATGTATTAATCGCACCTGGGTCATAAATAGTGGATTCAAATCTTTTATGCAGCGAAGAGTTAGGCATTGACGATATTATTTGCGCTGATGAGGACCCAGGTGGAAGGTTGTGAAAACGATCGCGTGGTCTTTCCGTTAGCACGTAGCTAGCTTCACCTGACGGAAATTGTAAATCCTTGCTCCGTAGTCGAATGCGTGAGGGCTGCTTATGACTGCGATGACGGAGTTCGAATGCATTGAGAGTGCGTGTTCTAATCGAATTTTCATTACAGTCTTGAAGCCAGATGATCATTTCTTCTTTTATATTTTGCCAAGACTCGTCGTTGTCGAATGTGTGGGTTAGGTAAAGTCTAAATGCCTCACCGGTGACGTAGTCGCTGAAGTTCGTAACCATCTCCCTTTCCGACCATGATGCAGCGGTAGCGTGGAGCTCGAACAGGTCGAACCAGTCTTGTACAGATCCATCGTTAGCTGCTCCGGTGTACTTGGGGATGGGAAGGTCAGTCGATGGTGCTGTCATGATGCTGGTCATGGTGTTGAGTTGGAATGCATTTGTGTGGTTTACGTTCGGTCAATGCGTCTGGCTGAAGTGTTCGATGATGATGGCCGGTTGATGAAGGGGCTGCCAGGTCTTCGTCCTGCCGACTCGTGTGACGCTATGATGAATGAGAGACGTGGCCTGGCTCATACCCTATGTTTTTTCTAAAGCACTTCTTCCTTCTCTGCTTCTACCAATCATCGCTTCATACTTCACATATATATATATATATATCCAGTAGATCTTTCGTTAGTGGTCACAACGTGGTTTATTTCGACGTTTCGGCCTAGAGTCTGGCCTTCATCAGCATTAAAGGTACAGTTTGTTGGCGCTCAGCTTTATACAATCTCAAATCAGAGGGAAAGGGAAGAAGAAAAAGAAAAGAAAAAAGAAGAAAAGGAAAAGAAGAGAAAAAAGAAAATACAAAAGAGAAAAGGAATATAAGGTGGAATCCCCTGGGGCACCCACCTTCCACTATTCCTTCCACTTCCCTCTTCATCTCTTGTTTTCTAATGCTTTAATTACTGTAAGTGAACAAGGATTCTCAATTATTCCTCTATGCAAGGAGTTAAATCGGTGGATAAGGTGTGATTCTCGTTGTTCACTTCTCAATTTGATTTAAAGTCCGTCTCTAAGAGCGTTACTGTTAGTTTGTCGAACGCATGTTCATGATGATTGAGTTTTGATAGAGGTAGACTTGGGGCTCTGTGATTATGAAAGCAAATTCTGAATGGTGCTTCTGTTTGTCCGATGTACTGCATATAACACACGTTGTTTCGAGTAGGTATACCACATTAGAGGAATCGCATGTTAGGTTTCCTCGTATGTTAATCGAAAAATTGGAGTGTGTGCTGGTTGCTTTGTGTGTTTCTTGCATCGCCTTACATACAAGACATCGTGGCTTTAAGCAAGGTCGGCATGAATTATTGGGGGGTGATGTGTTAATTTGGGAGTGGACAATTGTGTATTTGAGCTTACGTGGTAATCAGTAAATGACGCCTGGAGCGGATGGGAATTCGCGTTTCAGACGTTCACTTTGTTCCTGAATGTTGTAATGTCGTTTAAAGAGTTTTTTTACATTGGGGAAGTTTGTGCTGTAAGTCAAGCAGAGGTTTGTTCATTGTGGGTCTTCTTGCGGTGGTCGCTTCATAAGTAAGTCTTCACCTTTAGTTTTCTCGCTATTTGAACAGCGTCAATAACTACATGTGGGGGGGGGGGGGGGGTATTTTTGTTTCTCGAGCATAAGTTTTAGCCTCTGTGAGCTTGTGTCAAAGTCAGCGTCTCTATATCAGATTAGCTTAAATCGGTGAGCCTGGCTGTATTGAATACTGTTTTTACAGTGACGCGGGGTATCGCTTTGGTAATGGAGGTATTGTTGTCGATCCGTTGGATTGCGATGTAGGGTTGTAGAGAGCTTCTCTTCTTTTAGTGTTATGGTAACATCTAGAAATTTTACGATTACTTGCGAGTATGTGTGTGCGAAGTGTATGTTCGGATGTACAGCATTGTAAGTGTCGATAAAGCTGAGAAATTCGTCCTCTCTGTTGGTCCAAATAAGAAAGATGTCGTCTATGTATCTTCTGTATAACATTGCTTTGAAGGAACTTTGTGCAAGCAATTCCGATTCTAGCTTCTCTATAAATATGTTGGCATAATTAGGTATCCCGGCGGCGGCGGCTGCATTTCTGATGGAGGCGGAAATGTTGTAGGCCCGTGTGCTCAGATTTGGGTGCACGTTAAAGAACCCCAGGTGGTCGAAATTTCCGGAACCCTCCACTACGGCGTCTCTCATACCCAATTGGTGGTTTTGGGACGTAAAACCCCACATATCAATCAATCTATCATAATTAGGTGACAGTTTGGTGCCTATAGTGGTCCCACTGATTTGTCGAAAATTTTCTTGGTTAAACTCGAATAATTTAATTCGAGGACCATCCTCGTCAAAGTTTCGTGGCAGACAAATCCGGGGTATTAGATTGTCTATGGTCTGTGTACATGTTTTGTAATGCACCTATGCCGTCATCGTAAGGAATATTTGTACACAATTAAGAGACATCAAGAGTACCCAAGTACGAGTTTTTCGGCACACACAGACCTGCAATGTCTCGAAGCAAATCTGTGGCGTCTTTTATGTATGACGCGAGGGTGCATGAAATGTGGCCTATTAGTTTGTCCACTTAACCTGATATGGGTTCAGTTATTGTACGGATGCCTGATATGATTGGTCGGCCTGGGTTACCGGGTTTATGAATTTTTGGGAGGATCTAGAAGCAACCTGAACGAGGGTATGCTGCTCGCATCAGTTTTTGTTCAGTGTTGGTTATCTTTTCTGCATCTATTAGTTTTTTTAGTTCTGTTGATACGATACGTTTTTATTCGTCTGTCGGATCACCTGGGATGCGTTCGTAAGATATTGAGTAGTCTAGTTGGCGGTATGCTTCCTTTAGGTAGTTGGTTGAATTAGGCACTACATTGCTCCTCCTTTGTCAGCGGGTTTTATTGTTATGTCTGTCCTAGATGCCAAATTTCTCATACCTATTTTTTCAGATATTGTCAAGTTTTCTCGGTTTCCTTTCTGTCTGCGGTATTCGTGTACACATATCTTACAGTACTGCGGTGATATAAAGGTCTAAGCATTTGTATCGATTACTGTTCGATGTCCAATCATTTGATCTACGACGATGGAGGAGATGCCTCAAGGAGGAAATTTTTTATGTTATTTGGTTGTGTTCATCTAGATTTGTAGCGGCTGGTGTGAGGGGAGAGTGTCATACTCTTGAGGCTATTCTAGCTTGAAGGTACACTTGCAGTGTTGATTTATGCATTTCATGTCTAATTCGTCTGTCAGCAAGTTTTCGAACTTTAAGGAAAGTGGCACTGCAACTGGGAAGCGATGAGGTGAACTTACATTTCTGAAATTAATCTTATTTTCGTTGCGGGGATGGCACTGATCAGGTGCGCAGGTTGTTGTTATACTGGTTGTAGTTATAACTACAACCTTCGCACCTCATCAGTGCCATCCCCGCACCCAAAAGAATGTCCTCCTCGAGGCATCTCTTAAATTACCAGAAATCGCTCATAATCACAGTGATAAGCAGGTAAAGAAACTGGTCGCTATTGCCAACACCATTCTCCGCCACAACACTTTATCGAACGAAGAAATTACTCGATTAACAGAATTAGAACAGAATAAATACCAAGCCATCATGACCACAAGAATTCATAAACTCAAAAGAGACCATGTGCCCAAACCCGCGTTCCTTGATATAGTTCCTTATCCCTACAACACCACCACCCAGAAAACCACTAACGGCACAAATGAGCACCCATCTAGGAACACACCCTATGACACTGTGGTTGTAAACTTATCGGACACGAGCTTGTCACCTGACGAAGAAAAACTCCCATCTAAGGGACTAAGCTTCTGCCCGACCACAAAATTTTTTGATGAATTACACTTGCTCCGAGACCTCGAAAACTTCGCTCGAAGCTTAAGGTTGCGCGAATATTTCTTGGACAGGCCTTCTAACCACGAAACAATTCACCGTCGTAAATCAAATGATTGGACACCGAACAGTAATCGAGACAAGTGCTTGGACCTTTATATCACCGCAGTACAGAAAGATATAGTACACGAATACCACAGACAGAAAGGAAACTGAGAAAATTTCACAAAGTCTGAAAAAATAAGTATGAGAAAATTGGCATCTAGGACAGACATAACAATAAAACCCGCTGACAAAGGAGGAGCAATTGTAGTGCGTAATACATTCAACTACTTTCAAGAAGCATACCGCCAACTAGACGACTCAAGATTTTACGAACACCTCCAAGGTGATCCGACAGACGAATACAAACAACAGAACTAAAGAAACTATTGGATGCTGAAAAGATAACAAACACTGACCAGAATCTGATGCGAGCAGCATACCCTCTTCCAGGTCGATTCTACATCCTCCCAAAAATTCATAAGCCCAGTAACCCAGGTCGACCAGTCATATCCGGCATCGGTACAATAACTGAACCCATATTAGGGTACGTGGACAAACTAATAAGCCACTTATTATGCACCCTTGCGTCGTACATAAAAGACACCACACATTTTCTTTGAGACATTGCAGGTCTGTGTCTGCCAAAAAAACTCGTACTTGGTTACTTTTGATGTCTTTTCAATGTATACAAATATTCCTCACGATGACGGCATAGCTGCATTACAAAACATGTACACAAACCATAGACAATCTATCACCCAGGATTTCTCTGCCATCGCAAATTTTACGAGAATGGTCCTTGAAATAAATTTATTCGAGTTTAACCAAGAGTATTTTCGACAAATCAGCGGGACCGCTATGGGCACGAAATGGCATCTAATTATGCCAACATATTTATGGGGAACCTAGAATCAGAATTGCTTGCACAAAATTCCTTCAAACCAATGTTATACAGAAGATACATAGACGACATCTTTCTTTTTTGGACCAACAGAGAGGACGAACTTCTCAGCTTTATCGACACTTACAATGCTGTACATCCGAACATACACTTCACACACACAAACTCGCAAGTAACCGTAAATTTTCTTGATGTTTTTATAACGATAAAAGAAGAGAAGCTCTCTACAACCCTACATCGCAAACCAACGGATTGACAACAATACCGCCATTACCAAAGCGATACCCCGCGTCACTGTAAAAACAGTATTCCATTCAGCCAGGCTCACCGATTTAAGCTAATCTGCTATATAGACGCTGACCTTGACACGAGCTCACAGAGGCTAAAACTTATGCTCGAGAAACAAAAATACCCCCCCCCCCACATGTAATTAATGACGCTGTTCAAAAAGCGAGAAAACTAAAGGGTGAAGACTTACTTATGAAGCGACCACCGCAAGAAGACCCACAATAAACAAACCCCTGCTTGACTTACAGCACAAACTTCCCCAATGTAAAAAAAATCTTTAAACGACATTACAACATTCAGGAACAAAGTGAACGTCGGAAACGCGAATTCCCATTCGCTCACGGGGTCGTTTACTGATTACCACGTAACCTCAAAGACACAATTGTCCACGCTCAAATTAACACATCACCTCCCAATAATTCATTCCGACCTTGTTTAAAGCCACGAAGCCTTGTATGTATGGCGATGCAAGAAGCGCACAAAGCAATCAGCACACAATCCAATTTTTCAATTGACATACGAGGAAAACTAACATGCGATTCCTCTAATGTGTTATGCCTACTCGAATGCAACGAGTGTGATATGCAGTACATAGGACAAACAGAAACACCATTTAGTGTTCGCTTCAATAATCAAAGAGCCCACGCGAAATCAGCCCCAAGTCTACCTTTATCGAAACATCTCAATCTTCCCGACCATGCATTCAACAAACTCTCAGTAACACTCTTAAAGACGGGATTTAAATCAAATCGAGAACGTGAACAACGAGAGTCATACCTTATCCAACGATTTAACACCCTGAATAGAGGACTAAATTAGAATCCTGGTACACTTGCAGCAATTAAAGCATTAGAAAACAATAACAGCACTAATGAAAATAGCAACTGAGTTCACGGCACTGCAGCTGCGATGGGCACTGGACAACTCAAAACAATTGCAAGTGTAACTACTCTTTCTATGTACAGCTGTCGTCTGTTTCCTGTTTTATTTTACTACTCAATATATTGTGCCATGCATGACATGTTGAACAGCAACCCTGTGCACAGCCGGGAGGCCCCTACTGCACGCGTAATCCAGAAGCGGGCAAGGAATTCACATTGCGCCCGCTTACCAGGATCTGGCGCAATACGCGGCACCCCTCTTTCTACGTCGAAATGTTGACGGGGCTCCGAGTAGTTAAAGGCTTGCAACTTCCTATTAAAGCTCTTTATTGCCCCACACCGAACCGCCAGAGCCAGGCGGCGCCGTCTGGTTGGGAAGAATGCGTTAGTGAAAGGAAGCATACAACGACCGCTGACATCAGAAAGGTGAAGGGGAGAGAGATGGAGGGGGAAGTGGAAGGAAGAGTGGAATGGGGGCGCCCAAGGGGACTGCACCTTATAATCTTTTTCTCTTTTTTTCATGTTCTTCCTTTTTTCTCTTCTTTTCCTTCTCCTCTTTTTTTCTTTTTTTTCTTTTTTCTGTCTTTTTCTTCTTTTCTTATCCTCTGATTTGAGATTGTATAAAGCTGAGCACCAACAAACTGTACCTTTAATCCTGATGAAGGCCAGACTCTGATGAAGGCCAACGCTACGGCCACTCAACCACTATGCCTGCATATATATATATATATATATATATATATATATATATATATATATATATATGAATGTGGTCAATTGTTGAGTAGCCTGTTCGAAATCCTGCTTGTTCCTTTGGTTGGTTGATTGAATTCTAATGTTTTCTTTACTCTGTTAGCAATTACCTTTGTAAATAGCTTGTATACTACAGAGAGCAAGCTGATCGGCCTGTAATTCTTCAAGTCCTTGTCATCTCCTTTCTTATATATTAAGATGATGTTAGCGTTCTTCCAAGACTCTGGTACCCTTCCCGTCAGGAAACACCTCGTAAACAGTGGCTAGTTTTTTCTAACACAATGTGTCCATCTTTCAGCAGATCTGATGTTACCTTGATCTTCACCAGCAGCTTTGCCTCTTGGCATGCTCTCCAAAGCTTTCCTGACTTCTTCTATCATTACTGGTGGGGTGTCATCTGGGTTACTGCTAGTTCTTAGAGTATGAAGGTCGTGGTTGTCTCTTCTACTGTACAGATCTCTGTAAAACTCCTCCGCTATTTCAACTATCCTATCCATATTGGTAGTTATTTTGCCTTCTTTGTCCCTTAGTGCATACATCTGACTTTTGCCTATCCCAAGTTTCCTCTTCACTGCTTTGACGCTTCCTCCGTTTTTCAGAGCGTGTTCCATTCGCTTCATGTTATACCTTCTTACATCGCACACCTTACGTCTATTAATTTACTTTGAAAGCTCTCCCAGTTGTGTTTTGTCCATTGTACTTGACACTTCTCTATTATCAATCAGGTAATAAAGAAATGCTCATAGTATAACCAACCACTATACATTGCCTTCATAAATTACTAGAAGGCGTTTGATTCAGTAGAAATATCAGCCATCATGCAGACACTGCGGAATCAGGGCGTAGATGAAGTATATATAAACATTCTGGAAGAAATCTACAGGCGATCAACTGATACCATAGTGCTTCACGAAGGAAGCAACAGAATACCAATCAAGAAGGGTGAAAGGCAGGGGGACACAATCTCCCCAATGCTATTTAACGCGTGCTTATAGGAGGTTTTCAGAAGCTTAGAATGGGAGCAGTTAGGGATAAGAGTTAATGGAGAATACCTTAGTAACCTGCACTTCACCGATGACATTGCATTGCTGAGTAACTCAGGGGACGAATTGCAACTCATGATTTCGGAGTTGAACAGGGAGAGCAGAAAGGCGGGTCTTAAAATAATCTCCAGGAAAAGAAAGTAACGTACAACAACCTCGAAAAGGAGCAGCGCTTCGAGATAGGTAATAGTGCACTTGAAGTTGTAAAAGACTATGTCTACTTAGGGCAGGTAATAACCGCAGAGCCGAACCACGAGATTGAAGTAACTAGAAGAATAAGAATGGGGTGGCGCACATTCGGCAAGCACTCTCAAATTATGACAGGTAGATTGCCACTATCCCTCAAGAGGAAGGTATATAACAGCTGTATCTTGCCGGTACATAGCTACGGAGCAGAAACCTGGAGACTTACAAAGATTGTTCAGCTTAAATTGAGGACGACGCAGCAAGCAATGGAAAGAAAAATGGTAGGTTTAACCTTAAGAGACAAGAAGAGAGCAGAGTTGATTAGGAGACTAACTAGGGTTAAGGATATAATAGTTAAAATGAAGAAGAGGAAATGGACATGGGCCGGGCATGCTGCACGTAGGCAGGATAACCGCTGGTAGTTAAGGATAACTAACTGTATTCCCAGAGACGGGAAGCGGGTTAAGGGGAGACAGAAGGTTAGGTGGGCAGATGAGATTAAGAAGTTTGCGGGTATAAATTGGCAGCAGCAAGCACAGGACCGGGTTAACTGTTAACTGGCGGAACATGGGAGAGGCCTTTGTCCTGCAGTAGACGCAGTCAGGCTGATGATTTATATATATATATATATATATATATATATATATATATATATATATATATATATATATATATAGGCTTTTTATTTGCTTCTCCCCGCCGCGGTGGTCTAGTGGCTAAGGTACTCGGCTATTCCAGCTGCGGCGGCTGCTTTGCGATGAAAATGGAAATATGGTAGGCCCATGTGCTCAGATTTGGGGTACAGGTTAAAGAAACCCAGGTGGTCGAAATTTCGGGTCGTTCTACTACGGCGTCTCTCATATTGATATGGTGGTTTTGGGACGTTAAACCCAACTTATCAATCAATTTTATTTCGCTTCAAAGAACGCCTTTCGCGTAGAGTTCATGACTCGGAGAGTGAATGCGTTTCTTTGGCTCGGCTACCTGGCTCGACCTGGTATAATAGGCATTCGGAGCTTGTAGAAGCGATGCACACTAAGTGCAAAAGCACGCGCCAAGAGCAATACAGGTCTTTTAGAAAGCGCTAAGATCCTCTGCCTCACCGGCGCGATAAACTGGGTCCTGCACCAGTATAAATGGTACAAAGTTTATTCTGCTCGCGTTTCCTATGAAACAATTGAGTGCATGTTGACTATGAGTGGCAGTGTTCTGGTTATCGTTGAAACTGCAGAGCAAAATCAGCTTATGCTTGCATCTCGATTTTTTTACTTCTCCATTCTTTTCAGTTTGCCAGTAGCCAATTACGTTGCAGCGCGGTTCAGAGCGCTCATATAAAACCGCACAACACTCAGTGAGCGTGCAGCTAGGCGATTCCGTGTAAATTTAGATTTTTCGTCGTTTTTATTGATTTCTGGGTTGGTAGGCTCCTGAAACAAGAAATTTTTATACGCACTTGTGCCTCGCCTGCACATTCATTAGTGCACCACGGCACCTATCATACACCGATAAAGGCTCACTGATCCATTAAACGTGCCAAAAACGAGCAATTACACGCTTTCGCAGGTTACAACGTGTGTAGTCCTAATTCAGACGTTTTTACATCCTCAGTACGAAGTTATTGCAGTGCCGGTGCTACTGTCACCCGCCGGAAAATCAGCTGAGAAGCGGCGTGGCCATCTCGTTCGATCCACTGCCCCCTTTTATTACACTGTAGCCACGGGTTGCAGGTGGGCGTCACAAGGCTGTTTCGGCATGGATGGATGCTATCTGCAACGCCAACACTTGGAGTAATGTCGCCTTAAGAGGGTGTGTTAAAACGATCATAAAATTGCAGTTTTTCTGTTGGAAACGCACCAGACAAGACTGACGAATAGTGGAGGCCACGGTCATGATGCATTCCTGCATTTCATCAAGAATGATGTGAGAGCACAGTGGCAGATTTAAAGCGCATAATTTCAGGTCTACAAAGATTGCCGCCACGATACAGCGAATAGCTTGCCCGGCATCTGCTGTCATGGACCCGGAGGTCATTTGCACGAACTCTGATGAGAGAATTGTTTAGGATCGAAGCTCCTTAAGCCGTTGGTAGTACGTTCTAGATGAATGTGGTAGTACTACTGAGTAGCCACCTCTCGTTTACTCCTTGGAATGTCAACTGGATGGTGGTATCGCTATTTGATGAATATATGTGAAAAGGTTTGAGATGGCGGTCCTTGGAGTGTTCACTAGATGAATGGACGAATGAACATAAAAACAGACGGACATACGGACAGACAAATGCACAGACAGACCAACAGACAGACAGACAGACAGACGGAAGGACTGAAGGACGGACGGACGGATGGACAGGCAGACCGACAGACAGACAGACCGACAGACAGACAGATGGACAGACAGACGGACGGATGGACGGGCAGGAGGACAGACAGACAGACATACAGACAGACAGACATACAGACAGACAGACAGACAGACAGAAGAATGGACGGATGGATGGGCAGGCATACAGACAGACACACAGACAGAAAGGCAGATGGATGGATGGACAAACAGACAAACAACGGATGGACAGACAGACCGAAACCGCAGGAACGAACGGAGCCAGGTGATGTACGATTCATGGTTTACCGGTGAAACCTCCCGAAGCTTCATCCCACTCATCATTATTCACTTCGTGGACATGCTGTGACTTTATTGTCCTCTGACCGTATGTATTGACGTCACATCAGTGACGAAAATACGTCAATTAAGTCCTCGTGCATCCCGGCAGAAAACACATTCATTTAAAAAAATTCAGTTGGTTGGGCTGCACATTGTACTTAGGATTATGTAGTGAGTGAGTGAGTAAAAACTTTATTGAACATGTCCGGCGTCAAGGAGCGGGGTGGGGCTATAGGCACCCCGGCCTAGGTGACGGCCTCGAATCCTTGGACCCGGGCGGCATCCTGGGCTGGCCGGACGGCCCACAGTTGATCGGCAAGGTCGTGGCTGAGCAGAGCCGCCTCCCATCGCGCCTCGCGGTTCGAGACTGCCATGTCTACCGGGTTCGTAGGGGACTGCTGCGCGTTACCGGTACACTTCCACAGCATGTGCTGCAGCGTCGCTCTGGCTCCGCACGCCTTACACGCATCGGACGTATAAATGCCTGGGTAGCAGAGGCGAAGGATCACCGGATTCAGGTACGTGTGTGTCTGTAGTTGTCTCCAGGCAAGCTGCTGTTTCTTGTTTAGTTTGGCGTGGGGTGGGGATATTTGCATCTGTTCAGTCTGTAGTGTTGCGTGATGTCTCTGAAAGTGGTCATGCGATCCCCCCACGTCCATTCCCGCATCGCTGTCGAAGTGTGCGTGAGATCGGGACTGTCGGCAGGCGTCGCAGCTCGGCGTGTAAGTCCTCGAGCCGCGGCGTGGGCAGTCGCGTTGCCCGCAAGCGGAGGGTCTGTGTGGGCGGGGGTCCATACGAGGAAACTGTCGTTTTTGCGGCAGATGTTGCGTTTGTGAATTTGGAGAATGCGGGCCGCTTCGCGGGAGATCCGGCCGCTGGCGTAGTTGCGTATCGCCGCCTGCGAGTCGCCTATTATCACCTCGGCGTCCGTGGTGGCTATCGCGAGGGCTATGGCAGCTTCTTCGGCCGCCTCCGTCTCTTCCGTGCCTATCGTCGCACTCGTGACGCAAGTTCCTACATGATCCGTGATCGCGACCGCGAAGCCGCGGTGGCAGTCGTAACGGGCCGTGTCCACGTAAACTGTGTCTTTGCTATTGCCGAATTTCTTTTCAAGGTCTTGGGCGCGCCTGTTTCGCCGACCGATATGATGTGTCGGATGCATGTTCTTAGGCAACGGCATAACGACGATGCGCTCGCGAATACGTCTGGGTATCCCGACCTTTTCGCCGCGCTGCGTATGGTAGTTGATACCCAGTGTCTCGAGGATGTGTCGACCAGTTCTGGTCTTCGCCAGACGTTCTTACTGGGCGATGTTGTGTGCTTCGATTATCTCATCTAGAGTATTGTGCAACCCCAGCTCGAGAAATTTTTCCGTGCTGGTATTGGCCGGTAATCCGATTGCGCGTTTGTACGCCTTGCGGATGAGACAATCTAGTTTGGTGCGTTCAGTCGCCTGCCACTTGAGGTAGGAGGCGACGTACGTTATATGGTTTATAGCGAAAGCATGTACCAGGCGAATGGTATTGCTTTCCTTCATTCCGCTATGCCGAATTGTTATTCGTTTCAGCAACCGGATTGTTTCATTGACCGCGCCCTCTAGTCTGCGAACGGTTTCGCCGTTGTGGCCGTTGGCGGACAGGCGCAAGCCCAGTACCCTAATGGTGTTAACATGTGCGAAGACAGCGCCGTCTGATGTGCGTACATTAATTTCTCTATATGCGCACTCGAATGCGGAATCGGAGTTGTTGGGTTTACGGCCCCTGCGTGAGGGTCTATAGAGCAGGAGCTCCGATTTAGCGGCGGAACATTCGAGGCCAGTGTCGCGAAGGTAGTCCTGCACCACGTCGACGGCTTCCTGCAGCGTTTGCTCTACGTGGCCGTCATTTCCCTCGGCAACCCAGAGGGTGATATCATCGGCGTACAAGCTATGGTGGAGGCCTTCTATCTCAGCGAGTTTTCGTGGTAATCCGACAAGCACGAGGTTAAACAGCATGGGCAAGATTACGGAGCCCTGCGGCGTGCCCGTACAACCCATGTATATGTCCTGCAATTCTAGTCCACCGATCGCTAATCGGGCCCGGCGGCCCGTAAGAAAATCCCATACGTAGTGGTACGTTCTCTCGCCCAGTCCCAACGCTCGTATACTTTCAAGTATCGCCGCATGGCTAACGTTGTCGAACGCCTTTGTGAGGTCGAGCCCGAGTATCGCTTTGGTGGATCGTGTAGAATTGTCTACGATATCGTGCTTGAGTTGAAGCATAACGTCCTGCGTGGAAAGGTTGCGACGGAACCCCAGCATTGTGTGTGGGAGCATGTTGCGGTCCTCGAGGTAGTTGGTAAGGCGAGCGAGAACCACATGTTCCATGACCTTACCCACGCAGGACGTCAGGGATATCGGTCGAAAATTGTCAATATGTACTCGTTTGCCCGGTTTGGGGATCATAATTATGCGCGCCGTTTTCCACGAGTTCGGTATAGCGCCCGCATTCCAGCACTCGTTCATGTAAGCCGTCAGTTGTTCTATCGACTCGTCGTCCAAGTTACGTAGCGCTTTGTTGGTTATCCCGTCCGGGCCTGGCGCCGACTTTGTGTTGAGCCTGTGCAGCACCGCCCTCACATCTGCAACGCTGAAGTCCTCGTCTAGCTCCGCGTTACCCTCCCCCTCCCAGGCGCATGCCGAGTGCGCGAGGGGGCTACGTGACTGAAAATAACGGCTTCGCACGTCATCTAGAAAGTCCGCGTGGGTGCCTTTGTAGTCGTGCAGCAACTTGTTAAGCTTATGTGCGTGCGATGTTTTTGTCTCCTCTGGATCCAATAGGTGCCGGAGGAGATGCCACGTCTTGGCCCGTCCCAGCTGGTTCTCGATCCCATTGCAGTTCTCTTCCCATTGCGTTTTGCATACCTGTAACGCGTGCTCTTCCATGTCCCTGCTTAGCCGTGCTATACGTCTGCGCTGCGTTCGATTGTGGCGTTGACGCTTCCACCTGTCTTGCAGGCTGCGCTTGGCTTCCCACATGTGTAGGAGATTGCTGTCTACCACTTCGAGCTGTGCTTCTGGCGGAAGCTCCCGCGTCGCCGTTTCTAAATCCCCCTTGAGCGTCGCAGTCCAGCTATCTATATCCTCAATAGCCGCACTGCCTCGATTCTGCTCTTTCCGGACTTTGCGAAACGCGTCCCAATCCACCAGCCGGGGGTTCTTGCCCTTGGTACCTTCCCGATGAACGCGGTGGTGAGGTTCAGCGTCGACCTGGATTTCGATCACTGAGTGATCGCTACCCAGGTCCTCCTGTGTATTGTGCCATCGCGCGCTAGCAACGTTCTTGGTAAATGTGAGGTCGGGTGAGGTGTCTGCACATACGCTGTTGCCCCTGCGCGTAGGCGCGGAAGGGTCTGTGATGAGCTCGAGGCCCTCATTCTGGGCATCGTTCCAAAGGCGCTTACCTTTTGGCGTTTCGTAGCCGTACCCCCACGCCGCGTGGGGCGCGTTGAAGTCGTCCGCAATGAGCAAGGGCCCGTCGGCAGCTGCCTCGCGCGCCTCTCGCAGTAACGTGCTAAAGTGGTGTCTGGCTTTGGGTCTGCTATACACGTTCAGCACAAACAGGCCGGGGCCGCGCCCTTTCGTCGGGATGAGCTCTATGAATACATGCGGTATGCTATTGTTCTTAAGTTCGCGTTGCGCCACGGCGAGGTTGCGTCGCACTAGCGTTGCAGCGGCCGGTGGGGCTCCCGCGGTCACAGCTTCGTCTATAAATTTGTACCCCGCCAGCTTGACCGGGTCATTTGTTTCCTGCAATAGTATTACGTCCGGTCGTTGCCGGCTACGTAAGAATTGTTGGAGAAGCGCCCATTTCCTCCTGTACCCCCTGCAGTTCCACTGCCAGATAGTGAACGTGTTCCGTGTGTTATGCTGTTGTGGGCGTTGTGTTTGTGTGGTTTCGGGTCGAGCCATGGTGACTGTACGTGTTATGGTTTGCCGTCCGGCTGATCCTGCGCCTCTTCGTCGGGTAACGGCATAAAGTACGGTTTCGCAGTCGTTCGTACTGGGCAACCCACTGCGCCTGGAAGTCGCATTTCGATATTGTCTGTGCGCGTTTGCAGCGTCGCGACCATTTTTGTGAGCTGAGATATTGCAATGCTGAACTGTTCGGTTTGTGCGGTTTGCTGAGCGATTGCGTTGTTAAGTTGCGCGGTCTGATGCGCGTGTTGGGTCATCATCGCATCTACCTTGTCGTCGAGTCTATCGACTCGTTCGCGGAGTTTCTCTTCGCGTTTCTGCGATTTGACGTCGAATTGTTCCGGGTCAAGTGCCTTACGTTTGGTGGGTGCGGGGTGCGCGTCTTGAGCCTCCATGACTTCCTCCACTCTCTCGGCTGTACTAGCAGCCACGTCGGCTGTGACGGGTTTAATTGGAGGAGGAGGAAAGGTAACTGTCGGGGCCTCCCCCTTCAACGTGGCAATTTCGTTTCTTAACCTTGCATTTTCCTGGTTTAGTTCTTGGATTATTGATTCGAATTGATCCAATCGTTTCTGCACTAGACTTTCTGGGTCGCTGTTGCGTTTGTAAGCAGAGCTGCCGCGTCTGTCTACATCTGGGTTTCTATCAATGGCAGTCTCGGTTCGCGTTTGCGGTGCGCTGGGCGCGCGTCCGGAGGCGACGTCCACCCACCTCAATTTATGGGGGTCAACCTCTCCTCCGCCTTTGGCTGCAGCTGTGTGGTTGGCTCGGGCCGTCGACGTGCTGCGAAGCTTCTCTGAACGGGGTCGGGAGACGCTGCGAGAGCGGGCCCGAGAACGAGTACGGGAGCGAGTGCGGCTCCGCGGGCGGGTCTCCCTCGAAGCCGATCGACTGTTGCCGCGACGTCGTCTCGGTGCGTGGCGTCGTCCGTAGCCCTCCTCCCCGTCGTTGACGGTGCTGCTACTGCTGTAGGCGGCCTCAGCCTCCTCGCGCATTCTGCGTTCCCACTGTCGGCGCTTGACTAGGTAGGGTGTCTTGTACTTGGCTTTGCACTTGCGGTCTCCGGTGAGGTGACCCTTTCCGCACAGTTGGCACACCGGCTCGCACCGATGATCGTCGGGCGGGTAACCGCATCCGCACCTACGGCACTTCTTGTCGTTCGGGTTGGGGCACACGTCGGCCCTGTGTCCCAGACGACCACACTCGTAGCACATATCGATATGTTTCTTGTAAAGAGTGCACCTTATCACCATCCCGCCGTAGTTCACGTAACGAGGCACGTAGTAGCCGTCGAACAAGATTATCACGTTGGTCGTGTTTCCCATGCGCTTGGCATGCAAGACGTTCGGGTTGCGGTGGTTAACCAGACTTCTCACGACGTCCGCCGGCTTTTCGTCTAGCGATATGCCCCTGATGAGGCCTGTGGACGTGTTCTCCGGAGCCGCTCTGTAGGCACTCGCTTCGAACTCACGGTCGCCAATTCGCAGCTTGCAAATGCCTCCATATTGTCTAGCGCGATCTTCTGACGGCGTGCTTACCACAATAACGTTTTGTCGCTCATTGAGACAGACGCTGTCCTCCTCGGCTACCTCGCGCCCCACCCCTGCAGCGTTGCGTATGCAGCAGTGGACGCGGTCCTTCTGGTAGTGGGATACGTTGAAGCCATCCCGGGGTCGCACGATGATCTTGTAGTCATCCGTTGGCAGATTGGACATTCGGCTAGTCATGGTGATCTTCCACACGTACTGCGTCGCTTTCTGTATAAACGCCGCCTTCTCGGTAGACGCTGGCGTTGCTTGCTGGTTCTTCGCCGGGTCGGCGTCTCCACCCGCCTTCTTGGTGTTTCGTTTGATCTCGCACCATCCCTGCTCTTTTCCAAACTCGGTCGGCAATATCTCCTCCCCTTCCACTTGCACGAATTCCATTTAGGGCGCCGGTGCAGCGGATGGGGCACCCGCTTGCTCCGACGACT
This sequence comes from Rhipicephalus microplus, assembly GCF_043290135.1. Lineage (NCBI taxonomy): Eukaryota > Metazoa > Arthropoda > Arachnida > Ixodida > Ixodidae > Rhipicephalus > Rhipicephalus microplus. The sequence goes on along the minus strand of NC_134706.1, from coordinate 171,343,802 downwards.
TGTCAGGCCTACCGTGCCTTGTCTACTGGCTTGACTGTCGTGCCAGCGTGGCGGTACGGGAAATCTTCGAAAAGTGACCGAAACACGGGCTCACCTGCACAAATGGTATCGGGAGAGACCGCAGGACTTCCGCAGTCACTTGGAAATACTCTGAACTGAATGTCTGGAAAGAAATCGCCGAAAACCATAGAAAATCTTCGGAGCCGATGCGACGCGCGTCCGCACACCGTGGCCCCCTAGCGGCCAATCCTAGGATTCTGTAGTGAAAATATATTTGCGCAGATCAAATTGGTCACTTTAGTGGTGCAAGGCATCTAGTAAGTATAGGGAGATCGTGATGTCTTTGCAAGCTGATATTATTCCCGTAGAACACATATCAGTGTACGCGTTCCGTTCTCACAGTCACGGATTTCACAAAAATAATCTCGTACGCGGCGGTTATCACGTCGTGATAATTTTGTTCCGGCATCGTAGATTGTTTCCCGTGCTTGCGAAAACGAGGTTCTGAAGAGCAGCGCACCTGCCATGATGGATATCTTAATAACTCCTGCACCGACGTTCTTTCGATTACCTTTTGTTTTTTGAAAGAATGCACTTTAGGATCGTCGTGCAGTGTAATTCGTATTTAGTTTTGGTCAGAGATTCTAGGGAGAGAGAGAGAAAACTTTATTAAAAAGTTAGGTAATTGTTCAGGCATGGCCCGTCGCCCCTAGCTGTCGGCCGGAATCCATTGGGACGCGGCAGCAGAAAAAGCTCGACTGATGATGTCGCGCTGGACCTTGGGATCTGGGCTGCAGAGCAGGGCCTCCTAGGACTCTACAGTGTGAGAACCATTGTTTTGACTTCGACATGTCCACACCACGTGGACCGAATTCGCGACCTCATCACAAAGTTTACACTGGGACTGGAAAACAGCGGGGTGTCACTTGCTGTAAAGTGCGGGGTTTGGAAAAACCCCGGTCTGTAGCTTTTGCTACAAAACCTCGTTTTTCTTACTTAGTGAGTTGTCCGCTCTCGGGTATACTTGCCGATTCAGCCAGTAGTGTGTGACGATTTCGTGGTATGTGCGCATATACTCGCTTCTTCGTTCGGTAACTTGGGAGGTTTCAGGGGTCGACAAGTAGGTGAGGCCTCGGGTGACCGAATGGGCCTCCTCGTTCCCTCTAAGTCCTTGGTGAGTTGTAGCCCAGACAAGCAGAACCTGCTCTTTGGGTACTCTTACCATGTTTAATATATAGACGGCAGTCTCCTCACCCTTCCCGATTCATAATTTTTCACAGCGTTTTTGGAGTCGCTGATGACCACCCTGACCCCCTTTTTGGCTTTATGAGTGGAGTCATACGAAATTTTATGAGTGGAGTCATGAGAAATATGTGGACAATAGATACGGCAATGTCGACATCAAGTGCGAATATTTGTGAACAATGTGTGAACAACAGCAGTGATGATGCCGCGTAAACAAAGAAGTGCAGCGAGGGGTGAATAACTGCGCGATGAAGCCAACAGAGTGTAGAAAGAAAAAAAACCAAGAGAAAAAAACAAGGTGCAGCCATGCACAATGATATAGACAATGGGGATGAGTACGTTTTCGTGAAAAGACTCTGCAAAAGGGGCCCAATGTCGTGAGTAAAAAAGAAGCACGAGGCGGGTGGCGAACGGGGAAGTGCGGGGACGGTGCCCGGGAAGAAAAGAAGAAAAATCAGCTGTAAACGCTTTGATTTAGTGTAAATGCCCGAATCAACTACGGCAACTAAGTCAAAAGCAAAGTAGTGTTGTTTGTATAGCATAAATATAAGAAGTGTGTAAATTTTCTCTCTCCAATAAAACGTGTCCGTGCTCAAGCCATTCAATACACGTCGTAGTGTTCTCGGCTAGCGAAACCACGTACGTGTAGGGAGGTGTTGTGGATGTATCATCGTTAAATGGTTGTGATTGCTGTCTCTTCTGGTGCCTGAATCATCTCTGTGCTGTGGTAAACGTGATCCGCTTCTTAAATGAAGTGATACACTGTGGAAATGGTACGTGCCGACTAGAAAATCGCCTAAGAGGTGAGTGTGAGCGAGGCTACCAACACTGCGCGTGATTTTTCTGTTTGTTCATTATATGCAACGAACACCGCTTGTATAACACTCACGTTCTACGCGAAAAAAACCGCCCCTCACCTTGGTCTAGCGGCTGAGGTACTCCACTGCTGACCCGCAGCTCGCAAGATCAAATCCCGGCTGCGGCAGCTGCATTTCCGATGAAGGCGGAAATGTTGTAGGCCTGTAAGTTTAGATTTGGGTGCACGTTAAGAACACCAGGTGCTTGAAATTTCAGGAGGCCTCCACTACGGTGTCTCTCATCATCATATGGTGGTTTTGGGAAGTTAAACTCCACATATCAATTATTCAATTGGCGATGTTCAATCCCAAAAATCAGTCAATCAATCGCGAACAAAACCCATATGCTTCATGAGCTCGCGCTAGACAGCGTTGTGAGTGCCGCCCTATCTGCTATATAATTACAATTGTTATGGCTGAGCCATCGATACAAGGTAGCTTCAATGAGGATTCAACATTAGTTGTAGCAATTACAGCTTTTCAAGAATTATTTTGCTTTCAGTGCAGTAAAAATAAGCATTTTCATCGGAGAATTTCGCGCCATTTAAAAAGAAAATTCATTTAAAATCTGCACAATCTCATTTTTTTGCGATAAAAAGAACATCTTTAGGAAAGTCATCTGTTAACAATGCATGTCAAGCTCGGCTTGGCACCGCTAACACAGGCGGTTGGTGACCACGTCGGTGATTCAACTCGTTTGTAGCAATGCTAGGTACGTTTTAATTTTACATCTCTATAATGAAGTGCGAACTTCAGCGATAAACTCGAGAACTGGCTTTTTGAACTTCATAAGGTGTTTGAGCTCTTCAATTGTATTATGACGTTTTCTTTGAGAAAGCAGTTTTACTCTGATTTTTGCGCGATTGGACGTACCTACAAGTGCATGCATGGTTTTGTCAGAAATAATGAATTTCATTTTCAGGGAATCTATGACTGAAAGCGTTGTGCCTTTTGAGCAAAGTAAACTTCTTCCAGCTACGATTATGCTCTTAGGAGCTGTCGATGTTCTGGGTGCACTTCCTGTAGGCAGGTTAACAGCATCCGTTCCAATAAAACATTGTTGTTTTTTTATTAGATGCGGAGCATCTTATACTCGCGCCTTGTAGTGCGCCGTCCGCGCCCTCCGCACCGCTTCTCGAACATTCGACAGCTGACGCGCGTGCATGCGCCGTCGCGCCGTCGCCCACTCTTCCATCATCTGTGCATCCCTTCCTCCTCTACACACCGCGCGCGCTTCACTCCTCCACCATCTGTGCACCCTTCCTCCTCTACACACCGCGTTCGACATCTACAATTCTCCTGATTCTCCAGTGGACGCGCATGTGGCGTCGCGCTTCGAGAACATTCAACAGCTGACAGTGCATGCGCCGTCGTGCTGTATATATACTCAAGGGCGGCGCTCGCTCGCTCAGTTGCCGCTCGTCGGTTGGTTTGTACGGCGCGTCGACGTCCAAGGTCGCGGTGAAATGAATTCCAACGAATCCACAAACACAATGATCGACGTCCCTTCGACCTGCGCCGCCCTTTCGCATACGTGTGTACGTGTTCACTCATTTAACACCCCCTCCTACAACCACGTTAACCAATTTAGCCATCGACCCAAGTAAGTCGCAATTTAACACCCCATTTCACAACCACGTTAACCAATTTAGCCATCGACCCAAGTAAGTCGCACTTTAACACCCCGTTAACCAATTATATGGTCCGCATCCTCCTCAGTGTTCCCCCGAGGGAAGCTGCGGGCAATTTTTTTTCTCTCCTAAAGGAAAGGGAAGATATCGTTTGTACTCTTAAAAGTTGCTGAAATAATGTGTGCGCACCTGGCTGTTTCCTTAAACGTTTTCGTTTTTTCCTTGTCATTAAACAGAGGTTTTTGCTGAACTGCAATACCAACCTTGCTCTGTACTCTAAGAAGCGTGAAAGCTTGACACAGCGAGGGCAACATATATGGGAACGTTTACACATACATACGCTCGTCAAGCACAGCGTTGCGCTCAAAGCACATGCGCAGAAAAACCTATTCAACGCATTTTACACCTTCACGAACGTCATCGCCAAATGGTTGCTTGCCAAACACTAAAGGCTTAAGTCCAATATGAGAAATTGTTCTAGTTTAAGCAACTTAACAGAACGCGTGAGGTCCAGAGAGATCCTACATGAGTCTCGGTAAATGTGACTCTGCTATGAAGTGGGGTATGGTATAGTTGTTGGCGAACGCCACTGCTGATCTAGTGTTGACGGGTTCAAAGCCTGTATATTTGTCATGAATTTTCCGTGGAATAACCCTGAACATATTTTAGCGTATCGATTGTATGCGTCGTCAAATACATTTTTCTTCAACCTCCACGTTCTTAGTAATTCAAACACAATTTGTACTACATTGAATTCTTTCTTTCGGGAAGGATCAATGAATGGGACTAACACTTCGTCCCTACGCCGTCACTTACTCCCATAAAGCGGTAACTTTTTCTCCTTGACATTTCTTTCTTAAAAACTACCAGGACTACACAGTTCGTCCCCTGACAGCTTCTCCCGAAAGGACGGACTTTCAATCTTTGGGGAAGAATGGTTGTGGTAATGCAGTTGCCCATCAAAAGGACAAAACACAAACGCCTTATCGCTCTTTGCTGCTTAGAGTGCAGAATTTGGTTAGACAAATGCCATCTACAAAATGAGACGAGAAATGGTGATGAGACAGCGCCATCGAATATGTTTCAGAAAATACTGCCGGATACGCCTGACGCAAGACAAAGTTGGACTAAGAGAAGCTTCGCCTTTAAAAAAAATTACACCAGGGACAACTACAGAAAACTACAAGTATCATGCTAATCAGCTCATGTGTTGACTAAAGTTGCATACATCATGGGCACCTTTGCTGATGTTAACACTTTCTTCCAAGTGAAGCACATCATGAAAGCACTGTAGTTTCTGTAGCTGTTACTCAGCCGAAACTCTTGTTGGAGCACTCTTGTTGGAGCACGCCACATGGGCACACAAAGGTTCAGCGCACGTCTGAAGAATCTGGTTCCCGGACGCCATCACTTGATTATTGACTAAACGTAAGGAGAAGAGGCCCCAGTCTCCTAGCCAGACCCCTACGCAGGCTGGAACGAGCTAGCCTGTGAACGTGATCTTGCAGTGCTTTTGGGCAACTGTTGCGCGTGCGCAAAAAGGTCGGTAACGCACAGCGGATCAAGCTCAGCCATAAGCTGCTTCACATTCAAACGGCTCTGTCATTACATTAATTAGGCAGTTCGAACCACATATGTTCTCACCTTGCGATAATGAATTACACATCTTCAAAGATCTCTAGCAAGCCTAATCTTTTCATAATCCCAACAACAGCCTGGCGTTAAGCCTGGCTGTCGTCTTCGTCGTGGTGGTACTGGCTTCATTCTGTGCTTTTGTTTGGGTTTAAACCAGGTCACTTTTTGTCTAGTGGCTACCTGTATAATGTGATTCACATTGAGCTTTGTATCTTCTTCTCGACGTTGGCTTGGTTTAGGGCTTGTTGCACTCTCCGGCACATGAACGCAGAAGCCCCTCATTCAGGTGCCATATGTTGCTACTAATGAAGACTCATAAATCAAACTAGCAATGCTTACAGTTCATATTGGAGTTTGCTTCCTTGTGGCAGCGGCTGCATATGCGATGAAAGAGAAAGTGCTCTAGGCCTGTGTGCACAGATTTCGGTGCACTTAAAAAGCTCCAAGGGGTCAAAATTTCTGGCTCCTTTCACTACCGGGTATTTCATATTCACATGCTGCTTTTAGAACAATAAACCGCACATATCAATCAAATCAATGGGAGAGAACTTGCGTCCAGTCGTGCGCGAAATACTCAGAAGAAACAAGTAACGCTTGCAGCACGATGATAGCAGTGAGCGCAATCGTCACTTGTCAACACTGAGATCGGTGGTGAAATGCGCCAGCGCTGATTTTCTCACCACTGCGTATTGCAGCGTTGTCACTGCTGCTATTGTGAGTATCAAATTGTACTCGCCTATAGGTATTGTACACGGAATGTGAAAAACACTCTGTAGCATTTGAAACTGTAACCTCAAATTCAAGCACCGATACTGTAAAGTGCGTTTTGAATGTGGTCGCGCGAGCTCCGATGAAGATTTACAACAGCCACACTTCCCGAATTCAATGTTCGAGGACAGACAGGTATTTCGTAAGCTTCACTGACTCGGATTGGTGTTGTTTTAGTTGTGCTCACTCTCTTCTTAGGAACGCTTATTTCATGTTTAGTTCAAAGAGGACGCAAATACACTTTGTTTACCTTGACAAGGCATTCAAAAAAGTTTGCCAAGCAGCTGATTTATTAGTTCTTTTCCAAAAATGTTCTTGTCTGTTGGGATAAGAGCCAACGAAGCCAACGCCTTGGTCACTACAAATGGAAAGTTACGAGGGCAGAAATGTGGTCGAGTTCTTGATAAATAAAGCAGGTAGCGCAAAAAAGCACGAAGCCGTAAACTTCCTCGAAATGAGCGCTTGTTCAAACTGCTGGTTCTGTATTGTGTCTTCGTGTTTTTACACTAACTGCTGTAAATGACAAGCTTCAAATTTAGACAGAGCGTGTAGAGATTGTCGTAAGGGTACTTGTCGTAGAATAGAACAGCAAATGAAGGTGAGAAGAATGCGTAATGTTGACTCTCACTCTTACGAAATATGCCTCTAGGACTCGAAAGCGCAAGACTAGTCGACGCTTATGCGATAACCTTCATGTCGCACTCGACTGTACAGCTGCGATCATGTCTGTGTATTGCTCGCCAGGAGGTGGCCTCACTCTGCGGCGGTTGCGGGTTGTGACGTGGTGTGCGCACGACCATGCGCAGCCTAGTATACATGCTCACCTGTTTTGCATACGCGATAGCGTCAAAAGGTGTGCTTGTTTAACCGAAGAAGCATGGTTCCTTTGGGTGCTTTCAGCAAGCATATTCATTCCGAAGAAGAACGCGTTTTAACCTACAACACGAGCACAATCGTTTCAGTTGAACAAGCCCACTTTTCAACACTTTTACTGGTACAAGGCAAGTCAGTATGTGTAGTAGGCCGCGTATGCTCCTGGGCATACCACGTCAGAGCCCGCAACCACCAAATGCCGCATCGCAGAGTAAGTACACGTGGTGGTACCTTCGCAAGCACCCAGGAATCTTGAAGGTATGTACGTGCACTCGACTGTCTCGAACGAAAGGCTATGATAAAGCCTACACCAAGCATTAACCCGTCAAACAGTCCGCAATTGCATAGAAGTTGCAATGAAAACGAAAAATTAATAGACCTGATTCCACTAAACTCAGTGGCTAGTACATACTTGGAGAGTTTAATGTCTCGGTGAAGGAACCCCTTGAAGTGCATGTGCTGCAGGGCGAGTATAACTTGAGCCATGATCATCTGGACGGCGTCAATCTCCAGGTAGTGCTCGTGGTTGAGGACACCCATTAGATTCTCACCGGCCACGTACTCCATAACTGTCACGTATGCTTGCTGCATATGGCAATAATCAATACTCTCAAAACGGCAAAAAAGGATGAGGGCCAATTGTCTGAACATTCGTACACTGTAGATATACAAAAAATGTTGGATTCCTGATTACGCTGTGGCAAATAACTACTGAGCTTCGCTTGAGGAGTAAAATGAGATAGCATACTCCGTAGTTGGGCCCTGTTTACAACACCTCCTCAATAGATAGCCTCGCTTACCTTCTCAGTGGACACATCCTTTATTCAGCATGGTAAGAAGCGCCTGTATGAGCACATTTTCTGGTAAAAATTATGCAAGAAGCTCACTACTGAGACAGCTGCGGAGTTCACGCTGCGCCATTATTCTTGCGTCTGTGAATCAGCGAAATACTGCTTACGCGTTTCAAAAAAACAACACGCGGACATGCGCAGCTGCCCACTTTGATGCTTCTGCCTGCTTTTGAAGAATACTTATGAGAGTTTTTTTAAATGAATTCTCTATGACGTTTCGTTTATTTCACATGTCTGAACCCGTCACGTGATTCTATGCTTCTGCCAGACAACATACAAGAACTTGAGGTTGGCACTCGTGTGTCTCTCTCCTCCCCTCTTTTTCATGTTTCTAGCTCTGCGCCAGTTGCAAAATGTTCAGCAAACCCTGTCAAAAGACATGGAAGAAAATTAATGGTGACGTTCAATCACGTTTATAGGTTTTCTCTTTCTTTAGAAGCCAAGGTCCTTTGCATGCGGGTCAGTGCTGCTTCACGTCAGAGTCACTAATTAGTACTCAGAGTGCTCACTAGAAGGCGCAGCGGTACCCGCTCTGCTAGTATCCGAATAGCTCATTAGATGGCGGTGGGGATGTTTATTCCACTTCACTGCTAGAGTGTACTAGAATAGGGCAGTCAGCTTACTCCGGCGCTGCACTGACGTCGTTGGCGAAGCATCAATAGGTAATGTTACGAAATGACTGGCTCCCAAACCGTATGAGAAAACACGACTTTATTCTGCGGTCATGGCAAACTATCTCTTTTGCCTTCCCTCGCAAGCGCTGTGTCGTCCGCTTTCTCTTCTTCACTCCCGGTGTCGCGCGTTCAAGTTGCTCCGTTTCAGTTCAGTTTTCAACATCATCTGGGGCGAGCCAAGGTGAAACGGAGGCTTCCAGCAAGCAAATCTTTTGCACAGGGCGATTCACAATTGTACGGTTGGTAAGACGGATGGAGCAAGCGCGCACATTGTTATCTCTCCCTGGCAACAGCTCAAGCACTTTACCCGGTTGCTATGACGTCGATGGCACCATGTCTTCTTGCAAAAGCACTACGTCAGCAACTCGGAGCTTTGTTGTTGGGCATGTCGAGTGAGTGTGTGCCAACCGCAGCAATAGCAGGTACGCTCATTTCAATCTCTTCTAAAGTTCCACTTTTAGACGCTGACGATGACGAGCCTTTCGTTTGAGATCAACGGATACGTGAGGCTCTGATGGGCACCGTTGCGGCAATGATGTACTGCGTTTACCCAGCCATTATTGGGATGGAGTTAAGGGCTGTACCTCTTTAGGCTCACTTCCAAGATATGTGAGTGGTCTGCTATTGATCGCAGCTTCAACTTCACACTGCACCGTTGTGAGGCCTTCCACGTTAAGGCAATTGCGTCCGAGTGACTTCTTGAGCACAGTTTTTGTCGTACGAATGAGGCGCTGCCACCATCCACCCCGCAATGGAGCGTTTTATGTGGTAGGCTTTCATTCTACTCTGATATCCGTGGCGTACTCGCGAAGAGTAGTTAGCGCAGATGCGAACCATCTAGCACAACTCCGAAACGGCTGGGCGTTGTCAGAGTACACAATTGAAGGTACAACGCGGCGTGCGACGGAACGACGAAAAGCGAGCAAAGTTGTAGCGCCGGTCATGTCTGATGTTAGCTCAAGGTTAATGGCCCGTGTGACGATGCACGCAAACAAAAGTATGTAAGTGCTTCTTGGACCACTTGCTAACATCACGTACACCGGCACGCAGTAGTCAAGCCCAACGACCGTGGAGGGGCTGGTTTCCTCAATTCTTTCGCGAGAAAGTTGGGCCAAGGGTGCTGTCTCTACTGTAGTTTCCAAGCGTTTGCACAATTTACAATGAAAACATTATCCTCTTCACGGTTTGACGCCCTCTCAATAACCAGAAAGACTCTCGAAGCTCAGTAAGAGTCCCTTCAGCACGACCGTGCATCGTACGCACATGTGCTGCCAAAACAAGCAAGCAGGTGAGCTTATGGTCGCGTGATAGTAGGATAGGGTGACAAATGTTCTGTTCAGGGTGCATCTCTTCCAGTCGCTAAACGAGGCGAATACGCCGTTCAAGTCCATAAACGGGCACAAACGAAAACGGGTCGTTGAAGGTAATAACAGGCTTTCCTGCAGCACTTGGACCTCGATTGGGAACTATACTTCTTGCATTATATGCAACCAATAATGCTCAGCTTGAAATGATTCTTTAGTTGTCAGACGACCAGACGCAGATTGGAAGAATTTTGCGTAGCGGCTGAAAACTGGATCCTAGCGGTTACTCTTAGCAGTCTTGCTAAAGAGCTGTAGATTAGCAGGGGCGCAATACCATGGCGAACATCATTGGTGGATGAATAAACGGATGTAATTTTTGCAGAGAATCTTCGATCAATCTTCGGTTAATGGATTCGGTGAACAGTTTTTTTTCGCTAGATTAACTGCCAACTATAGCTTCATAAGACCTTGCTTTGTCTACCAGCCAGTTTGGGCTACGCCTCCACTTGGATGTTTTGGTAAAATCCGAAAGTGCTAAACTTTGAGTGATGATATCGGCGGGATTTTCATTGCTGCTACAGTGAAATCATTGGGAAGGTCTAGTATAGTGCTGGATTTTGCTGGCCCGGTGTGCTACAAACGGTTCACACTTGTTCACTGAACTCTTTATCCAGTTTAGCGCCAGAAGCAAGCCCGTCCAAAAGGCAACAGTAAACTATTGAAAAAAGGGACCTTGCGCTCGTAGCGTATAAGCCGCACCACGATGGTACATGCTAGAAGCTCTAGGCGTGGAAGCGATTTTATTCAAAGAGAGCAAGTTGGCCCTTGCTGATCAAGAGAAGTGTAAAGCACGTTTCGGGTGGCGAGGTCACTCGTACGTAAATGCAAGCACTGTATGCTCTAAGAGTGGCATCTGCGAAGATGTGCAGCTCCAGTAAAAATGGCTTATTATTGTGTGGTGAGAATGTATGTCGTTGAATAGTGACGGAAGAGTCGGACCACTCAGAACACCAGCTATTCCATTCGGCCTGTTCACCTTCAGGCATACTGGCATCCCATGTAAGATTTTTCTTCCATGAGTTCTGAAATACCATTTTAGCATTTCTGGTCAATGAAGTCAGCTAAACCAGTGGGTCGTAGACCCTGGCCAAGGTTTTCAGGGCTGTACGTTTGGTAGCCGGCTTGGCGGCTGCAAACATAGCTGTGTGCTCAGTGCTCAGGATAACGTGATCGCTTGAATGTTTCCAGGAAACACCAAAAACCTTCATCATTACAGTCTCTGAGCTTCATTTCCGATGGCGCAGCTGCCTCGCAAGCATCTTTCTTTCAACCCTGCGCAATTTGAGGCCCACTTGCGAATTGTCAAGCTCGCCTCAAGGAGTATATGTTTCGTTTCTTCATGTACCTTCCGTGCCGCCTACGTGCTGGGTAGCCCCATGATAAAATCATCTACCTAGAAGGCGTGCTTCAATAAAGCTACAGTTTCTGGATAGTTTCGCTCACAAGATAACAGGTGATGACGAATTGTTGCCACCAAAAGAAACCAGCTTGGTGCAGCTCCAAACGCTACTCTGGTCAACCTTGAAGTCGTAACCGGTGGCTTGGGCTCTTCCTTATTTGGCCTTCGCTCCACCCACATAAACCTGAGAAGGCGGCAATATTTAGACCGAATCAAGAACTAGAGGTATGCCTTGTTTATGTCGGCTGCGAGAACTGCGGGGTGGCAGTGAAAGTTCCGCAGTAGCTGGACAATATCCACACTGAGTTTGATGCCCTTCGACAGGACATCGTTGAGGCGAGGAGGACCAGCTTGACGTGATGACGCATCAAAGACCACTCGAAGCTTTGTTGTGATGGCGTCCCGACGAACTACTGCGTGATGATGCTTATAGTATACATTATCTCCGACTGGCTGCTCTTCTTGCACCTACTGAGCATGTCCATCATCTAAATATGCAGTAATAGCTAGGTGGTGTTTCTTTAGTAACGTTGGCTGCTCTCGGAAACGGTTGCTTTGACGTTGTAGTCGCTATTATGCCAGTCGGCGATTTCTGTTTCTGGCTGGTAGTCCTGGCTGTTCTACTATGAGCGGCACCTAATAACGTCTGCCTTGCTTCGTTATGTAGCGCACAAATGCGGAGAGGTGCGCGTCCATCTCCTACGGTTGTGCATAGCTTCCGTCAATTCCGACGGCATCAAGACAACACATCGACGATACACCTATGTCTGGTGGAAGAGAATTGCGGCTGGATATGAACAGTGTGCTAGACATGTACTGGATGTCTCACGATAAAGGTCCTTGTACCATCCCTGTTTGTTGAACCGCTGTTAGCTTCTCGTAGATGTGGTTAATTTTGCGGGTGGTCACCTTCGAATAGGCGTCAGATACTATCAGCACGGTGATGTCGCCTTCTTGCCACGTATTCCATTGATGTGTGTCGGCCACATGCTACTCCTATTCAAGGATCATCTGCAAAATATCGTTGTGAAGAGTTGGACTCGTTACGGAACGGATCTCTGGAATTGTCAAGGCTTCTAACTCCACTTCAGCATTGCTGAATCGACTTTGCAGCCACACACAGACGTGTTTGGTGCACAGTGCTTCTGAGCCTTGGAGCTTCCAGATGGCATTATTAAAAGTTCTTCCCTTCTAATGATAGTACCATAAGGATTCTGGCCGCGTTTGCATGAACATAGCTGTGCTGGTTACCACTGTCTATCAAAACTCGAACAAAGAGGCTTCGATTTCTGGTCCTTGCCCTTATGCGCCCCGCCTGCAATAGTACAGCCGTGCATCCAACGTGCGTGCTTTGGGTGGTTGTAATGTTTCGAAGCCTTGGTGAACGTATTCTTCTAAATGCAACGCATTCTGCAGCAGGCACTGGGTCCTGGACGACGGGTCCGGACAGATCACACAGAATGGTCAGGTGGCGGTGACGGCCAGAGCTACACGTGAGATAGATGGCCTTTTTGCATGCCCTTGCGATGTGGTGGCGAGTGCTACAGTTGAAACAGCAGCAGTTATTCCGTAGCCTTACTTGCGTTTCTTCAGCTGACAGATTCGCAGTGATGGACATAACGCCGTGCTCTTGGCTGTTGCAAAGTGGGCAAATTTGATCGATGCAGTAGAACCCGTAAGAGCTGCAGTCAATGAAATGACTTCCGTGCTGTCTGGGATTTCTATCACCATGATGTCTTAGCCTTCGTAGGAGCGGTGACGTGGTTGCAGGCGACCTTCCCTTTCGCACTTCTACTTGGATGCGAAGAAATGTCAGCAGGTCATTCGCTCGGCGAGGTCTGTCTTCAGAAGTCTCCGTCCCACTATTGGCGTCGTCATCCTCTTTCAATCTTTTCGGTACATGATAGCCAAATCATCTGGCAAGCAGTGCATCATTACCCGATTCAGTATCACGATGCATTGAATTGGGGACACGCCGAGGCCTTCTAAAGCGCTCAATCGGAACAGCGCTTTGTCGTGAAGTGTGCGAAATTCGGCAAATTCTGATGAGCTGTTCACAAAAGTGAACTCCAAAAGATGGTGTACGTGCTCAATGATGAAGAAAACTCGCCGTCCAAACCGATCCATGAGCGTTCAATTAGCGAAGTCGTAATTCTGGTCGGCTAGTCGGATTCCTTCGATTGACCGTTTAACACTGCCAGTTAAGTACGTAACCAAATACTTCAACTTTTCGCTTCATGGTGGGTTGGAGTATTGATTAATCGTGGCGTCGTATTGATCCCAAAAGGCCTGGCAGTTGCACAGGTTGCTGTAGAAAGTAGGTATCTGTAGCCTGCGCAGTACAACCGATCTGTGACGTAGCTCTCTCACATGGTCCGGAGCATCTATGGATCTCGGGAGGTCTGCGTCATTCAATCGTGCTACCAAACCTTCAACATGCGTCGTGGTAGCTTGCTGATAACCTTGCATCCAGTACTTCGCACGCGCGATGACGTAGCTGATCTTATCGCTATAATTTTGCACCGTTTCGACTTCGCGGTCAACATCATATTCACCTCTCAGCGGAAAACTTGCGTCGTCCAGTATAAACAATGTAAGCTCTTTGTCCTTGAGATAGTCAAGGCGCACGTGAACTTCCGAGAGGTTAGGTCCCGTTTGCTGCAGAAGATCCTTGAGCTGGGTTAGTGGTTGCGTGACGCCTGCCCTAAGTGCAGCTCGCTTCCTCGCAGATGGTCCGTGTTCGTCATGGCCAAGATGTGAAGGCGTCTCTCGAGGTGCAGTCCCGGATTTTGCGGCACCAAATGTTACGGAACTGCTGGCTACTATATCGTAAAAAAGAAACGCGACTTTGTTCAGCGGTCATGGCGAACTATTCATTTTGCCGTCCCTCGCGAGCTGTGTGTCCTCGGCTTTCTCCTCTTTTCTTCTGATGTCGCGCGTTCTAGTTGCTCCGTTCCGGTTCCTTTTCAACAGATAACACCACAGGCAACTTCGATAGAAGCTTCACTTCCAGAAGCTGCGTGCCGGTGGTCCCGTGCGAATCGCGAAGCACGATTCTTTGATATTTAAAATACTGTTTGCATTAAGTGCCGTCTGACCATATTGAGAGTGCATGTTGCCCTCAGTTTGTCGTTTTTTTTCATTTTTTGCAAGAAAAGATTTTGCCGCAAGTTAGTCCGATGGCAGCCAGAGAAACCCATGCGCTGCTTTTTTTTAGTACAACGTAGGTAATGTTTTTTTATTTTCGTGCACTTGAATTCATAGCATACTTACTATATATTTTTAGACCGCATCGCATCTGGCCCTATATGACACCTCACGGAAGAGGACGTTGTAGAACCCTCCAAAACATGCGACTTCATGTCCTGTAGTCCAATTTTTTTATCAAGACGACACCTATATATCGCCTTCGAGCTCAGTATTAGAAAATAAAGCACGCCCGCTTCTGTGCCAAGCTTAAACATGCAGATATGCTTGCTGAGTTTGCGCCTTTACTGTGCTAGAATGAAATATTACAGCTTAATTATTTTTGGTTCATTTTGGTTGTTGCACAAAAGATAGCAGTTTTCTTGGGGCTATTATTAAACATCACACGCTGAGAGAGGTGGGGTTAGCACTGCTATAAACCTTTGCCCCCCCCCCTTTTGTGGTTGGGAACCCTCAGCACAATTATGATTCTTCGTCAGAAGTTTCTCATCTCTTCCTATCATGAACAGTCCTGTCTTGCATCAGCTTTTTGAAATGCGGAGCATTTCTTAGTCGCACGACTTTCCGCTTTGTGCAATGTCCAAATCCCAACTGAGCATGCTCGCGCCTTTCGTGTTGTACCACATGCTTGTGTCTCGTGCCAACTTTTACCTCTCCCTCCTCCGTCTCTCACCTCGCAAGGCCGACGCAGGGAGCATGGTGGTGGTGGAAAAACATTCATTCAGAAAACAGCGAGAGTTGCGCAACTTATGTACTTGGGTGCCCTTCTTATTCCAGAAGTTGACTGGAAGTAATCACTGCTCGGGCGCACGTCACAATTGAGCACTGATTGTTCCCGGAGGGGCTGCCCACCAGGAACTCCTCTCAAGCCTCTCTTACGGGTATGGGGAAGGGCGATGAAAAAGAAAGAGGAATGACCAGGCATACTGCAATCGTGTGGTAGATGTCGGCCATCCGCTTACAATAAGCACAGTAGCGGTGTACATTCGGTATGAAATGCTAGGTGGCTGTGTTCATCTACAGGCGTATAAGAAGTCACTTCCGCTTTAGGGAGACGCGGTGCAGGTTTTGGGTAACGATGGCGCGAGGTTCGTTGGTAATCGAGCGTTTCGTGGTACTGCGTAAGAGCTAAGGTGCCTGAGGGAGATATGAGGTCGAAGGAGGTAACGGCCCGGAAGAAAGAGACACAGCCAGTGGCATGAGCCGCTTCGTTACCGGGGAGCGCTGCGCGGCTAGGTGACCATACTAAGATGATGGAGTGAGATTCAAAGCGCGGTGAGGCCACCTGGATAAGGTAAGCGGCCAGAGGAGCTTTGGTACTATGCAGGTATTGGGAACAGGCATTGCTTGAGTCCGTGATAATCACTCTTGCTGAGAGGTGAGAGGCGGCAATAGTGAAGGCTATCTTTTCAGCCGGAGTTGAATCAGGTGAGCTGAAAGAGATACCATCCAAGTAGTAACCCTCGAATATCACTGCGGCCGTAAAGCTTCCCGAGGAGGTTCTGCCGGAGACATCTACGTAGAAGACGCTAAGAGTGTTGGAGTAGCAAGTGTAGAGAAATTTTCCTCAGGCTAGGCATTTAATTGTGTGTTGACTGGTATTCATGTTGCGAGGGAGAGGCTCGACCCAAAGTTTTTGCCGCCTCAGCTTTGGAACAAAGGAATCAGGTGGTGGAGTAGATACTGGGCTCAGTGAGAGCCTTTCCTGAAAGCGGAGTCTAGGAACCGTCTGGGTCAGGCGATTGATTTTATTGATGTGATGAGTCTCCTGCACCTCGTACACAAGTTCTGCACTCCCAAAGACACAAAGCGTTGATTGGAGGTAGCAAGGAGAAGATCCAATGCTCTCTTATAAACCAATCGAAGCAGTGCGTCCAAATAGTTCTCGTGGTGGCTATGAAAGCGATATTATGGAGTAGCCTAGAGGACTCGGCTGGTCACAAACGCGTGAGCCAAGCGAAGGGAGTACTGACCGTGAAGGCCACCGCGTTTTTTGCAGACCCGCCGGATTATTCGGCTAGCTCTCACTATTGCACCTAAGACGCGCAATAGTGAGGCCAGGGATTTTAGTAGAAGAGTTGTAGAGGCCCAACATGCGGAGTTGTGCAACAACCAGTATGGGGCCTGATGGCAGAGATATCTGAGGCACCGGTAGAAATGAAACCAATAAAAGATATGATTTTGTAGAGGAAGATTTCAGGCCACATAAGGAGGCGTAAGTGTCCACAATAAGTGCCAAGCGCTCTATGTGGTCTTCAATTTCTGCAGGAAGTCCAAGTTGGTCTAGACGGTGATATCATTGACGTATAAAGCGTATTCTATGCCGTCGATGTGGGCTAAGAGCACATGGAAGAGGAGCATGGCCATATTGAAAAGAATGGGTGATAGAACTGCTCCGTGTGGAGTACCGCAAGTGCCTAATGTATGCGGACCATATACGACAGAGTCGATGTGGGGTGAAAGCACTGCAATTTTGAAGGAATGACCTAATGCATTAGAAAGCTTTCATTCCACAGTTTGCGCTGTTAAGATTGGTAAGAATGTTGCAATGTTTCACATATCTGAAGGCACCCCGGTCATTGAGGGGTGAAGTGAATTTATCATAGTGGCGCACTGTACAGAAGGACGTCCTGCGCAGACAGCGTGCGCCAGAACCTGAACGACGTGTGAGCAAAGACGCTCCTCTTTTCTAGGTAGGTGGAGAGGAAGTCGTGGACCATGTTATGCATATGTTTGCCCATGCTAAAGTTAAGCGAGATGAGTCGCAATGCTTGTATGCTGATAGGCTTATTAGGCTCGGGAATAAATGTGACCACCAAAATGATTAGTTCCGGGGTTGAGTGTTCGCCGTCCCATACTGTGTTCATCAAGTGTGAAAGTGACAGCTATGTCGAATCAGGAACGTTGGAAAACAGAGGGACTGTATAGTCATCGCTACCTAGTGCAGTACCTCACTTCATTTTAGCTAATTCCACCCAAAGATCGAGAGGTGGAAAGGGGGCCTTGAGTTTGGGGGTTGGGGAGCCCGCAGTAGACGTACTCGGCGCCCATGGGGTTGATTATATATAGATAGCGGTCGCAGAGGTTGTTCACGAGTTGGCTCGTCGGCTCTGGTAGGAATAGTAAGCTTGGCGAAGCTGGCGTAGAGTTTCCGCATGGACTGTGAAGGCATCTAAAAGGCTCCGAAGTGTCGCCATGTATACTTTGAGCTCATTTGACCGGCAGCTTTCACGGAAGCACCTACTCTGTTTGCATCTGGAAGCTGGGCAGAGTAGGCAGCAGCCTTCGAGGTAAGTGCTTCAATGTGGCAACGAACCTTACTATTTAGCTTGGATTTTCGCCACTGGTGCGTCAGGCCATGGCTTGCATCCCACCCCGATGGTGTAGGAGATGTAGATCCACTCCAGAGGCTAATGTGGAGGTGGGAATGTTGCTCGTGTTTGATCGCAGTGCATCGAGGGCTTATAATGCCCATGCCCGGCAGGCTTGTGGGGAAAAGTGCAAGGTTAAAGGCTTATTGCGAAAAACTGACTAGTCCATGATGCGGGCTTGGCCCCAAATTTGCCGCATTTTCCGCCTCGGGAAAGCAATTTTCAGCAGAAAATCATCACTACCAAGAGTGTCAATCACCATTTCCCACGCAGCTTGCCGAACGTGTGAGTGAAAGATCTGGGTATGTATTGCGTGTCACCGAGTTTCCCTTACGCGTGGGATGTACTGCGTCGGCGAGCAATGTGAAACAAAGTGTGGCGATAAGTTCTTTAGGCTTCCGGCCGCGAGGATTTTCAAAGGATATGCCAGTGTGGGCTAGGAGAGTTGAAGTCTTCATCTAGAAGAAGTCTCCAACTAACAGTATGGGTTGCTGAACCACCGCTTCGAGAGCCCCGTAGGACAGTTCCGCGCATGTGATTAGCTATATATATCGAGACCAGTACTGATTAAGACTATAAATTGATACAGAACCTCGCTTCTGAGCAAGAACGGAGATCATGCAGTAGTCGTAGGGGAGGTCTCGGTCTAGACTGACCATAACAGCCGTATATGATGATTGAACAAGTAGAAAGTGATAGTGTGACCTGTATTTAAGCAGTAGTGGGAAAGAGTAGGGTTAGAGCCGAATTCCCGAAGGGCAATAACAGCTGGAAGAAAGCCCTGAGCGTGAAGGAAAAGCAGAAAACGTTCACTTTTTTGCCTGTTGCCGGATACCTTGCATTTCCATTGATTGATTTCGAAAGTGATGATAGTGAAGATACAAATGAGGGAGTCGCCATGATGAAAATCAAAAGCTTTTCGTTCATTAAACAGCTCCTGTCTCTGATTTTGTAGAGTGAAAAGGGGGACGCAAGCTGGATTGAAAGCTGCGGAAGAGGAATTGGTAAATTTTCGTCGACGAGGGGTACAAATCGCGTACGTAGAGGCCGGAAACAAGTGAATAATTTTCGTGCAAAACTGGGAGACAGCTCAGGCATGAATCACCTGAACCACTTCATCTCCAATGTGTTGTACAATAATGGTAGACATGTGGCAGGGAATAGTATTTTCGAGGCCAATAATGCGGTCCTCCTAAGGTTAGTGTTTGGTCTATAGAAATAATGTTCTGCAGTGCCCTCTGAGCTGGAGAAAAGGCTGCTGCCAAGATTGGGAAAGGGTTATAGCTAAGCGTGGTAAGCTTAGCAGGATGATTAAATTTAGGGGTGGCGGGTTGAACCAGAGGGGTAGCATTGCTGATTTCTGCTGTTGCGAATCAAGAGCTGCGACCAGTTTGGTGGTAGGTGCGATTTGCCGCTGAAGAACTGTGTTTTGTTTTCGTAGAGCGGAGTGCTCTACCAAAGAAGGTAGAGAGAAGGGAAGTAGAAGCGGAAGAGCATTCATTCCTGCCTCGTTTCTTACCTGTGGTGATCGCACGACAATCAGCGGGCAGTGCATAGAGGTGGCCGGTGGTAGGGTCGGGGGGTCAATGAGAGATCAGTCAGGCTTGACTTCGGTAGCCGCTGGCGGGCTTGTTGATGGGGATGCTGTCCGCTTCGGTGTTGATGGTAGCTTAGGTTTCCGATAATTTCCAAGGTATCCCCCCAAGCACGCGTTTCATGTGGGCCAGAGCAGAGAGGATATGTCAGGTCGCATTTGTGTTCAGCTTATCATTTAGGAGTTACTCAGACTTCAGTGCCACAGTGGGTACAGGGACGGGGAGTAGGTCGTGGGCAAGCTGAGTGCAGAAAGAGGAGGCCGGGATGGTCCGCTGATACAGGTGCACGTAGGTTATGACACTGTGGTAGATTACGAAGCGCGGATGCTTCGTGCCCTCGAAGGTCACCACAGATGCAGTAGAGTCAACAAGTTTGCGTACCGCCAGGATAGTGTCTTGCGGCCATTCAAGTTCCAATTCGATGAGCTGCGGTGTTTCCTTTCAGACGGGTTGAGGGTGATCACACCCTGGCAGATTTTCTCCGACGCATTGGCACAGTTCCTAAAAAGAGCTGCTGTTCTCCAACCAGCAACTGATTGTTTTCAAGGAGGTGATGCGCAACAGATAACGAGGTAACGTTATCGAGACAAAATAACGAGGTAAAATAACTTTCTCTTGCGCAGAAAACTGCACACGACAATGTTTTGGTCTCACACTGGCCACACGGGTAGCGTTCTGAACAGGTTTGATTGATATGTGGGGTTCACCGTCCCAAAACCACGATATGATTATAAGACGCTGTAGTGGAGGAGTCCGAAAGTTTTGACCACCTGGAGTTTCTTGAGTGCACCCAAATCTGAGCACATGGACCTACAACATTTCTGCCCCCGTCAAAATGCAGCCGGCGCCGTCGGGATTGGAACCCGTGACCTGCGACTCAGCAGCCGAGTACCTTATCCACAAGACCACCGTGGCGGGGCGTGCTGAATAGCTGCTCTCTCAAGTATGCACCAATCGCGTCACCGGCACAAACAGATGGGAGGACGGATTTAGGCTTCAAGGAAGCGCCCGCCTTCAGCACGATGATTCAGTCGTCATGGCAGAAACGAGGAGTATGGCGTGGTCGCCAATTGACTCTGCGCATCGGCGAGGCAGGAGTTTCCGTACGCGTACCATCGGTAAATGGGCGCCAGGACGAGGTGAAGTTAGCCGTTTTTTGCTGCGCGACAGCGTGCGACCTTTTGCCCTTTGCGCCACCGCGGCCTGGGATAGCTTCCGTTCCCAGAGTTTCATCATGAAGGTTAAATACTCGTTTTCTTAAAGCATGGCTTGTTCCGAGGACGTGCTTTTCATCAAGGCAACTGCAAGTGAGGTTGGGTTATGGCCTGTAACCATGGTGGTGGTCGCTATCGCACCGAAAAAACTGGGACGCTGCGGAGCTAGGCATAACAGGACGTGGTATAGGTCGGCGATGCGTGGGCGTGCTGATCAAACACGCAGAAGTTGCTCAAAACGTGGCGCACTTGGACTCGGGTAGTACTCACTCAAAGCAGATAACTTCGCGGTGACGATGAGGCCAATGCGTATTGCGATGCGAATGGCGTGAAGAACCGCAATGATTGGGGATTGTTGACTGAGCCGATGCGAGATCGTCCATCAACGTCGAGCGCTCAACGCGTACGATCACGTAGGTAGCGTCTACTTGTCAAAAAATGGCAGAATCCACGTCCTGTGGAAATCGATGATATGCGAAGCAGGAATGAGAAAAGTTGATATGTGACCTTAATATCAGCATATACGATACGAGACGGAGTTAAACTACTGTATATGATTTCCAAGGCATGACAGTTATTTTGGTTGTGTAATTTACCATCGTAGTTTATTCAATTCATGTGATGCCAGATTTTGTATATGTGAAGTTGGCGAAGGGGCCACGAGCACATCATGAGCGCAGTACGTTGTGATATTCTTACAAGACACTGATCTTCATGATTATCATGTTTTCACCCGTCACGTACTTTCGGCATTTATTGACGTCATGTAACACGAAATTTGGTATATTTAAAGGTAGTGAAACAGCCGCGAGCGCATCATGAGCGTGGCGTGTAGTTATGATCTTACATGACACGCATCTCGTGATTATCATGTTTGCACCAGTCATGCCTTTTCTTTATTCATTAATTTTCCGTAATATCCCATTTAGTATATGAAACGCTAGCGAAACGACCGCGTGCGAAATGTTAGAGTGGCGTGTAGTCAAGAGTAGTCATATAACATGACAATCATGAAATACATGTGGTGGTTTATACGCTACGATCTATCATTTATGTTCGCATTGCAGTCATGTCCTACTGAATTAGTTTTACAAAATGTCATGTGAGCGAGTCCACCGCTAGAGCAGCATGTTGTAAATTATAAAATTAGTTATATAAAAGTCATGATTTGCCTGTTATGACAAGCAAATCAGTTTGCCACACAGTGATACTATGCCATACCAATTTTGGTAAGAATACCACTGTCAAGATGGCCAAGAGAGCTAAATGTCGTAGGCAGCTATATATATATATATATATATATATATATATATATATATATATATATATATATATATATATATATATATATAAGGTAAAGAGAAGTGTATACCTAAGGGCTCGTTTTTCCATGTTTTAACACAATATTAATGTGATATAACAGACAGTAATGTCAAGGAATGTACAGGGGAAGTTATTAAAATCAATGGAATGTGAATAAGAAGAAAGAAAAGTGGATGAAAAAATTACCAACTGTGAGCAGCAATCGAACCTACGACCTTCGAATTACGCGATGCTCTAACCACTGAGCTATCCCAGCGGCCCTCCCTCCATCCACTTTTTCGGGTTTATCTGTGAATTTAGAAGTAGGTATATATATATATATATATATATATATATATATATATATATAAATAGATAGATAGATAGATAGATAGATAGATAGATAGATAGATAGACAGATGCGCTCACAGTCACCGAAGCTCGCTGAGAAATGCTTCGCATTTGAAACCGACAACTCGAGTTGCGCAAACATTCACTGGTATACCTGTATATGTGTAAGCACTGGATTGCAATCAGCGTTTCACCACTCGTAGTAGCCAACGCTTCTCTTTGATTGTATAAATAGAAATAACAAAGACCAAACAACAACTAAGCCTTCGCAAGCCATCTCTCACCTCGCAAGGCCAACACAGGCAGTGTCTGCTAATAAAAACTCACCCCGTATATGTAGGCACTGGAACACGCCTCAGCGTCCCACCACTCGTTGAAGGCAACGCTTCTCTTTCATTACATAGAAAGAATTGTGAAGAATAAATAACAATTCAGCATGACCCTTAGGTTTACTTACATGACACTTTATATGAATAAGGATGCTACAGAAAAAGGCAAGCTCGATGCAAGCTTACAAGGGATCCCTTGAGTTGCCTAACAAGGCACCTACAGAGAGGCTGTGAAAGCTAGTGGTGCATAACACCCCGGTTGAACTATGGAGGCGCACTTTGGGATGCAGCACGCTCGGCTATCGACAATCAAAGTGGGCAGAATTGTATCGTAAAGGATTGGCAATGGTGCTGAGGCTAACGCTGGGGACACAAAAACTCGGGTGCTACGAGAATACAGAAGGCCCTGTACGTAAAAGATTTGCCCAAAAATGTACATCCGATTCACTATAGGCAGCGCATGCAGGCAAAAACCAGAGCTGTACTTAAGGAGCCAAGGATGGCTTGGTGTCCTTTCCCATTACGAATCATGAAAACTAGAATGGAAGCTTGATCCGCCCCCGCACATGTGGTTTACTAAGGCGCAGAAGTGCGTCTGGAGAAAACTGCAGACGCAATGTTATCTCAACTCTTACGTGTTGAACAAAATATACACGGAGGAGATAAGGCCGCAATGCAAGTAGTACCAGGCAGTGGCATTATATGATCGCTTTTTTGCAATGTAGCAAGATGCCACTGCCAATGGACATTACGCGTGATTCCTCTCTTGAGCACTGGAGGGATGTGTTTACTAGCTCAAGCCCAGTCTTCCAGAAAAGCGTCGTGCAATGAGCCACGCAGGTCGCCGTCAAGATGAGCTGATTGCCATCTAACACGGAATCGTCCACAGTTGCTTTGTCACAAAATAAAGCTTTACCACCCATCCGCAGCATTCCGAAACCATACGCGATTCCACAAAATCGATACCCCTACCACTCGGCGTCGCAATTGCTCCAGTTTCTTCCGCGCGAAGATGTGGGCAGGATTTTATTAAGGTAGGCTGGCAGATTTTGAAGAATAGCAGTACAGCATCGCTGCGGTGAATGGGTCTGCCACGAAGTATCATACTTCTCTTTCATTAATAAGGCACTTGGCACAGCGCACGATGCAGCACACGATTTCCTCTTTTCACGGAAAGACGCTCGATCTTGTATAGTGCCTTTGTTTAAAAATGCAGTTGGGTGAGCAGAAAAAACTTTGTCACTTGATTGATGGGGCTCGGATCACGTTGCGCACAGCTCAGCCTGACATTTTTTTTTTTGCACACAGGAAACAAGCTCCTTCAAGCTGTCACTGTGAAGCTCGTTGTAGCTACACCCCCTAGAAAAAGTGATTTCAAGGGCGTATACAAGGGCGAAGAGCTTTTCTGAAAGACCCACACACACTCCAAGGCAAAATTACCCGAAAAAAGAGTGACGGAGCCCAATAGGTGTGCGCGATGAACGAATAGACCGTTGAGGAGCAACCACAGAGGGAAGTGGGCCGCGTGCACACAACGTATTCTCCAAACACGCTCCAAAGGTATGAACCGCCCGGCTAATGCAGGCAGTGCGCAAATCTTCGCCCAGGTCACTAGCCGTCCTCCTCCTCTCCTTGCTCAGTCTTTCTCTGCATTTTGCTGGCGACGATGTGCGTTGCATCGCGCTCGGAGTGCTCGACCACGACCACCTGAATTCGACGATCTAGGAATTACAACGTGGTGCTTGTGTGTACGCTTGAATAAGTGTGGGGTGCAGCTTTTACGTTTCGCTGCGTCCACGAAGTCTGGAGCAAGTCTCGACACGTCACCACGTCGAGCTATATATCTCTGGAATCAAGACATTCATGACAACCACATGACAGCAAGAGTTGGGAAGGCCAACGTGGTGGTCGAGAAGACAGCAGACCTATCGGATATATACTTCAGTGCGACTCAGGGTAAAAATCAGTGCTAGATTCTTTCGCAAGTAGGTTATCATTCTTTATTCTACTCTACTTGTCGCGTGTGCGATACGGATCGCGCTTGCCAGCAACGGGCTCGGTCGTGTTGTATATCGCACGCACGAAATGCACAGCGAAGGTCAGCTTGGGCACCTGCAGTTTGCCTGTGCTTTGTGACCGCCTGGAAATAGGCCGCCATTGCAGGCGGCCTCCCGTATGCTGGCTCATTGAGTGCTCGCCTGTCTTTGCCGCCACGATGAGCTCCGGGTTGACGAAATTTGGCTGAGACTTCGTCCCTGTGTTGGGAGTGATTGAAAACATGTTGCAGTTTCTCGTAACGAGCTTGGTTGTAGTAAGTCGCGCGCTGTAAGTGCACCAGCACGGGCTGGCGGGGCTTTCGCTAGCGTCGGAACTCAGTGAAAATTGGTCGCCATTACAGTTGGCTTTCCCGCCAGTCGGTCGCAAGCAGCTCAGCGCCGTCCTTTGTCCGCGGCGGCGTACTCGCGTTTGCACGCTGCACTCGCTCGAGTTGTAAGGTGGGGGGGGGCGCTAAATCTGCTCTATACAAAACAACGCGGCAGCGCTCTCTTTTAGTAACCTAAAAAGGGGGGCACAAAATTTCCCTCATACACTTATTTGTAGGAAGAGTGGGCGCTGCAATGAACCTTCGCCCCTCCCTCTTTCCTGAACGGGGTCCTGCGCACGTCCATATGCGTACCCCTTTCAATGCAGACAATTTCGCCGTTCACAGTGTGCTCGAAGTGCCGGGAGACGTACCTCTTGTTGAATCACAACTCGCACAGAGCCAAGTTTTTTTAAGCAGGTTGTCAGCGCGCGGGATCACTCTCTGCCACTCAGCAAACAGAGTTTCATCCTTCAGAACGTCGAACAACGCATGCTTCTTTTTAGCTGAGTTGTAGCCTGTAGTGCACTTCGATACAAAGCAATGACTGTTTTCGCGCCATGAGAGTGCATACATAAGCATTGGGGTCAGAGGGACACCGCAATAATAATAAAAAATTGAGGAAGAATGCACCCGACAAAACTGTCGGAAAGGTGCAAACAACGTATAAACGATTGCGCCCCCCCCCCCCCCTCACTGTGGTTGCTTCGCAGAAGCTTCAGTGCACTCCGTAGGCGCTGCTTGCCGCTCATAACACTTTTCTATTCTAGCCCCTGTACCCCAGCAAAATGAACGAGTTTCGGCTCACGCACCCGGATACCGCGAGAGGGTGCGGGTTCTGGCGGCAGCGGACAACACGGCAGACAAGAGAGCGCATGGGGTTCCAGCGTGCGCATGATTTAGGAGCGAAGCTCCTTCAAGCGGCACCCGTTCGCCCCTCGTAGGAGTGCGTAACATGTCTTACGCTTTGACCTGCAAGGTGGTGCCGGTGGGAGATATCTCCTGTGCGTTTGAACAATGAAAAATTCGCAGCGTGCGTGTTAACAAAAAGCCGAATTCTCCTGTCTCTCATTCTCCATTAGCAGCCATTGGCAAGCACATTGAGCACTATCTGACAAGAAAGGGTTGTTAGGTTAAACTCGCTGGTTGTAACCTCCTTTGTTTTAGAAAGGTTTAGCGAGCGTTGGGCCGCAGTGTCAAG
Source organism: Rhipicephalus microplus (assembly GCF_043290135.1). NCBI lineage: Eukaryota > Metazoa > Arthropoda > Arachnida > Ixodida > Ixodidae > Rhipicephalus > Rhipicephalus microplus. The sequence goes on along the minus strand of NC_134706.1, from coordinate 171,317,573 downwards.
AATACAGGTAAGTAGTTTATACCATGATCTCGGGGTGGTTAAAGATGGAAAGTAGACACGAAGCGCTCTCATTCCCTATTAGCAGCCATTGGCAAGTGCATTGAGCAATATCTGACAAGAGAGGGTTGTTACGTTATACTCGCTCGGCGTAACCTCCTTGGTTTTAGAAAGGTTTAGCGAGCGTTGGGCCGCAGTGCCATGAATAAAATGAGGTAGTCTATACCATGAACTCGAGGTGGTTAAAAGCTGGAAGTAGACACGAAGACAAGCCGTAAGAAAGTGTGCGTGGGTCACCTCTCGTTTAGTCCTTGGAATGTCCGCTGCATGGTGGTGCTTCTATATGCGGAATATATGATGAAAAGATGCGAGATGGTGTTACTTGGAGTGTTGACTAGATAGACTTACGGATACAAAGAAAGATGCATGGACGGACGCCCGGATGGCTGTACGGACGGATTGACGCATGGACGGACGCAAGAGCGCATGCATGGATGAACGCAAGATAGCTGCACGGATGAACGTGTGGACGCACGAACAGACGCACGCACGGACGTGCGGATGGACGCATCTACGGTCACATAGACGGACGCATGGACGTACGGAAGCAAGAACGAATGGACGGACGGATGCTTCGCCCCACTCTCCCTTATTCAATCTTTGAATATGATGCCATTTTCTTGTTTTTTTTGTGTAGGAGCCAGATTCATCGCCAGAATCTTCTTGCGGAACTTAAGAAACGTATGTTTCGGTGGAATCGCAGCGTGCGCTTCTTTGTTTGTTCTTTGGGTACAAGCAATATTCATCGGCAGAATCTTCTGGCTGAACTGAAAAAAAAATTATTTTCGGCGCACACCGCGACAGACAGCAAAGCGCAGATTCCAGTGTGAGCATGTTTTTTTTATTTTTTTTCGCATACGAACAAGAATCAACGCAGAAGCTTCTAGATGAACATAAGGAAAGTTTTTTTTTGTTACTGCATTTATTTTGGTCCCATTTACGAAGAAATGCACGGCAATTGCGGCGTTGTCCTGACAATTTAAGTGAAAGAAGTATCAATTCGTCTGTGGCCATGTTACTTGTGTTTTCATAACGTTCATTTCTGGCTCGGTGCTAAACGCCTCAATTTAAAAAAAATATAGAGGCATTCTAGCATTCTTATATTCTAGAGACTTGTGAAAAACTGAGCAAATTATCGTTGTTGAATTGTATTGCTCTCCTATTCTGTCTCTAAATTTTCCAAAATCTCGCACGGATATTTATGATGTGTTCAAACGAAGTGCGGTTACGTTCTAGGTAAAAGAGTGTCCTGTTCATGACATTTAAATTAGGTACGTGAGAAGTAGGTTTGCCGAAATATTGTAAAAGGCCGCGATTAGCCGACCTACAATCACACTCCACGTTTTAACAGTGAAGGTGCCTGAGTTGTGATCGTCTTTGTTTCGTCAACTGAAGTTTGATTACGTTTTGGTAACCTAGTAGCAATATTTGTACTCTCGACTGCATCCAAACCAAAGGGTCAAACAGGTAGCATAATGGCGTCTTTATAATAAAAACTAAGTACTCCCCGAATTTGACTATTGAATTAAGGAAAAAGCAAATTGTCACTGCTATGTAACACCGCAGTGTTTTACACCAGGTGCATCAAACTCTGATTGAGTTTTGCGTACTTCTTGAACAAGCAAAGCATTTTGATGTTCGTTCTTACATTGCCAAACCTATCCATTGAACACAGTAAAATATATAGGGTGAATGGGTGACTTTAAGTGACTAAAGTGTGCCTGTAATCATCCCGTTGTCGTCGCAGAAAAGGTGACGTTCAGCATAGACATAATGTAGAAGCATGACGATCAGCTGCACCCTCCTCCCTTTTGTCCTGCGGCTCGATGGGACGATTCTTTGAACGGGGTTATAATGAAAAGCAGCGCTGCTTTCATAAAAGAAAAAAAAACATTTTAATCGAGCGTAACACGTGAGAAAAGAACGTGGCGCTTTTTCCGCTCCGCTTGTTGATTACACTGTGAATTTTTTTCTTTGCCAGTGCCCAATCTTCTACACAACCTGCAAATTTAGAAGGACAGTAAGTTTTCAGCCTATATAAAAAATAATGACACAAATGCGATCCGGTGCTAGAGAAATTGAAAACAGGCACTGCCGGCAAAAGCGTTTGGAGAAAAAAACATTGAGTTCCTGATTGCGAAATCGTGCTCTTAAGTTACGTGTTGTGAGTTACGTCACGTGACGGCACTGTGGCGTCTTTAAAACATCACAAGTTTTGTGATATGTAAAAATTGATGACGTCATCTCCTGGTGAATTTTCGTAACGCCATTTCGCGACGACGTGAGGCATTGACGGGCCTATTTCGCGTTTGATGAGGAATCTAAAGTTTTTGTCTAAACGATCCGCACGAGCGGGATAATATTGATGAGCAGCGTCAGTTGGAAAAATTTTCGTTTTTTTTCCTGTTCAATAACTTGCTTTCGAGTTTGCATACCAGCACGCGCATGATTGGGTATTGAATAATATTTGATTTTCTTGCACATACGGGTAAAGTGCAATGGGTGCTTACGAGATTGTACTCATTTGCTGGTGATATCAACTTCGCGGCAGAGGCCTAAAATCTTCGCTCCCTCAGTGAGTGTTTAAAATCACCTTTCTGCCGTTTTTTGTGACCTTTTTTTCATTGATGTAAAATGAGCCAAATTTATAGTATCGATGAGTTTATCCGCAAATACTTAGAAGTCAGTTACAATTATGACTGTTACGTGTTGATTCAGAGTTCTCTATCAAGAGATTTCAGCACTGCAGCGTGTTTTTCACTTGTCATTTTAAAACAAAGTTATACATCATGTGGGAGTGATAAGCTGCTTTGTATACATATTTTGGTATATTTCGTTGAAGACTTATGCGAGACACATATTCTGCAACAACTTGTGGAAAAAATCTGAACCCCGACGCAGTTCAAATATTATTTTTTCACCACCCTGCCGTGAAGCACAAGAAGCACCCCCGAAAGAGACATATGAACCTCGAGCTGATAGCGAGTGGTTGCTGCTACCCTCGCCTTCCTTGTCTATGTTAGTTGTTACAAGCAAATCTACAAATAATGCGAACGCAAAGGATTTTATTCTGAAAAAACAAAAACACCTGCATGAAGAACTCTCAATAAAGTTAGAGTAGCGTGCCACATTTACACGGCTTTCGGAAGAAACTAGTCTTCTAAGAAAAGTTCATCTTAGTGTTCTCTATTCTATGCTCATGATTTTTTTAATTCACTACCATACCTGGGTGCACGAGGGGCACCAAATCTCGCGCCTTCATTGAATTCGGCGCAACATCCGTGGAAGCCAACGTATATATATATTGGCAGATGAGTAAGCACGCGCAGTAGCAGCGGCGAGGAGCGGTCCCTCCCATATCCCGCGCAGCAGCGACGCTGCTCTCACTTTGGGATTGGTGAAGGAGCATCGTCTGCTACATCTGCATGCAAAACAGAAGGAAAATCGTTTCTGAATATGCCTATTTCAGCTATAGCGGCTGGATGAGGGCCGAATGAATACTACTTAGTGATAAATAAGGGACACGCCTGTACCCTACAACTGTATGATTATTTCTATGCCTGCCATTATTCAGAGGGTTGGGCAGGGGGCGGCACACCGGGCTTGTGCCATTATTCCCCTCCCCCTCTCTCGACCAAAATCTTTTCCACTCAGATAGAAAATTGGCACTTGCCTGTCTGGAACCCACTACAGAATGGTGCCCCTAGCCTTCAAAAAAATTCTACCTGTGCCACGGCAATTAAAGCTTTCATATACGCCTTCAAGTTGTAGATGATTCTAAGCGAAGGAGCCTGTTATATTGCCGCATGAATTCGCGTGGTTTTAGTGTGGAAGAGGACGAAGAGGTTGGGTTGGAGCAGTTTTTCTTTTTGTCCTAGCTTGACGAGCAGTTCTGCGGAAGGTTTCCTTGAGTGAGACAAGATTGGTGACAAGATTGGTGGAGCTGCTGGGTACGACAACTGACGACGCACCCCATGCACAAGAGCCCATCCAGGAGCCGGAACACAAGCCCTGTGCCCGTGGACACGCCAGTTCAGAGAACAAGCCGCCGCCAACGAGGCCTACCACCAGAGACACCGGCACAGCTTATCCATAGAGCGACTATGACTTCGCCTCAAGGCGTCATGGAAACTCCTACGTCGTCGGCACCAATTTATTGCACTGTCCAGAACCCGCTGATGCCTAGTCCCTTTCACGGAGAGCTGTTTGAGGATGTGGACGACTGGCTGAGCGAGTTCGAACACGTCGCAGCGATCAACTACTGGGACGAAGCCGCCAAACTCCGCAACGTCTACGCGTGTTTGAAAGACGGCGCCCGAACGTGGTTCATGAACAGAAGTGATGTCTTGACATCCTGGCGCGAGTTCCAGCATCGCCTCTTGGAGACCTACCGGAGCCCCGACCGCCGCGATCGTGCTGAACGTGCATTGCATTCACGCATCCAGATGCCTAATGAGACCGTCACCATGTACGTGGAGGACATGACGCAGCTTTTCAGGCGAGCGGATCCGGCAATGCCAGAAGAAAAAAAGCTACGCTATCTGATGCGAGGCGTGAAGGAGCAGCTTTTTGCTGGTCTAGTGCGGAGTCCTCCGAAGAGTGTAGCAGAATTCCTGACCGAAGCCACTACGATGGAGAGGGTACTTCATCAGCGGTCAGCCCTACTCAACCGGCAAGTGAATTCTGCATCACCTACTGAATTTTCCGCCAGCTTCGGGAGCAACAGCATTGAGTGGATTCGCGAAATCGTCCGCTCCGTCGTCCGCGAGGAAATCGCGAAACTACACGGGGCGAGACAGCCGGAGGTAAGCAGCATCACCAATATTATTCGGGACGAGGTCCAGCAGGTGCTTCACAGCCGTCGCCCTCAACCAACGGTTACAAATCTAGAACCACCTCCTGCGTCCACTGATGTTGGGAACCGCACATATGCCGAAGCTCTGCGCACTTCCATGCCGGTCTCAAGCCCTGCAGTCCCAATCCAGACGATGCCGCCAGTTTCAATTCAATCTGCGCATGCTGGTTTGGACATCGACGGTCGCCGTGCCCCTCCGCGGAAGTCCGATATTTGGCGTACGTCGGATAGAAGACCCCTCTGCTTCCATTGCGGTGAAGCCGGTCACATCTACCGGGAATGTCCATACCGACAACTTGGACTGCGCGGTTTCTCTATTCATTCGCCTCGTCCCCTAGTTGGTCAGAGGCCAAGAGAAATTGAGGACTACCTCGCGCAGCAACGTCTGCCTTTCCCACGGCGTCAATCGCGGTCTCCATCTCCACGACGACCCGCAGCTATTGGACCACGTCTCAGTACGATGGCACGGGGACGTTCCCCAAGCCCTCGTCGGGAAAACTGAAGGCAGCGACCTTCGGGGGCGAGGTCGCTGGGACTAAAAGTGCGGAAGACCTCCTATCGACGCTTCCACAAAACGCTGCAGACATTGAATTGACGTCTGAGTGCAGTGCGAGAGAAATGCCGGATTGTGCGTCTGAACCCAGTGGCCGAGTCTCACTCGACATTCCCGTGCTGATAGACGGTCTTCAGGTCAGCGCATTGGTGGACACAGGTGCAGATTATTCTATTATGAGCGGAAAATTGGCAACCAGTCTTAAGAAAGTGATGACACCTTGGAATGGGACGCGTATTCGCACTGCTGGAGGCCACGTTATTACTCCATTGGGTCGCTGTACCGCAAGAGTGGAAATACGCGAGTCAACGTTTGTGGTAACCTGCCTCGTACTACGCGACTGTTCTCGTCAGCTCATCCTTGGAATGGACTTCCTTCGAGAGAATGGCGCGATCATAAATCTCCGCGAGCGAATGGTGACTTTCTCGACGCAACTTGCAACCGATCGAGGCGCTGATAGCTGTCGTAGACCTGCGCTGCGTGTTGCCGACGAAAGCGTGACGTTGCCTCCCCGAGCGACTGCTTTCGTAGAAGTCACCTGTGAAGACCTCCAAGACGGTGACGTGGTCGCCGAGAGCAACGTATCCCTTTTACTGCTTCAAGGTGTGTGTGCAGTGCGAAGCATTCTGCGTGTGCGTGACGGACGGTCGCAGATACTCGTCACAAATTTTAACTTCGAGCACCGACATCTTTTCCGCGGCACCACCGTGGCCTTCGGAGACCGTGTAGCGGATGTCACCGAGTGCTTCGCATCCGAGGAAATGGTTGATGGAGATAAGTTTCTGGACCACATCGACGTCAGTTCGAAGCTTTCGGACGAGAAGAAGGCCGCACTGCATACCCTGCTGAAGGAATTTAAATCTTGCTTCGCCTCTTCATCTAGAGTCGGTCAAACACCCCTCATAAAGCACCGAATTATTACCGACGATGATGTTCGCCCAATCCGCCAGCAACCTTACCGTGTTTCGGCTAAAGAACGCGAGACTATACAGACGCAGGTAAAGGAGATGCTTGACGACGGGGTGATACAACCGTCGAGCAGCCCGTGGTCCTCGCCAGTCGTTCTAGTAAAGAAGAAAGACGGAACGCTGCGATTCTGTGTTGACTACAGGAAACTCAATAGCGTCACCAAAAAAGACGTCTACCCGCTTCCACGGGTTGATGATTCTCTCGACAGGCTACGACACGCGAAGTATTTTTCATCGATAGATTTGAAGAGCGGCTATTGGCAGATAGAGGTCGATGAGCGAGACAGAGAGAAGACAGCGTTTGTAACTCCCGATGGGCTTTATGAATTCAGAGTTCTTCCTTTCGGCCTCTGTTCGGCTCCCGCAACATTCCAGCGAATGATGGATACCGTCCTCGCTGGCTTGAAGTGGCAAAGCTGCCTTGTATACCTTGATGATGTGGTCATCTTTGCCGAGAGTTTCGAAGAACATCTGAAGCGTCTAAGAATGGTTCTGGAAGCTATTCGTTCGGCCGAACTCACGCTAAAACCCCAGAAGTGCCATTTCGGCTACGATGAGCTGAAATTTCTGGGACATGTTGTGAGTGCGGATGGAGTGCGGCCTGACCCAGAAAAAACTGCAGCAGTCGCCACCTTTCCTGTGCCGTCAGACAAAAAAGCGGTACGGCGTTTTCTCGGCTTGTGTGCTTATTATCGCCGATTCATTACCAACTTCTCGACGATAGCCGAACCGCTCACGCGACTCACCCGAGATGATGTACCGTTTGCCTGGACTACAGAGCAAGAAGCAGCTTTCACAGAGTTACGGCAGCGAATGCAAGAGGCACCTGTTCTTGCGCATTTTGATGAGGACGCTGATACCGAAGTTCACACGGATGCAAGCAACGTCGGACTTGGCGCTGTCCTTGTACAACGGCACAACGGCGTAGAACATGTCATAGCTTACGCCAGTCGTACTCTCTCTCGAGCCGAGGCCAACTACTCCACTTCAGAGAAGGAATGCCTCGCAGTCGTGTGGGCAACGGCAAAGTTTCGACCTTACCTCTACGGCCGTCCCTTCAAGGTGGTGACCGATCACCATTCGCTGTGTTGGCTGGCCAATCTCCGTGACCCGTCTGGTCGTCTCGCTCGGTGGAGTTTGCGCTTGCAAGAGTTTGACATCATGATTGTGTATAGGTCTGGGCGCAAGCACGAAGATGCCGACGCACTTTCTCGAGCACCCGTGGGACATCCTGATATGGACTCGGAATATGCTGATGGTTTTCTCGGAGCCCTCAGTGATTCTGACTTTATGTCTAGACAGAGAGCCGATCAGGAATTGCGCCCTATTATTGATTCCTTAGAAGGCCGAAATTCTCACACTCCTCGGCGCATCGCTCGCGAATTGTCATCCTTTTGTCTAAGGAGGGGCATTCTTTACAAGAAAAATGCTCGAGGTAGCAACAAAGCCTTCCTCCTCGTTGTACCAGCCGACATGCGGGATGACATCCTCCTCGCGTGCCATGACGAGCCCACGTCGGGACACTTGGGCTACTCGCGGACTCTCGCCAGAGTGCGCCAGCAGTACTATTGGCCACGACTTTCGACCAGTGTACACCGCTACGTGCAAGGCTGCCGCGAGTGCCAGCGTCGCAAGACGCCACCCGTGAAACCTGCGGGCCTTCTCCACCCTATTACACCACCACGGACACCTTTCGACCTCGTGGGAATGGACCTTCTAGGACCCTTTCCTTTGTCGGCCACTGGTAACAAATGGATTATAGTGGCAACCGATTACTTGACCCGGTATGCTGAGACAAAGGCATTACCCCGCGGCACGGCGTCTGAAGTGGCGAAGTTCTTCGTGCAGCACATCGTCCTCCGGCACGGCGCGCCGTCATGTGTGATTACGGATAGAGGAACATCATTTACGGCACAAATGCTAGAGGACATTTTCAGACTGAGCTGCACGAGTCACCGAAAAACAACGGCTTACCACCCACAAAGTAATGGACTGACGGAAAGGCTCAACAAGACCATAGCGGACATGCTGTCAATGTACGTGGACGTGCAGCACAAAACCTGGGACGATATCCTCCCATACGTCACGTTCGCATACAATACGGCAATGCAGGAAACAACCCGATTTTCACCTTTCCACCTTGTTTATGGACGCAACGTACAAACGATGCTTGACGCTATGCTGCCGTACGATAATAGCGATGCTCTTTCTCCAGAAGCCGAGCAATACACGCAGTACGCCGAAGAGGCTCGTCAACTGGCTCGCGTGAACATCGGTCACCAACAAGACGCAGATGCACGACGTTACAACCTTCGCCGTCGAAACGTCGCATACCACCCGGGTGAACGAGTGTGGGTGTGGACTCCTGTCCGACGACCAGGCTTGTCTGAAAAGCTTCTGAGCCGTTATTTCGGACCATACAAGGTTATCCGACGTGTGAGTGACCTTACATACGAAGTACTTCCGGACGGCACAGTGTCGTCACGTCGACAACATCGGCCCGAAACTGTGCATGTCGTACGACTCAAGCCGTACTACACACAATAGTCTCTGTGCTTGCGAGTTACTTCGCAAACGTGACAGTGATCTCATGTGGTGTTTTTTTTTTTTCTTGACTCTTCCACTGGTGCTGTTGTGTTCGCGCATGGTCCAAGTGCTTGTGCGCCCTCTTTGTTTTCCCTGGCACTCACTTTGTCATTCTCTGCGTCAACGCGTGTTCTAATTATGGTTTTTTTTTTCTTCTTCTTTTTATTTAGAAGCATCGAGTCGATGCTTTTTAAAAGGGGGGACTAATGCCGCATGAATTCGCGTGGTTTTAGTGTGGAAGAGGACGAAGAGGTTGGGTTGGAGCAGTTTTTCTTTTTGTCCTAGCTTGACGAGCAGTTCTGCGGAAGGTTTCCTTGAGTGAGACAAGATTGGTGACAATATTTAGACATCGCATGAATTGCGGGTAAGATTATATTTAGAAGTGGTTGTGCTTGTTTTTCAAGACTGAAATGATAAAATAGACAGGCCTCAGTGGTACTTTCGCGCGAATTAGCGCTACAACCCTGTTATGCTTTATTCGCTGAGCTAGCAGGACTCACAGCTGGCACAGCTGACTTATATGGTAAAATTTTCAATGAGTAGCATTTCTTAGCACCATTCGGCGCTTTGAGCGTATCTATCTATCTATCTATCTATCTATCCACTTGCGACTTTAAGCTCTTCTGGCCTTTTCGGTATTGGTAATGATACTAAACTTTGTATGGCATGCCATGACCTATGACGCGCATAAAATACTAGTTCTTATAATAAAATAGTGATTATGTCATTGAAGTCATGAGTTACATTTCATGGTCTTACTGCTCTTTCGGTGGTTTCTTTACCATGGCATGTTGTAATACTGGTGTGGTATGACATGACTGCATGGTGAACACAAATGACAGACTCTAACATAAAAATCATGACATGTATGTCAAGTAACGACATGACAACATGCCACACTCATGATGCGCTCACGGCCGTTTTACTAGCTTCGCATATATCATATTTGGTATTACGGGACGTGAATGAATGACGAACGTATGTGACTGATGCAAACATGATAATCATTAGATGCGTGTTATGTAACGACACTAGATGCCACGCTCCTGATGTTGTGTCTGCCGTTTCGCTAGCTTCACATATACCAAATTATGGATGACGAAGGTATGTGACATGTGCAAATACGATAATCGTGAGATGCGTGACATGTAGGAACATGAATGCAAGCTACGCTATTGATGCAATCGCGGCCGTTTCCCTAGCTTCACATGTACCAAACTCGGTATCACGTGGCACGAACAGACGACCTAGGTAAATGAAATGCCCAAACATGATAATCGCGACATGCGGGTAATGTAACAACATGAATACATGCCACTCTCTTAATGCGTTTGCGGTCATTTTAGGTAGATTTACCTATGCCGAATTTGGTATTTCGGGACGTGAATAGATGATGAAGGTGTTTGATAGGTGCAAATGTGATAATTATAGTATGCGTGTCCTGTAAGAACATTAGTACATGCAATACTCAAGGCCCCATACAGTTTGACGTGACCCAGCGCGCGTTCGAACCGGCGTTTGTTTTTTCGCGTCACGCTGGCAATGCCACGGCAGGTAGACATCTGCCGGCCCTATACTCACTGGCGTGCACCGCGCTGTGTTGCTTTGACGGGGTGAAGACAAGCGCGCGACGAGAGCGGACGCGCGTCACATCGGTTCCCACTCTATTCGTGAGGACCGGTGGAACCCTGCTTCACACTTCACCAACATTGATCTTATCTTCCTCTTAACATTGTTCTGCACTAGAAGACACCTCTCTCATCCAGGTGGGCTAATTTTAGGGTATTTTATATCCACTTGTTGCCAAGTTCAGGTTCCAATGGCGGCTTGTGCATTGAAACCTGAACTTGGCAACGTTTACCGCTAGAACCTTATCTAGTGTGGGAAGTCTAGCTGTACTATTCGAGGAGCTGGAGGCTGTTAAATGGGATATAATAGGACTCAGTGAGATTAGGAGGACATATGAGGCCTATACGGTGCTACAAAATGGGCACGTCTTTTGCTATCGGGGCTTGGCTTACAGAAAAGAACTGGGAGTGGGGTTCCTAATTCACAGATACATAGCTGTCAACATAAAGAAATACTATAGCAATAATGAAAGTGTGGTAGGTATCGTAATTAAACGGAATAAGAGATACAAGATGAAGGTGGTACAGGCTTACGCGCCTACATCCAGCCATGAAGACGCTTCAGTTGAAAGCTTCTACGAAGACGTGGAATCGGTAATGAGTAAGGTAAAAGTAGAGTATACAATACTGATGGGAGACTTCAATGCAAAGGTAGGGAAGAAGCAGGCTGGAGACCAGGCAGTAGGAGATTATGGCATTGGTACTAGATGCGCCAGAGGAGAGCTACTAGTAGAATTCGCAGAACGCAATGAGTTACGAATTTTGAATACCTTCTACCAAAAATGAGGAAACCGCAAGTGGACATGGAGGAGCCCTAATGGCGAAACTAGGAACGAAATTGACTTTATAATGAGTGCACACCCAGGCATCGTGCATAATGTGGAAGTGCTTGGCAAGGTACGATGCAGAGATCATAGAATGGTACGGTCTCGAATTCGCCTGGACTTGAGAAAGGAACGACAGAAACTGATACGCAAGAAGCCAACCAATGAGCTAGTACTGAGAGGGAAAAGTGCATAAATTCACAGTCTCGCTTCAGAACAGGTACTCGGCTCTTAGCGAGGAAACGAGCCTTAGCATAGATACAATGAATGATAATCTGACGAGTATCATTACGGAGTGTGCAGTGGAAGTTGGAGGAAGGGTAGTTAGACAGGACACTCGCAAGCTTTCCCAGGAAACAAAGAATCTCATTAAGAAGCATCAAATTATGAAAGTCACATGTACAACAGACAAAATAGAACTGGCAGAGCTTTCAAAGTTGATTATCAGGCGTAAGGCAGCCGACATAAGAAGGTATAGCACAGAGAGCATTGTACACGCTCTGAAAAACGGAGGAAGCGTCAAAGCAGTGAAGAGGAAACTTGGGATAGGCAAAAATTGAATGTGTGCACTAAGGGCAAAGAAGGCGAAACAACTACCAATATGGATAGGATAGTTAAAATAGCGGAGGAGTTTTACAGAGATCTGTACAGTAGCCGGGACAACCACGACTTTAATACTATAAGAACTAGCAGTAACTCAGATGACACCCCACCAGTAATGATAGAAGAAGTCAGAAAAGCTTTGGAGAGCATGCAAAGAGGCAAAACTGCTGGTGAGAATCAGGTAACATCAGATCTGCTGAAAGATGGAGGACAGATTGTGTTAGAAAAACTAGCCATCCTGTTTACGAGGTGTCTCCTAACGGGAAGAGTACCAGAGTCTTGGAAGAACGGTAACATCACCCTAATACATAAAAAAGGAGATGACAAGGACTTGAATAATTACAGGCCGATTAGCTTGCTCTCTGTAGTATACAAGCTATTTACAAAAACAATTGCTAACAGAGTAAAGAAAACATTAGAATTCAATCTACCAAAGGAACAAGCTGGATTTCGAACAGGCTACTCAACAATCGACCACATGCATACTATCTATCAATCAGGTAATAGAGAAATGCTCAGAATATAACCAACCGCTACACATAGCCTTTATAGATAACGAGAAGGCGTTTGATTCAGTAGAAATTTCAGCCGTCATGCAGACACTGCGGAATCAGGGCGTCAATAAAGTATATATAAACATCCTGGAAGAAATCTACAGGGGATCAACTGCTATTATAGTGCTTCATAAAGAAAGCAACAGAACACCAATCAAGAAGGCTGTAAGGCAGGGCGACACAATCTCCCCAATGCTATTTACCGCGTGCTTACAGGAGGTTTTCAGAAGCCTAGACTGGGAACAGTTATGAATAAGAGGTAATGAAGAGTACCTTAGTAACCTGCGCTTCCCCGATTACATTGCATTGCTGAGTAACTTAGGGGACGAATTGCAACTCATGATAACAGAGTTAGACAAGGAGAGCAGAAAGGTAGGTCTTAAAATGAATCTGCAGGTAACGAAAGTAATGTACAACAACCTTGGAAAGGAGCAGCGCTTCGAGATTGGTAATAGTGTACTTCAAGATGTAAAAGACTTTGTCTACTTAGGGCATGTAATAATCGCGGAGTCAAACCACGAGATTGAAGTAACTAGAAGAATAAGAATGGGGTGGAGCACATTTGGCACGCACTCTCAAATTAGGACAGGTAGATTGCCACTATCCCTCAAGAGAAAGGTATATAAATGCTGTATCTTGCCGGTACTTAGCTACGGAGCAGAAACCTGGAGACTTACAAAGATTGTTCAGCTTAAATTGAGCACGACGCAGCGAGCAATGGAAAGAAAAATGATAGGTGTAACTTTAGGAGACAAGAAGAGAGCAGAGTGGATTAGGGAACAAACGGGGATATCATAGCTGAAATCAAGAAGAAATGGACATGGGCTGGGCATGTAGCGCGTAGACAGGATAACCGCTGGTCGTTAAGGGTAACTAACTGGATCCCCAAAGAAGGAAAGCGGGTAAGGGGGAGACAGAAGGTTAGGTGGGCAGATGAGATTAAGAAGTTTGCGGGTATAAATTGACACCAGCAAGCACAGGACCGGGTTAACTGGCGGAACATGGGAGAGGCCTTTGTCCTGCAGTGGACGTAGTCAGGCTGATGATGATGGTGGTAATGATGATGATGATGATATCCACTTGTTGACCTGACCTCGTGGGAGCTACGCTTGCCCGGCCGAGCGTTGCACTGCACGTTGACTGAGTCGGAACTTCGCGGCCGCAGATGGCGGCCACCACTCTCTGTGGATATGAACCCACGACGTTGGCGTAAAAAGAAATTTCTACCCCCGTGCCCGAAAACTCCGTTCCCCTAACGAATATCATGGATGAAGGACTGTTCACTGTCGTGGCCCTCTGCAAGCGTCACCAGCAATCTAAAGCCAGCAAGGGCTTGGCTACCAATAAGACCACGTACGCGAACATACCACCCGAGAAGAAGAAATTCCGTGTATGGTGGTGGCCTACCGCTATGCTCCGCACTGCTGCAGGAGATGTCGCCATCGTGCAGAATCTTCGTGTCAAGGTGGATCTCAAAGCTACTTTTCAATCAAGTGAACTAGGTGCCAAGCTCACCTCATAAGCCTACCCTACCTCGAGTGACTGTATCAATGTGTGGCCCATGTGGGAGAAAAATATCAATGTTGTCTGAACCGAAGACATCAACTCTGCAAACCTTCTTTCACGAGAATTCTCACTCAAAACATCACAAGGTCCCCTACTAATGATCGGCCGCACCAAGATCAGTGGGGAAGGGTGCGATAGCGTCATTACGGTGCACGAGCAGGTGTCCTCCTCTTCCTTGAAAGCAAAGATGCACTGGCGTGCTGGAAGCATCGCTTTCATCAGAAAGCTTGGCAAGACTTCCGTGGCCTTTAAAGCTTTTGAGGGTCATCACGTGCCACGTTTCGAGCACTACAACAGCGTTGTGACACCCGTACGCGAATATAAGCGCACCATTTCAGCATGCTACCTCTGTGGCACTCTTGACCGCCGGGTGGAGATCTGCCCCCACCCGAACGACTAACCCTGCAGCCATTGTGGTCGAGTTGTAAGTGCTTCTTAGAAGAAGATGGCACCACACTAGTGCAGGCTATCGTGCCAAGTGCGCGGTGAGGGACACCTCACCGGATCCCAGGCCTGCATTTACGATGGAGACAGTAATGCTGTAGGCCCGTGTGCTCAAAATTGTGTGCACGTTAATGAACCCCAGGTGTTCTAAATTTTTGGAGCCCTCCACTACGGCGTCTCTCATGTTCAAAGGGTGGTTTTAAGATGTTAAACCCCATATATCAATCATCAAATTCAGGCCTGCAAAGAAAGGTGTTGCCAACTGGAGCCACCGGGTGGGCATCATGGTAGTCGCGGCTCGCCGAAGCAGTGGTGAATGCCCAAGACAACTGGCGTCGTGCAGAAAGACAAAAGCTGCCAACCAATTCTTGAAGAACCCTGCTACTGGAGACACCAGTCAACAAGCACCACCTCCACCTATGACACTGTCATAGCAAACGTCATGCAAGACACCAGACCAGGGTGTCCGCGTGCTCCAATCTGGGGACATTCCACCTTTGACTGATCCCGGCACCCATAAGCGGACGAACAAAAAAACTGCTTGTCAAGTAGACAACGGGGCGAGCGCTTCGTTCTCCTCCTCTTGCCCTTTCTTTCGCGCTTCCTCCCCCAAATTCCTCAACCTCAAACAAGTGCTTGCTGTGCTGCTGGCACAGAACGCGCAGCTTCAAGCCAAAATTGCCGCCTCGGAGACAGGTAATCCACCAGCCTACCCCGCGTCACTTCTCACCAATATTACCACCCCCATGCCAGGACCGATGCCCATGTGCACCATTCCTTCTGTCTCGAAGCCTCTAACACTGAATAGCGAGTTCAGGCTATTGAAAGTACTATGACCACTTTACTGAGACAACTTACCGCCATAAGCAAAAGCCTCGAAACTCTTTCCAACAATGTTACCCAAAAGGTTACGAGTAACATTAAAACTTGGCTCCACAGCGTAAACCCTCAAAGCTGAAGGGTTAATTATCTGAAGGATGTTAATCGTACCATCAAGTTTTTTCACGCCATCAGCCTCGCGGGAACCTTCCAGGATCCCGAGCTCCCACTTGCACATGGCACCGAAGTAGGGGTAGAGTTCGTCCGAGCCACCTTAAATTCTTATTATAGCAACTCATCTTAACTTCTCCGCATAGCCACACTGAAAACCTCACTTAGTATCTTTAGTTCAATGAAACTGTAGAGGCTTCAAAGATAGGGCCAAACAGGCCCATTTCTGCCTCTATCTTGAAAAATTTGAGCACCTCTGCGCCGTCATTGCCTTTCAAGCACCCGGAACTTCCGTGCGCCTCTCAGGTTATAACACTTTTGAAGGGACTGATTCATTTGCTTTCTTGTACAGAAAACCTTAACTACGCAACAGGTCGACCTCAAAATTTTAATATCTTACTCGTACACTATGGTCAAAGTTCTTCTCCCGGCTAGAACCAACCTTCCCTCCCCCCGTGCATATACTCAATATTTTTTGCAAACCTAAACTAAAAAAACATCATATTCGGTGTCATCTTCAGCAGGGCACTGAAGCTCACTGGCCATTACCCCCCTATGATAGTGGGTGACTTCAACGCCCCTAGCAAGCTTTGGGGCTATCGCAAGGAAGAGGCGCGTGGAAGGAAACTTGCAGAGCTATTTTCCACACTGGCTATGGCTCCTAAAACAAACTCTGCGCAACTAACTCATGTAGGTAACACTGTCAGCCGGACACCTGCCTCGTCAGACAAGCAGACTAGTTCAATACCAAATGAACCCTCGGTAGTAACCACTGCATTCTCAACACTACATTTTCTGCCCGACCCCTACAATACCCCATCACACGAGCGCACTTACCTAACTGAAAAGCCTTCCGGTAGTTCTTACCTCACTCTCCCATCCTGGTGATCGGTTATTCCCAGTGGGCTCACTCTGTGCTCGAAACACTAAGAAACCACAACACCAAAATCATCCCAAACACCAAAACCACCACAAGTCATCCGGATATAGATAACCATCTCCTTCGTCTTTGGGAGGCCCGCCGCAGCCTCAGAAAGAGATGGCGCCGACAAAAACACAACCGTAAACTCCGCATGCGAATACTGGATCTCACCCAGAAGGTGGCTGTTTACGCTGCCCAGCTCGCCAACTCAAATTGCGTAGATCGTTGCAGCCCTGCCAGCAGACAAATCTCTCGTCTCAGTAGATAGAAACTCTTCCGCAGTTTGATTACTCCTACTCAAACGTGAGGTGAAACGCAAAAACAACCGCACCGAGCCTTTCACAATTCGCACGGCTCCACAACACAACTAGCCCTATTATTTTGGGACCGATATCTTTGCACTCAGCAGGACATGCAAGCATCCACGTATCACTATGCAAGCAGAGAGAACTCGGCAATGGATGCTCTTTACTAGTTACACGACCTTTGTGCCGCTTTAGCAAAAATGAGGTGAGGTACGGCTTTTGGGCGAGACAAAATTAGCGGTAAAAAGCTGGCAAATCTACCCGATGCAGTACACCATTCGCTTCTTGACTATAATAATGTGATCTGGTTCGGAGAGATGCCCCTGCCACTATACTAGAAAACGTCTCATGTAACATTTACTCCAGAACCAGGAAAATGAATCAACACTGATAATCTCAGACCCATTTCTCTAACTTCTTGTGCGGGGAAGCTAATGGAAACTATGGTCAGAGATCATGTCTCTCCCTTCTTGGAAGAGCGCCACATTTTCGCCGATTCTATATATAACTTAAGGCCTAAGAAATCTTCGCAGGACATACTCCTACAACTACATCACGAAGTACTTAATCCCGTAGTACATCCCCACAATGACAAGATCATTCTAGTGCTTGACCTCAAAGGAGCCTTTGGTAACGTCAAGCACGAAGTCATCTTAGCTTACCTAAGAACACTAACTGGGCGAGCACACCTTCCACTACATCCAAAATTTTCTTATTGACAGAGCTCCGCACATTCGCATCCAAGATCAGGAATACGGCCCCTATCCCCTGGGCACGCGAAGCACACCTTAGGCGCTGTGTTGTCGCCTCTCCTGTTCAACTTAGCTATGGCACAGCTCCCGGCCCGCTTGGCTGCTGTCGACAGGGCAAAGCATGTGCTTTATGCCTACGACATAGCTCTGTGGGCCACAGAGGGATGCCTGGGCAGCATGGAGGGCAGCCTGCAAACCGCAGCTTATGTAGTGGACGAATATGCGGCATTTTGCGGCCTCCCTCTAGTGTTCCCCACAGAAGTCACAATTCGTGCACCTTCGGCCGTCGGTGAAGTGCACTTCGTCCATCAACCTTTCCCTGCAAAGCGTGCCTATTAATGAGGCACAGAATATCCGTGTCTTTGAACTCCACATTCACGAACACCGCAGAGTCGAGACAACACTTCACAAGCTATGCAAGTTTGGAGAACAGTAGGCCGCATGGTCCGCAGAGTCTCCAACAAGCGCGGAGGTCTGAAAAGCGAGGATGCGCTTCGTATCGCACGTGCTTTTGTCACTAGTCGCATCTTGTGTGCGACTCCGCACCTGCACTTACGGAAGCACGATGAAGATTCCTTGGAGGTCACCATAGGCAAAATTGTCAAAAGAGCCCCAGATCTCCCGCTCACTATGTCCAATGCAAAACTTCTTGCGTTGAGAGTGGTAAACACCTATCAGGACCTCCGGGAGGCTCACCTAATAAATCAATACACGCGCCGGGCGCAGACTCCGTAAGGCAGACGACTCCTAGATCGCCTACACATTCGACATGATATCCACGCAGAGAAGCGCGTATGAGTGCCCGAACATTAGAAATACACGATTCATCTTTGACCCCTCCCCACCAATATGTCAGGTGAGTCGCATGCTGCCCGTCGAGAGGCACAGGCTCTTGTTTCCGACGCCAATTCGTCTCTAAACAAAACGTATTTTACATGGACATAACCGGCCCTTATCGCAGGGGTTGGTATACGGCTGCCGTGGTCCACAAAGAAAGGCAGGTGGATGGTCTATTCTTCCACGCAACCAATGCTACCAAAGCTGAAGAGGTGGCTTTCGCTGTGGCTATATCACACAACAGTTCTCAAATTGTATTATCAGACTCCAAAGGAGCTTGCCGAAATTTTCAACTGGAATGGATCACACGTCTGACTGCCAAAATGTTTATATCTTGACCGCGAGTAGGTTACCCCTCTCCGCGTTCAATAATCTGGACTCCTGGCAATCAGAGCCTCGCAGGTACTGAGGAGGTGCACGCTGCTGCCCGAGCACTCGTTCCCCGGGTCACTGCCTCACCCACCGATGGCCTCTGTGTTCAAGAAGAAAACGCTCCTCTCCAATCTATAGAGGGATAATTATTTACCCATTACCGGGACTCCCACCGCCGTTTTCCTCCACCCTGCAAAGGACTTAGGAAGGCAGACGAGAGAATTTTTCTCCGGCTAATAACGAATACTTTACTCTGCCCGGCATGGCCTAAACACTTTGACTCTTTCTTTTCCGGCCTCTGCCAGTACTGTGCGGAGGCGGCTGACACCTACCACAAAGTCTGGGCATGCCAGCTTAATCCTTGTTTAGCCCCGAACCCAAATCTAACAAAAGGGGACCGAAAGGCGGCCCTTCTCTGTTTCCAGGACCTTGTGGCCAAACTACCCATGGTCCTGCGTGTCAAGACACAGGCCACGACCAATGGGGTTCCTGAATAGGGAATGCACTTGGTACTGCAGGGAGGCTGAACCACCATAAGCTGGCCTCCCTGTCAATCTCTGTTTTTTTCTAAATAAATGTTTACTACTACTTATTGCTTTGACGCATGCGAGTTCAAGCGCGTTCGGCGTTCCTACGTCACGAAAAGGGACAAATGTAAAGTGATCTGCGTAAAGTATTCGACGCAAAATGAAGCATGTCGCGATGCGCGCCGGTTTCTACCGAGTCGTACCGACGGACGTTGATCGCGCCGGTACTCGCGTTTTGCTAGCGTAGCTTTACTGCGCCCAGCAAGCGTGTGCGTTAATGCTACGTCGGAGTATATTAGGCCCTTCATGATGCGCTCGCGGCCGCTTAGACAGCTGCGTATATACCAAATACGGGACGTGAATGGACGGCGAAAGTATGTGACTGGTGCAAACATGATAATCATGACACGCGTGTCATGTAAATCTTTACTATTTGCTTCACTCATAGCGCGCTCGCGGCCCTATCGCTAGCTGCTCTTACACCAAATTCAGTATCAGGTGATGTGAATAGATGACAAGGGTAAAAGATACTTCCAAAAATGATAATCAAGTCATGGAAGTCGTGCATGGCAGGTTTACCTCCGCCTCGTGACGTTTTGCGGATTTTAAAGTGGCATATCAACCATCCTGAATCGTGCCTCGCATTTATTCACTTCTCACTGTACGCGGGATCTACCATGTTTTATGCAAAGATGCCTTTTATGCGCAAACTCTTTGAAATATAGGCACAATTATGCGAGAAGTTACTTAAAGACTTAAAAAGTGAAGAAAGAAAACTTTCAGGACTAGAACGCAGTGATAGACGACACACAAAAAGTACTTAAATGACTTTATGATCGAAAAGCTTTTTTGCAAAATGTATTTAACATATGACACGACAATCAAGCATGCTGGAGTGAGTAGGCAGTTTAAAATAGTGCCTATCTGCAGCGTGCTGAGCTGTCGAAGTGGCTATGCCTTCCATAAAAATACTGGTAATCGGCGGCACGTCTTCGAAGCCATAAGTGACCTTGTAGTTCACATGGCCTGGACAGCTGCTATTCCACGAGAAGCCTAGCAGTTAACAATAAAGACCTACATTGTTAATTCAAATTTCGAGTGTGGGGAAATAATCACTTGCTATGAGCACATAGTAGGTGGAAACGTCTAAATTCCACGTGGTAAGTCGAAACTTAAGCCCGGAGCCGTTTCTGAAATTTTCCCAAATATTCCTGCACACTTGTCTAAACCAGTGGCAATAACGTACCAAAGAAAGCTGCCGAAACTTAGAGTAACCACGAATTTTGAGAGCCGTTTGTCAGAAAGTAGTGGCGATGAGTCTGACGTTAACACGGAATACGGCAATGTTGGCGAAGCCACTGGTGTTCCTTTCAAAACGAAGTTAGGTTCATAGGTAGCAGCTTCGTTGCTTGCATTATAAGCCCAAACAAAGATTTAGTCCTGAAATTTCTAGCTTATCAAGGAAGCTTTTATTTTCAAAGTTGTTGAAAACAAAGGCATTGTCAATAGCCACAAGGCAGTGGTGGTAACAAAAGAATTACCCGTAGTCCTTAATTCTAGGGGGATGCTTGCTCCTCCATGTGCATACAGCGAACTTGGTATGGGAAGAGAGAGATAAAAAATTTTATTGTTTATTTATATACAGAGAGTGGGAGAGAAATGGCTTGGCGTCAGCAACCCCTCACACAAACTAGGTGGGGTCCTTGTTAGAGAAGTCAATTGGCAGCCAACGCGACTCGGGCCAGGTTGACCAGGGCCTTTTAGCTCACTAGGTCGGAACAGCTGAGCAGGGCTGCCTCCCAGTGCACCCGAGTAGGGTTTGGTTTAGGGGTGAGGTGCAGAGTTGACTGGCGTACTTACACCATGTGCAAGATGTCAGAGGACTTCTCCACACAGTGCGGTCATTTTCCTGTACACACAGAATTATGATATCTGAAAACTGCCGGGCACAAAAGTGTTTTGGTGTAAAGGTCGAAGAGTGACTGTTCCTCTGGCTTTATGAGGCTCTCACAGGTTTTATGATAAATGGCTTGGCCGAATCGATAGCATTCAGTAATTTCTTGTTACAGGTTAAGGATGTATTAGGTTCGGCACCTATTTCGGAAAGGTCTGAAGGCGTTATCCGGAGAGGGAGCATGGAGGCAACAACGTCTGCTGTTTCTATGCCATAGAGGACCGTGTGCGCTGGAGCCCATATGATGCTACGGAACGTGGGGGCCCAGGTGTAATTACTATTTTGTATGATGTGGTACGCCAGGTAGGAGTCGTACCCGCGTTAAATATTTCAGCAGTTCCCTTTTGAGTCTGTACTAAAGACGCACGAGTCCTGGTCTGCGGCAACAGGCGCGATAGCATGGGAAGCTAGCTGAAGCTCACGAGCTTGCCGATGGCATCAGCTTTTCTGAATTATGTTTAACACCAAAAAATATGCACGGGCTTTCAGTGCAGCTTATTTCCTTCCACTCTAGCCGTGACATAATTCCTGAAAATTCGGGATGTCTGGAGGAGTAATAGCTGTTTTGGGCTGCCCCGGGAAGATATATACCTACTGTGTGAAAGCACTAGAAAAAATGGGAAATCTACAAAACCAACAAGGCTTCACCAAAAATTGTTCTTGACTACTAAAACCCTAAGGAAGACGGTCATTAGGGCCACAGTTTTTTTAGAAGAAGCGAAGAAAGATATTCGGAAAACGAAAACATTGTTTTGAAAAGTGTCTACCAGTCAAGTGGATGAACTCATGAGCGGCCTTCCGCCGGCGGAACAGCTGATGCTGCCGAGCATGGCCTTATGGAAGCCCAATTCGGAAGGTATATATTATAAGTATTGTAAGGCGTGAATACGTCTTACTAGTGCAGTATGTTCACCTTTGGCATCAACCTACGAGCAGCAGGGCTCCATATTTTAAGGAACAGGCAAGTAATCAGCCACTCGGAATTGTAGCGCTACCTTCTCGCTGATTTTGCTTTTGAAGCTTCCAGCGCTATGCGAAAAGCGAGTTGGAAAAAAAAACTTTTCCTTAGACATGCTCGACATTCCAGGGTCAAAACTTTGTTTGCCCTTTCAACGCAGAGAACCAAGTTGCCACCCCTGGACGCAATCCTGAATCCAGGAGATGCCAGTAGCTTCGTCAAGATTGTTGTCCTTCAGGGTAATGTCCGGAACAACGCCACCACTTGCCGACATGAGACCCTCAAAATTTACGGCTTCTGTAAGTTTCTGGCTTCTCTTTTGCGTTTTAAAGCTTCTGATTTAGACAAGTGTGCAGGAGTATTCGAGAAAATTCGAGAAACAACACCGAACTTCAGTGTCTACATACAATGTGGAATTTTGACAACGTTTTTGCCTACGATGTGCGCGTAGCAATGAAGTAGGTTCTCGGATCAGAAATGTGCATCGCAAAAGTAAGGTCTAGACTGTCACCTGGAAGGCTTTTTGTTAAATAGCAGCTGTCAAGGCCTTGCGAGCTGCAGGGTCTGGACACCGAACAAAAATAATTTTCTTGGAGGCCTAGCCACTTTTAACTGCCCGGCGCAAGGCAGGTCGGCATGTTTACTATGCTAATTTGCTGATTCACTCAAGCTTGCTTGATTGTCGTGTGACACAAGAAATACCACTTGCGATGACCAAAATACCACCTTCAACCTTCCACCCATGTGGTCTGAGCAAGCACGCACACACACACACGCACACACAATTAAACCTTCAGCGCTGCCGCGGAACACGTTTAACTAGCACCTCAGCGACGATTATAGACCACGTGTAGACAAACATATCCATCCCGATCAATGCAAGTGTGTATGACGAAACAATCTCTGATCACCTTCCTATTTGTATCTCGATTAGAGACCTGTCGAAGACAGCACCTAAAAATCACGATGCCATTAGAAAGATAGATTATACCCTATGAAGAAACGAACTTCTATCTCTCGTACCAAGCAGTCCGTACCATGATGATGTAAATACTGAGGCTGCCAATCTAATCGAAACTACAAGGAATGCTATCAGTAACGCTAGTAGTACCGTATCTTTTCGCTTTTGTGACGTCCCAATCTGCCCTTCGATGACCCAAGACATTCTTGCTATATTGAAGAAGAAACAGTTCTGGTACAATAAATGGGATCAGCATAAACATAATCATTATTACTTACACAGTATACAAGGTTACGAAATGAATCTGTGGAAATAATTCGCGTACGCAAGAAGAGCTACTACTCCAGCTTGATACAACGCGCGATTGGGGATACAAAAACAATATGGAAAATAATACAAGTAGTTTGAGGAAATTTTAGTGCCCATCGTATTTTCCCTTTAACAATAGACAAAGAAACTGCGGAAAGATTCGATTCATACTTCACTAGTATTGGCCCGTCCTTGGTATCTAGTCATCCTGACTCTAATTACATGTGTTTGGCCAGCTCCATAACCAATATCTTCTTTACTCATGACATGGAATTAGGAGAGCTGTTATCTACCGTGAAAAAAATGTGTAATAACAAAACCCCAGGGCTGGATGGAATCACAGTCCATCTGATCAAAGATAACATAAACATATTGGGCTCCATCTTGTGCCACATTTTCAATCATACCCTAGCAACCACGTCCTACCCTGATCCTCTGGAAGTCACCAAAATATTGCTCGCATTTAAAGACGGTGATCGCTCTGACCCTTCGTGTTACCTCCAGATATCAGTTCTCAGTATAATAAATAACATCTTTGAAAAGCTACTTTTTTCTCGAATCAACAAATTTCTTGAAAAATATAAAAATTTATGTCTGCAACAGCATGGTTTCCGTCCGGAATATTCTACTTCCACTGCAGTTCAAACATTGACACAAAATGTCAACACAGCTTTAAATAGTTACAAACTAGTTTCTATTGTATTTCTTGACTTACAGAAGGCATTCGACACTATCGACCGCAGCATCTTTAAAAAATAAGATGACTATGGCTTTAGAAACGAAAGCTTTGAATTCTTTTCCAGCTACTTCACTCGTCGTAGTCCAATTGTTTCTCTAGGTGGCATCACTTCTTCGCCAAAACCGATAAGCACAGGGGTCCCACAGGGATCTGTCCTGGGCCCTTTGGTTTTTATAATCTATGTAAATGACCTACCACTGGTTATTAATTCTGCAGAGCAAGTATTGTACGCGGATGATGCAGCTTTTTTTGTTACGGGGGAAAATATGGAAGAAATTGAAACAAAAACAAATGCTGAACTAGCCAATGTATCACATTGTTTCAAAGCAAATAAACTTACCGTCAACGCAAAAAAAACTAAGTACGTAATAATCTATTCCCGACATGTGCCAATAAATCTAGACAGCATTCAAAAAATGTAAATAATTATGCACTCGAACGCATACATTCATTTAAATACCTAGGTGTAGTTATCGACAACCATTTCCACTGGCAAGTCAATATAATATCAGTGTGCTCGAGGTTATTTTCGGGCTGTCATGCATTGTTGCAAGTGAGAAAAAATAATTCGACCTTGCAATATTAAGCATCTTGTACTTTTCTCTCATTCACTGTCATCTGTCCTACTGCATTGATTCATGTGGTTGGACCTACACTACATACCTGGAGCCTTTACGAAAAATATAGAAGCGCTCACTAAGAATAATAACGCACTCAAGCCATAATCATCCCAGCGCACCCCTGTTTAGTAAACTACAAATTTTACCAATATACAGTTTGCGTCAACAGGGAACAGCCATTGCCATTAATAATATCATAAGGTATCACCATCCTGTTCATTCGTTCATTCTTTTCTCCTAATCCCGCCCTACGAGGAATACTGCTGCCGGTAATTTTAACCATCCTCCCATGAACAACATCTATAGAGAACGGCGTCTGCAGTTCGTCGGTACCAAAATCTGGAATATATAGCCCCAGGGTATGAAATCGGCCGTTAACTTTCCTCTGAAAAAAAAAACACTTCCTTGCAATCCCTAATGTTTCTCCGTAACCCCCTCAATTGTAACAAAATCATTTACTACTTGTATATAAGTACCCCTACGTCCAGTGAAAGTTTACTTAGTAGTTGGTATTACTCATTCCCTATCTTTTGTTTGTGTATAAAAATTTCATATTTCTCTTATATCACCCAAGTTCGAGTATCTGAATATATTTGTCTGTACAATGCATAACCTTCTTTACTATATCCGCAATGTTTAGCACCTTGTATCCTGGTTCAATGCCTTGTTCTATTGTTTTGCTACATGTGCTATTGTTGCCTTGTGCTATCGTTTGGATACTGTGCCATTTTGTATCCCTTCATTGGACTCTATTCTAGCCTTTGGCTATGGGAGCAAACAGTTTTTTGAGCTATCAATTTGGAATTGAAAATAATGTGAAATGAAAGTGAAGATGAAAGTGAATGTGACGGGTAGTCGGTGTTGGCGGTGGCTCGATCTCAACGCTGTGCCATCACCACCCTCGGAGCAAATAATAGTTAGTGCGGCCTCCCTAGCGGGCTTTTCCAACGGACAATATCTAAAAACGTTGGTGGGAACCCCGGCGAAAAATGGCGCCGGTTGCAGCGCACGCTGAATGCGGGAGAGAAAAATCGAGGAGGAAAGGCGTTCTCGGAGACGAGTGTTGCTAGTCTCCTAGATTAAGGGGCTTTAGTGCTAATAAATCATAGTAAACTCTCCTTTTTGTGGATAGCGTCACATTGTTAGCGCAGTCTAATGAACACTACAGTTTTAGAATTGCTTACGTATGCTTTTTCTAGTATGTTAAATCAGACCACAGAATATTCATGTCTTCATATTGTTGACGTCGTAAGCATCCTTGAGGCACACAAGAGTTTGGAATAAAAAGAATATTTTCTCACAAACTATACTCTAACACTGCACAGGCTACAAAACGCCACGCAGGCCAAACTGCACGAGAGTCTCCACGTCAAGTACTCGTCTTCCATTGTTCCCAAAAAGGGCTCGTGCATTTCTAACCTTCCGCCACACTTAAACTACTTACCATGCTTCTAAGGCTGTCCCGAAAAGGCTCTTCACTTAATTTACATAAATGTGTTCGGCCATTCTGACATATGAAATAATTGATAAATGACTCAAGAAAGAAACAAAATAAAGAATTAACGTAAAGTACACAAAGAAAACTGCTATATCAATACACTGGCGCGTTATGTTCTTGATAGAACACATAAGGTGGCATGTTTGTTGCATGAAACTTTCAAGCCAACGCCGTATTTCCCGGCCCCTTTGAGTGGCTCGACCTTGAGGAAAGCCACAACGCGCATGATGTCAGTGCCCTCTTTTTTAAACTTCTGCTTTAATGCTTGATCAGATGACTCGGGC
This sequence comes from Rhipicephalus microplus, assembly GCF_043290135.1. Lineage (NCBI taxonomy): Eukaryota > Metazoa > Arthropoda > Arachnida > Ixodida > Ixodidae > Rhipicephalus > Rhipicephalus microplus. The sequence continues at coordinate 171,290,907 of NC_134706.1, read as the reverse complement.
TCCACCTTGCGGCCCGCCTGCAGCGATTCTTTCGTTCAATTTGCTTTGGGGTTACCTATCTTTTCGGTGTCACCTGGTTGTCTTGACTTCAGCTCCTTGTCTGCCTTCGGCTTGGTTCGGGGTTGTTTGGTCTCCTTTTTTTTTCCCGTCTACTCTCTAGAACTTTTCTCCTATCCTTGTAGCTTGTCTTCGGTTTTGTCTTCCTGGCTTATTTATTCTTCTTTCTGGCTTTGTGCCTTCTGCAACCTCGCCTTCATCCTGCTTATCCTTTTGTGTCTAGTTTTGTCCCTGGACTGCTTTTACATCATCTCCCATGTTTTCTCCTTCGTCACCGTCTTTTTCTACTGTTTCTTGCACCGTTCCACTATTTTCTTTCATTCTTTCCGCCTCGCTGTATTTTCTCGCCGCACCGGGTCGGTAATCCGTTTACTTTCCTTTGGCCTGGGCTTTGCCTTCTTCCCTGTCTTTTGGCTTTTCCATTTGCTCCAGCAGGTATCTTCGTCTTTGGAAACTTCGCCCTTCACCCTTGTTAGGGTTTTAGCATTTCCAGAGGGCTCGACATGTTAGGCTTGTTTGAAAAGCGGGCGCAGGTGTTTTTTGAGGGGTGAATCAGGCGTGACTTAAGGTTTCTGTAGATTCGGGGCATCATGTTTTTGCCACAGTGCTTTTTGTCGAGAGCGGACAATGGCCTGACGTTCAAACTCAGGAGTCATGGTTGACAAATGTACGACGAAAGTGCGCCTCAAAATCTTTTCACGATGTGATTTGGGAGCTCTTGTAATGGTACCAGTCATTGAAAGTTCCAATCAGTTGGGCCTTGGCTGCTTCCAGCGCGTAAAAGGCAAACCGTTCATGAAGTTTTGACGTTCGAGAAACGTTTTCAATCTACTCGCACGCTAAAGGATCATCTTTGAACCCGTAAAATGGGCTGATGTTGCAGCTAAGTCAGTGATCGCCTAGAACGTTGGCACTAGTCGTGGCTGCGCTGCACCAGCCATAAGTAGTCGTTCAGACAGGGTGGATATCAGTTTGTCCGTATCTTGAAGGGCTTGGAGCGATTCACGAGCCGCAATGCTATCTTTGTTGTTTGTGTCCCCATCTGCACCGCCAGGCAGGTTTACTTTGCAATTGGTGCATTTCATCATAGTGTTACCAGTTCTTTGATCTGGCGACACTCACGTTCACTCATATGTTGGTGACCAGATTAACATCTCACTTCTGAAATGTTGTCATCGTAGGTGCCCTTGAAGCACACAAGTGAATGTAATAAAAAGAATAGTTTCCTCACAAGTAATAAAGCAAATGCCACACAGGCTACGCTCACACGCACCACAGGCTTCGGAACGCTACACCGGCCAAACTCCACAAGAGCCTCTCAGTCACGTCGTCATCTTATTATACTGTTCAAAAAAGGGCACGTGCATTTCCGATCATATTTTGTCTCAGACATGCACAATATTTGATTTTTATCAACGATCACACATGTATGAACGCATAAACCTGAGAAAAATTGGAGGTCGCTGTGGATGTGGTTCTACTTGAGCACATTCGGTTGACAAACAGACAGATAGACAGACAGCCCGACCAAAACTTTTGCATTGAAGTAGTCGAGAAAACACTAACATCAAGGAAGTGGCATACCCTTCGAGCCTGAGGGGACGAAATTTTTATGGACGCGATGATAGCGCCGTCAGGATTCTGGTGGCAGTAGCGTTGGTTATAGGTGTGACGACGTCACTTGAGCCACTAGTGAACAACTTACTAGGCCGAGTGAGGGGGTTCGGGTCATTACGCTTTCAAAGTCGTTTTGTTTGATATCCGTAACGGTAGGTTAGACTGTGCGTGCGAGGGCCATAAGCATGATGACGTCACGTGAGTCCATAGTGATCAAGTCACTAGGCTGAGTGACAGGCTTTAAGTTATTACTTTCTCAAAGGCGTTTCGTTTGATATGCATTACGACAATTTAGGGCAGTGCTGCGTGCTCTATTAAAAAACGGTCCATCATCAGAATGATGGATTCCACCATCCACAATTTAGGTGTATTATGGTGCTGGAAATATTAGTGGTAATGGTTTATGGTAGCACGTGTTGCATGATGAAGTGCCGGCAGTGCTGGAGCACAAAGATGCGTCAGAACCACCGTGACAAGCTGCAACTAAAATGAAAAGTATAATTGTATAGAAAGCAATGCAGAAAACATCTATAAAAACGTTACCTCGAGGATTCAAACGTGCAATTCTCGGATTTTCAGCTGAACACGCTAGCCACTGCGCCATGCCCATTTGAGGGAGGTTTGATGTGAACTGGCGAGTGAACTTACAAACTGACTTTTCAACTACAGCTTTGTTTATTGCTTACACCAGATAGACAGGATCTGCACCTGCTACTAAAACTGTCACATTTATTAAACACAAACAAATGCTACCTAGAATAATTTCCACTGTGATAATTGCAACATAGCTATGTTTAGCTTACTCTGCACAACCGCTGGTATAAACAAAACCAAGTGAACTGAGGATTAGGTACAGTGTACTAGCGGTCACTGGCAGCTTTATTATCCGTTTCTCGCTCGTGCTGAAGGGCGACATCTGCTCAGGCTTCACGATGCGTCTAGGCTCATTTGATAGATACGCCCACAAAAGTGATTGAGTAATGAGATGTTTTTCGCGCAACGGACCGCGCAGTCGTGCTAGCGCACTGCTCTAGCTCTATCGTTAGCAGCAACTACATATCAGCTTGGTCAAAATAATGCAGAGCGCAGGAAAGAATATGCTATAATATTGGTTCAGTAAGCATACGAATGGACAAGTCTGTGTTTTCGCATAAAAGCCGAAGAAGCGCCGGCGAGTGCGACCGGCGGCTGTCGATGACGGGAGGCGTACGCTGCTGGAAGTGCTGGCACCCCGTTGCATCGATGTTTGCCGCTTCTTGTGCGGACAGTCTACACTACAAAACTTGCTTTGCATAGCTAATATGATGACATGGATGTGCTGTATTGTGGTTCTTACTCGTCTAAATTGTGTATTCTGAAACCCACATGCGCCGATAACACTTCTGGGAGCTAGGTTGGTTGGCCTAACCTTTGTTGGAAATGATGGTGGTAGAACAGAAAGGTGAAAGTCAAACTTGCTGGGACTCGTCTCGGCGCAAGGCCAACGTAGACGTTTTTGCGTTTTAGCGTCGCATGCACTTTTTTAACATAAAAGTACGGCTCCAGTAATTGGGTCTGCGAAAATCGCCAGAGTTGCGCTTCTAGCTTGGCGACATCAAGCGACCGCCGTGTTCTGACAAAGCGTTGAATGGGGTAATTGAGAACTGGAGCTGCAAGACGATGTAACACAATAACTGTCGCTGTTCCAGCAGCACGTCTAGTCTTCTAAACATCACCACAAAGCATGACATCACGCATAGAAAACTGTTGTATACGTGCTCGAAATGTTAATATTTGCAGCCACATTCTACGCTCCACAAAAATTGAAGCTTTGTTAACAACACCGCACAAAAATATGTGCTAGAAAGCGTAATGAGTGGCGTTGGTTTCTTTTGACCGTAAAAGTATTTCTCTGCGCATTTCAGATTGGAACACTACGAATAACTATATTTCAGATACTGCCATCTGCTTTTTAATTAGGCTCCCATTATCCACTAAGCGTTAATCATACCAACGCCACCCAGCATGTCAACCAAGCCATCAACCAAATACGTTTTGAATCGCCCCATTAGCCGGCATTTCCCCCCGTCGCCACTATTGGCTCGCAATAACCGCCACCATCATCTGCCACCATTTTATCCATACTCGTCATCATCAGCCAGCATTTTCCGCTGACACCGCCATTGGCTCACCGCCACCACCATCTGCCACCATTTTTTCCACTATCACCATCATCAGCCATTATGACCACTACAGCTTCCATCATATCCACTATCATTTCCACCATATTCTCCAACAATACCAGCATCCTCCAACACAGGATGTTCAATAGGGTGGGTGATAGGCAGGATGACGTTACTTTAGTCACCGTTGAACAAGTCATAGGCGGGATGACAAAGTTCATGCTGTCTCTCTTTAAAAGACGTTTCGTATGATATGGATGTCGGCAGGATAGGACAATCCGCTCAAGGCTCACAGGCGTGATGAAGCCACGTGAGCCAGTGATAAAGTAACCAGTCCGGGTGGCAAGGTTCAGTTTATTACTCTGAAAGCCGTTTCGTTTGATATGCACGAAAGCAGGTTAAGACAGTTCGTTCATGGGTGATAAGCAAGATGACGTCACGGGACGCAGGAGAGATCTAGTCACTAGAGCGAGTGACAGGATTCAGGTTATTACTCTCTCAAAGAAGTTTCGTTTCATATTGAGACGGCAGTCTAGACAGTGCTTTCCTAGGTGATAGGATTGACGATGTCACATCAGGCACTAGTGATCAAGTCACCAGGCCAAGCAACAGCATTTATGGTATAATCTCTCAAAAAAGTTGCGTTGATATCTATTACAGCAGGTTAGGACAGTGCGTACGTAAGTGATAGGCGAGATTACTTCAAACGTGTCACTAGGGATCAACACACTAGCACAAGTAACAGGGTTCAAGTTATTATACGTCCAAGATGTTTCATTTCATAAGCAGCGCGGTGCTCCACCGTGGTGGTCTAATGACTGAGGTACCTGGCAGGGGAACCGCAGGTCGCAGGATGAAACCCCGGCTGCAGCAGCTGCATTTGCGATGGAGGCGGAAATACTTTCACGTTCCAATTCTCAAGTTTTGTTATCGCCCAAAACACTACACAATTCTCAGCGCAAAACGCGCGTGCAGTTTTCCACAAGCATCCCAACTTTAGTAGATCATTTCGATAAGATCACGCTCACTCTGCAAACTATACAGATTATTCTGGAACCTACGCCACCGCTAGCGATAACGTTAGAAAATTTGATGCCAAGAGTATAAATTCCGACGCACTTCGCCGCTTGTCAGTAGTTGATCGGCGGCCGACGCTCGTTCGCCGCCATGAGTCCAAGACTGCTACTGTAATCGGACTTTCCGTTTACCGGGCACAGGTTCGAACAAATAAACTAGTAAATTCCAATGGAAAGTCTCCTGTCTTCAGCCACATCACGACGCCGTGACATCTGGTGAAGGCGCTGCTTCTTTGATGATCCGGACGCCCCCTTCAAGCCGCGACCCCAGCCCAAGCGGCAAAGATGACACGGACGCTAACCCTGAACAGCGAACAAACCGCAGGCAGAGGGAACTACAACCAGAGTACGGGCCCCTTCCTGAAGCAGCCAGGCAGACCCGGATCCCGACATCAACTACTGCAGCCATGACCGCCCCCGTGCAGCCTGCACCACACCTGCTCCGGCAACACAAAGAGCCACCAACTTTCCGCAGTTCGCCATTGGATGACCCAGAAAGCTGGATCGAAAGGTTCGACGACGTGCCCCGCCACGGTGGTCTAGTGGATAAGGTACTCGGCTGCTGACCCGCAGGTCGCGGGATCAAATCCCGGCTGTGGCGGCTGCATTTCCGATAGAGGCGGAAATGTTGTAGGCCCGTGTACTCGATTAGCGTGCACGTTAAAAAACCCCAGGTGGTCAAAATTTCCGGAGCCCTCCACTACGGCGTCTCTCGTAATCAAATAGTGGTTTTGGGACGTTAAACCCCACAAATCAATCAATCGACCACGTTGCTGCCTTCAATGGCTGAACAGACGATGAACACCTCCGGCATGTGTATTTTGCCTTAGAAGATGCTGCTCGGACATGGTTTGAGAATCAAGAGCGAAGCCTTACAACGTGGGACGTCTTTCGCGCCAATTTCCTCGCTACTTTTGCAAGCGTGGTGTGCAAGGAGAAGGCTTCAGCTCTTCTCGAAACCCACATGCAGTTGCCAAACGAAACCTTGGCGCTATTCACGGAAGATATGATTAAACTCTTCCGCCACGCTGACTCCAACATGTCCGAGAAGAAGAGGAACCGTCTGCTCATGAGAGGAGTAAAGTAGGAATTCTTCGCCGGGCTGATCAGAAACTCGCAAAAGACGGTCGACGACTTCATTTGAGAAGCATTTACGACAGAGCATACGCTCGAGAAGCGCACGCGGCAATACAGCCGTAGCTTTTCGTCTACAAGCTACGCCGGCATTTACGCGCTTGGAAACACTGACTTGCGTGAGACTTTCCGAGCGATCGTACAAGAAAAGCTGCAAAAATTAATTCCTTCAGCGCAGACTCACGTGGAATCTGTCGCGGACGTCGTACGACAGGATATCCAGCAATCGCTGGGCGTTTCTCAGCCTCAAGAGCCTCAGCTCAAAGCCATGAGCTATGCTGCTGCAGCGCGCCGCCACGCCCCTCCTCAACGGGCACGCCAAAACACTGCCCCATCGCACGTCCGTCGCCAGATGAAACCGACGCCACCACCCCCACCGACGTCCTACGGTTCGCCAGTGGCCGAGCGCGGTACGCCGAGGAAGACTGACGTCTGGCGCACCCCTGACCACCGCCCGCTCTGCTACCACTGTGGCGAGGCCGTACACACATACCGCCGTTGCCAGTACCTACAGATGGGACTGCGTGGCTTCGCCGTTAATTCACCGCGTCCACAGCCAGGAGAACGGCCACGTGACATCGCCGACTACCTGACAGGAACTCAGTGGACACCACGAAGCCCTTCCCGTTCGCCATCGCCACGACGCCGCATGTCACCGCACCCCCAGCAGTACTCTAGCCCGACGCGGGGCCAGTCTCCTAGCGCGTATCCGGGAAATTAAGGGCGGCAACCGATGAAGGTGCGCGTTGCTGTACGACGAACTACCGAAGATCCTCTGACGATGACGACCCCACGACGGAGCTTTCCGAACACAACGCCAACCAGGCAAAGCCCTGACGGCGAAAGCTCACTTACCGAAGGTGGCCTGACGACGCAACAAGGAACCAGTGGAACAAGCCGTACAGCCGTGACCCGATGCCACACCCTAACTGTAATTCGAGATGGCGAACTAGCGACCTCGACGTTCTTATCGACGGCCACAAAGTGACCACTCTCGTCGATACTGGAGCCGACTATTCCGTCATCATTGAGTCGTTCGCCGCGATGATAAAGAAAGTTAGGACAGCTTGGGAAGACCCTAGAATCTGCACAGCTGGAGGTCATCTCGTAACGTCTGCAGGAATCTGCACAGCGAGAGTCACCATTAACGGCCGTATTTATCCTTCAGACTTTGTAGTCCTACAGCGTTGCTCGAGAGATGTCATCCTCTGTATGGACTTCCTATGCCTCCATGGTACTGTCATCAACCTAAGAACAAAGTCGATAACGTTATCCACAGAAAAAATACTACCACCGCGCACGCCGTCATGAAGCCGTGCCTTGCATGTGCTTGAAGAACAAGTCACTGATCCGCCTCGCTCCAGCGTCATTATTTCAGTCAGTGCTCCTAAATCACCTGACTTGGAAGGCGTCGTTGAAGGCAGTCAGCATCTGTTGGTCACACGAAATATTTGCGTCGCAAAAGGGATTTCAGAGCTGCGGGGAAGCAAAGCAACGGTTGTTTTCACGAATTTCAGCAATAGTACAAACATGTGAACAAACGAACAACGGTCGCATACATCAAAGAAATTGTGGACGCCACCAGTGCTTTCGCCCTCGCCAATTCTGCGGAACCTGCTCAGAGGAACAAAGCCCCTCCCACAGCTTTCGACGTCAATGCCAGACTTCCGAACCATAAGCAAGAACAGCTTCTGCTTCTGCAATACGAAGATTGCTTTCCATTGTCATCAAAAGTTCGGCAAACTCCAATCACGAAACATCGCCTCATAACCGAAGAAAATGCCAGACTGCTCCGTCAAAGTCCGTACAGTGTTTCGAGGTGAGAACGTGAGGCCATGAAGAGACAAGTTGATGAAATGCTGCGGAATGACATCATCCAGCCGCCCAAGAATCCATGGGTGTCCCCCGTGGTGTTAGTGAAGAAAAAAGATGGGACCCTACGCTTCTGCATCGATTATCACCGCCTGAACAAAATCACCAGAAAGGACGTGTATCCTCTCCCACGAATAGAAGACGCACTTGATCGGCTCCATAACGCCAAGTACTTTTCGTCAATAGACCTCAAGACTGGCTGATGGCAAATCGAAGTCGACGAAAGAGACCGAGAGCAGACGGCGTTTACAACACCGGACGGTTTCTTCGTGTTTAAGTTGGTGCCCTACGGCCTTTGCTCAGAGCTTGCAACGTTTGCACGCGTTATGGATACAGTACTGGCAGGATTGAAGTGGCAGATTTGCCTTGTGTATATGGACGACGTCGTCATGTTTTCTTTGAGTTTCTACGAGCATCTTCGGCGCCTTAATGCTGTACTTCAAGCCATCAGGACATCCGGACTCACACTGAAGCCAGAAAAGTGCAGATTTGTGTACGAAGAACTTTTGTTTCTGGGGCACGTGATTACCAATTCTAGGGTTTGTCCCGATCCACAGAAAACAGCCACCATCGCCGACTTCTCGCCACCCTCTGACAAGAAGGCGGTGTGTCCATTTCTGCGCCTGTGCGCCTATTATAGGCGGTTCGTGAAATTTTTCGCCCGCATCGCCGATCCACTCGCTAACCTTACCAAGGCCGACGTGGAGTTCAAGTGGGAAACGCCGCAGGAACACGCTTTCCAGGAGGTTAAACGTCGCCTCCAGAAGCCTTCGTTACTTGCTCATTTCGACAAATTCGCCGAGACAGAAATACACATTGACACAAGCAGCGTAGGTCTTGGCGCCGTTATTGTGCAGAGGGCTGACGGACTTGAAAGGGTTATTAGTTACGCCTCCCGATCGCTATCCAAAGCAGAAGCCAATTATTACACATCAGAAAAGGAGTGCCCCGCCATCATCTGGGCTACGTGGAAATTTCGCTCCTACCTCTACGGCAGTCCCTTCTAAGTTATGAGCGACCATCTCGCCTTGTGTTGGCTAGCCACCTTGAAGGACCCTTCAGGTCGCCTCGCATGATGGAGCCAGAGAATACAAGATTATGACATTACCGTCGTTTTCAAGTCCGGCAAGAAACACTTTGACCCCGACTGTCTCTCTTATGCGCCTGTGGACCAACCATCACCCGCCGAACCGGATGACAACTACTTCTTGGGAACAATAACTAACGACGACTTCGCTGGACGACAGCGGGCCGACCCGGAACTTAAGGCCCTAATATAAAACCCCGAAAGCAGGACCGCCGAAGTCCCGTGGGTATTCAAGCGCGCACTTGCGTCGTTCTTCCTGCGAAACGGTCTTCTCTAATGAAAAAACTTTTCACTGCTTCGAGAAAAGTACCTCCTTGTGGTGCCTTCAGCTCTGCGACCAGAACTCCTGCAGACCCTGCACGACGATCCGACAGCAGGGCACCTCGGTGTTTCTCGCACGCTCGCAAGGATACAAGAAAGGTACTATTGGCCACGTATTACCACCGACGTCACTAGTTATGTGAGGTCATGTCGAAACTGTCAACGACGCAAGACACCACCGACAAGGCCGGCGGGACTTCTTCAGCCGATTGAACCACCTCGCGGACCTTTCCAGCAGATTTGTATGGGTCTACTAAGGCCGTTTCGACGTCGGCTTTCGGAAACAAATGGATCGTTTTAGCTACCGACTACCTTACCCGCCACGCCGATACAAAATCCCTGCCAAACGCCAGTGAATCCGAGGTAGCTAAGGTCTTCGTCGAAATATTGTCCTACGTCACGGTGCCCCGGAGGTACTTATCACCGACAGAGGAACGGCATTTACTGCTGACCTAACTCAAGCGATCTTGGCATACAGCCGGACAAACCACCGCCAGACGACAGCGTACCACCCACAGACCGACGGCTTCACCGAGCAGCTAAACAAGACGATTGCCGACATGCAGGCAATGTACGTCGATGTCGAACACAAGACGTGGGACGCCATTCTTCCGTACGTGACCTTCGGATACAACACGGCGGTGCAGGAGACGATGCAGACATCTCCATACAAATAGGTCTACGGAAGGAGCCCGGCAACGACGTTTGATGTTATGTTACCCAACGTCACAGACGAAGAAAACCCCGGTGTGAGTAAGTACCTTCAATGCGCCTTAGAAGCCCGACAACTCGCGCGTCGCCGTATCAAGAATCGACAGACGACTGACAGCCGCCGTTACAATCTTCGACGACTCTTCGTGGAATACCAGCCCGGTGAACGTGTTTGGGTAGGGACGCCGATACGCCTACGTGTACTAAGTGAAAAGCTTCTGCGACGGTACTTCGAACTGTACAGGGTGGTTCGACGTCTCGGCCCACTTGATTACGAGATTGTCCCCGACGGCATCAAGAACTCTTAACGACGCCGATCGCGACCTGAAGTCGTCCATGTCGTGCACCTCAAGCCGTTTCATGCGTGTTAACAAACTGAAACAGTGTTTTTGTAATATTATTTATACATTGTACTTTCTTGCAATATTGTTGTACCTTCATCTTTAGGTAAAGCATCGGGACGATGCCTTTTTCAGAGGGGGGCTATGCCACGTTCCATTTCTCAAGTTTTGTTATCGCTCCAAAACACTACACAATTCTGTTCGCAAAACGTGCGTCCAGTTTTCGAGAAGCTTCCGGACTTTAGTAGATCATTTCGATAAGATCACGCTCACTCTGCGAACTGTACAGATTATTCTGAAACCTATGCCACCGCCAGCAATAACGCTAGAACATTTGATGGCAAGAGTATAAATGCAGACGCACTTCGCCGCTTGCCAGTAGTTGATCGACGGCCGACGCTCGGTTCGCCGCTATCAGACAAGGACCGCTACTGTAATCGAACTTTCTGTTTACCGGGCACAGGTTCGCCCAAATAAACAGTTAAATTGCACCGCAAAGTCTTCTGTCTTCCGCCACGTCACGACCCCGTGGCAATAATGTAGGCCCATGTGGTCATGTTTGGGTGCACGTTGAAGAAGCCCAGGTGGTTTAAGATTTCGAAGCCCTCCACTACGGTGTCTCTCATATTCTTATCGTGGTTTTGGGACGTTAAACCCCACATATCGTCAATGAATATGCATCACGGTGGGTTAGGACTGTGCGTGCGCGTATGACAGGCGTGATGACATCACGTGGCTCACTAGTGATTAAATCACAAGGCCGAGTGACCAGCTTCCGCTCTCTCCTAAAGATGTTCCATTTCATATGCATGAAGGCAGGTTAAGATAGTGCATGCATGGATGACAACCATAATGACGTCAAGTGAGTCACTAGTGATGAATTCACTAGACCAAGTGACAAGTTTCACGTTAATACCTTCTAAAAGGCGTTCTGTTTGATATCCTTGACGACAGGTTAAACAATGCGTGCGTGCCTGATAGGTATGTTGATGTCACTTGAGTCACTAGTGGTCAAGTCACCGGGCCAAGTGACAGGATTCAAGTTATTACCCTCGCAAAGGTGTTTCGTTCGATATGCATGACAGTAGGTAAGGACAGTGCATGCATGAGCAATGAACGCGTTGACTTCACGTGAGTCACTAGTGATGAACTCACTAGGCTAGGAGAAGCGTCAGAATATTTCTCTCTCAAAGACATTTAATTTGATATGCATGACGACAAGTTGGGATAGTGCGTGCGTGCGTGAGAGGTGTGTTTACGCCACGTGAGTCACTAATGATCAAGTCACTAGGCCGAGTGAAAGGGTAATAGTTATTACTCTATCAAAGACGTATTGTTTGATATTGCCTCGTGCGTTTCTCATTCATATTTATGTTTTCGTCGGTTTTCGTCCACAAAGCCTGTCTGAAATGTTCAGTGCAAACTGCGTCTCATGGTTCTAGAAGGTTAAAGATTGTAGTATATCGTTTTGTTGAGATTACGCACACTTCGCGAATATTACAGGTTATTCTGGAACCTACGCCTACTCTAGTGATAACACTGCAACGTTCGACGCCACGTGTTTATTGCCAACGTGCTTCGTCGCTTCTCATTGATTGATATGTAGGGTTTAACGTCAAAAAATCACCATATGCTTATGAGAGATGCCGTAGTGGAGGGCTCCGGAGGTTTCGACCACCTGGGGTTCTTTAATGTGCACCCAAATTTGAACACACAGGCCTACAGCATTTCCGCCTCCATCGGAAATGCAGCCACCGCCGCCAGGATTTAATCCCGCGACCTTCGGGTCAGCAGCCGAGTACCTTAGCCACTAGACCACCGCGATGGGGCTCATCGCTTGTCAGTTGACCGTCAGCCGACGCTATTGTCGCCGCCTTCAGTGCAAATGTGTTGCTGTAATCTCACCATTTATTATCTTGACCATGATTTCGGCCGAATATAAAGTTTCACCTTACCATCGAGTGTGCTTCCTTCGTCGGCGTTACGACCCCCTTGGCATCTGGTGGAGGTGCTGCTTCTTTCATATTCTGACGTCCCCACCAAGCCACAAACCCAGCACAAGGGGAAAGAAGACACTCAAGCCAACCCCAAACAGTGAACAAGCCACGAGCAGAAATGCTACAACCAGTGTGCCTGCACCTTCGTGAAAAAACTAGGTAGCCCCGGATCCCGACATGAACAGCAGCCACGATGACCACCTGCGTTAAGCATGCCCCAATATTTCTCCGGCAGCCCAACGAGCCTTCCGACATTTCGTGGATTGTCAGTCAAGCACACGGAATGCTGGATAGAGACGTATGACCTTTCGCTGTTTTAAACAGATGGGACACCGAATATCAACTACGCCGCGTCTATTTCTATCTGAAAGACGCCGCAAAGATATGGTTTGAGACCCGAAAGTCTACGCTGTGAAGTTGGGATACTTTTCGGACGACGTTCCTTAGCAGGTTCTCGAGCGTCATCAGCAAGGAACGTGCTGCGCCTATCTTGGAGACGCGCGTGTAACTCCTCAGCGCGAACGTGACAATCTTGCGTTGAATATATGACCCAGCTGTTGAAGAGATGACGCTGACTCCGTGTTAGCCGAGGAGAAGGAGCTTCGATTCCTCATGCAAAGCGTCAAACAGTAGTTTGCGAAGCTTGTTTGCAGCCTGTAAAAGGCACTGCCAGTGTTTTTTGTTCCTTGCAAACAGGGGTTGTCAACGCAAAGCAAGAGATATGACGGATGAGTCAAGAGAAAGGCTTTGAGGTGGTGGAAATAAACAGAGAGGTGCATAGGTGGGGTGGTTTTCAACGAGACGAATTCCCATCGACGGGAGGCTAGGTTATGAAGTGATATGGCGACTTGCAGAACGCACAGTAGCATTTTTTGGGGGGGGGGGGCACGCGGGCCTTTCGGGGTTCACGATAGCTGGTAACGAAGAAAACAACCAGGGGGACTCTTTGACAGGTGGTGCAGAGAAATATGACTCCAAAGTGGAACCATTATCTAAGACACGTAGAATCCAGGGCAGAAATCGACGTAGTTATGAGGGCCGACCAATTCAGACGTAGGGTATATGAAATGCAGGGTGGCAGGAAGAGGCTGAAGTGGGAAGAGATAGAAGAGTATCTGAGAAAGGGGAGCCCGATGGTACATGGTATTGTAGAAACAAACCTGAGAGATATGAAACAACCTTATAACAATCAGGACTACTCGTGGGATTATTGTAATAGAACAGAAGAAAGCCGAAAGGGGGGTGGCATGGGGCATTCTTTCATAAAAGTACAGACTGGCTTAGTGTCAAGCAGGAGTGTAAGGAATTTTTATGGCTAAAAGGGAAACTGGCAGGGCAAATGACGCTCCTGGGTTTTGTACACTTGTGGACAGGGGCAAAATCAAGAGAGCAAAATTAACAAATGGTGCAATGCATAGCAAATAACATTGACGAACTAGGAGAAGCGTGCGAGGTAATTTATTAGGAGATATGAATGCACTCATAGAAGACATGGATAGATATACAGACCCAACAGGTGGAATGGTAATGAATATGTATGAAAGGCTTGATATATATATTTGCGAAAGCATCGAGAAATGCGACGGGCAGATAACATGGGAGGTGGGAAGGCTTCAATCGACGATAGATTGCGCAATATAGTCACACGGGATGCATGATTGGCTAAGGGTGACGAAAATAAAAGAATATGGGTCGAGAAGCTTGCGTAGTGATCATAAACGTATCAAGCTGAGTTTTGGAAGAGAAATGAAATTCGATAGGCGGTATTACGAGCAACCACACGGTAATATTTATTCTGAAACGCAAATGGAAATAGCAACTATACAGCACAAGAAGTTATTCACCAGAGATAAAGTAAGTTGACGTGCGCAAGTGTAACCTAATTGTTTGAGTTAGAGCTTGATGGTGTACGAGTCAAATCAACCAGGAAAAGCAGACACAAACCCAAGAGCTCGTGAGATAAGGAAATTAAGGGAGTGATAGTAAGACGTCAGGAAGCATCCTGGGAACACGGTTATGCTAAACAGAGGGGTGAATCGGAAGATGTTGTTAAAAAAATGGGATAACTTTTTGAGCTGCAGAAGGGAAGCGTACGATTCGATCAGTGAAAAGATTTGAAGAAAGGGGGCTCGATAGATGGTGGAACCCAATTGTCTAACCTAATTGTTTGAGTTAGAGCTTGATAGTGTACGAGTCAAATCAACCGGGAAAAGCAGACACAAACCCAAGAGCTCGTGAGATAAGGAAATTAAGGGAGTGATAGTAAGACGTCAGGAATCATCCTGGGAACACGGTTATGCTAAACAGAGGGGTGAATCGGAAGATGTTGTCAAAAAAATGGGATAACTTTTTGAGCTGGAGAAGGGAAGCGTACGATTCGATCAGTGAAAAGATTTGAAGAAAGGGGGCTCGATTGATGGTGGAAGTAAACAAAAACGATATAAAAGCAGCTGCAAAATTTTGAAACCATCTCCATTCTCTGAGTAATAAGACAAGCATGAAACAGCTTTATAACTTCGGTTCAAGGAGTCAGACTAGAAGGGGATGAAGCAATGGATTATGTTGAACAATAATGACAGAAAAAAATTAAACACCAAGAAAGTGCTGCGTGCACCACGGCAGATAAGGATGCACCAATTAGCTCAGTGGCTCTACTGGGATGAGAGTGAGAAATAGTAGAAAAGATAGTTCCTAATAGCACATCAACAGGCCCTGTCAGCATCCCAATCATTCTAATAAAGAAACTAGAACCAAACTCTGACCAAACATTAGGAGAGACAGCGAGCAAAGCAATAATGAACGGTGAAGCTCTCAATGAGCGGAAACTAAGCAGGATCAGCATGATCTATAAAGGAAAAGGGCACAAAGCCGATACAAACAACTAACATTCTATAACAGTGACATGAGTAGTTTACAGGCTGGTGACGCAGATAGTAAAGAAGAGACAACAGAAATGGGTGGAGAATGAGAGGTGCTGGGAGAAGTAGAATATGGGTTCCGTAAACAAAAAAGATTAGGGGACAATCTGTTTCGATTGATGTAGGGTATCAAAATAGCGGAAAAAATGAACACAGGACCCTGTAACTTGCATTTCTATACATCAAGGGAGCTTACGATAGTGTGATTCAAAAAGACTTCTGGGGAATACTGGGCACACTAGATGTGGGAGACGGAATAACTAATCTTCCAAAGGGTATCTGTAAAAGTAGCTATGTACTTGTCGAATGATAACAGGTATGTGAACCTCTAAAGATACAATGCGGGCTTCGACAGGGATGTTCATTGTCACCTTTGTTATTTATGATGTATCTCCAGAAACTAGAAGCCTAATCAGAGGAGTGTCGACTCGGTTTCAGCCTTTCTTTTGCCAAGCAAGGAAAACACATTGGACAGTTATTAGCAGCATTGGTGTATGCAGAAGATATAGTATTATTAACCGACAACTAAAAAGAGCCGCAGCGATTGGTAGACATCTGTGGTAATGAGGAAGATAGGTTCAATTTGAAGTTCTGCAGAAAAAAATTGGCAATTGTGATTTTTATTGATAACAAAGGTAGTGAGCATAAGATACAGCAAGTCATGCAAAAAAGTGGATAAATACAAATACTTGGGTGTATGCATAAATAATCACCTGGGTATCTAAGAGAGCATGAAATATTCCTTATGACTTAGGGCACCACGAATGCTATTGTAATAAAGAATAGGGCACTGTGGAACCACAATAAGTATGACGTTGTGGGAGGGACTTGGAAAGGTGTCATGGTCTCGATTTTTATACTTGGCAATGTTGTTTTTTTCATGAAATCAGAGGTTAGAAGCAAGATTTGAAATTAAACAATGTGGCATAGGTAGACTTGCTTTGGGAGCACACGGGAGCACCCCGATCGAGGGGGTAGAGGTAGACATGGGATGGACATAGTTTGAGTTGAGGGAGTCTTCCAGCAAGATATACTTTTAGGAGCAATTGAGAAAATTGGGAGTGGATTGTTGGGCTAGGAAAGTTTTCAGTTACTTGTACATAGTAAATGTCGATACTATCTGGGGGAAACGAACTCAATAATTGTCAAGCAAGTACTTAGACAACAGCAGAATACCAATTCAAAAGGAAACATTGGTTAAGAAAAAAGGAGAAGGAAACAAAGAGGGAAATGTGGAAGATGGGAACGCTCACTATATCATTACTTGAGACCTACCGAGCCTTCAAGCAGGAAATTTTAAGGGAAAAGATCTTGGACAATACCTAGGATAGTTCTCGGCTTTACAAGGCTAGAACGGGAGTATCGCGAACCAAGACGTACTGAGCAAAGTACGAAGGCTAGACATGGTATTTAGTGCGTGTGGAGGGGAGGAGGAAACGGCTGAATGTTTGATAATGTTCTGTGAAGGGCTCTAACCTATAGTCAAAGTAATGGCACCGAACTCTTCAAAACATTGGGGTTTTGCGAGTGTGAATGCAAAATAGACTTTAGACGGGTAGAAATAACCAGGAGGAGGCTAACTGATTGGCGGGTACAATCGAGACACGAGAGAATTTCAATCCCTAAATACACAGTGATAGTACTTAACTTTATGGCTAGGTGGCGTGAGCCACCACCCGACCTAAAGTGCACAGCTGGATACATCCATCCATTAATCTATTCATTCGTAGCATGCGGCCACAAGGAGGTACTGCAGTTCACCGAGTGTATTCTTGTTATTCAGGGAGAGGGAATAAAGTTTTTTTTTATTTCCTCTTGTCAGCAGTCCGCCTCGTTTTTCGGCTCCTGGGCTGAAGATGGTGTCAGAAGTGGAATCACGCCGTTAATCTGATATGCCTAACGACGCGGTATCGACCCCTGCCGAAGCCAAATCGATCAACGTTCAGACGGGCATATGTGGCCTTCGTCCTCCAGCAATCCTCACCTTTTCTAACCCCGGAAAAAGGTCCACGCGTATTGCAACGTTTCATGGACACGCCTTCGTAGCCGGCCAGCACAACGCTGGCGACTAGGCCTAGGTATGCACACTTCTTTACTGTATGAGACTACAAGCCAGATTCATTATTTCGTCCTTTAAAGTATCGGTACCGGAGACGCTTCTTTTTCACATCTGTCAGAGAAAATTGGATTTGCACTTCGTGCACCTGGTGAATGAGATATACGAAAGCCGTCATTTTCACCGCTGCATTCAACAGCCAGGCGAGTCTGTGGATGACTTTTTCACGGCGTTACGCAAGCTGTTAAAGCACTGCAGGTACAACAGCCTGCTTGTGGAGGACTGTCTTGTTCGTGACAGACTTGTCGTGGGCATAAGTGACGAGAGGTTCTCTGATCAATTATACTGCTGCACGAAACTTAACGGTGAATAAGCGCTGTGCCAAGCTCGAATTTATAAAGACGCAGAGAAAGAGCGGCTATGCCGAAAAAGATTGACTGTGAATAAAGCCCTTGCTGAAACGCGGAACATTTATTTGGCTAGCCGAAATGATACGCCCACCCCTTGGACCTTTTCAGTCTGAACACTCGGCTGTGCTACAATGTTGCTTTAGGGGGCGTCAGTGACATCATCGCAAAGACTGCCCGGCCCGAAAATTGGTGTGCCACTTCTGCAGAAAGTCAGGGCATTTTGTTACATTTTGTATGAAAACAAAATGGACCTGCTGCGATGCATCGAACTTGTGAATTCATACCGAAGAAAGTACACGAAAATACTTGTTAACGGGCACTCGGCAAAGTTTAAGATAGACTCCGGCGCAGAAATGTATGTGGTCTCGCCGTCTTTCCCAGGTCGCTCATCGAAGGGAAAGTCTTGGGCCCTAATGAACAGGCTTTTCACTCTCTCGGTACCTTTAAAGAAACTTTCCAGTGGTGCAACTGAGCCACAGTGCAGACGTTGTATGTGGTTGTCCATCAGCGTACACACCCACTTAGGCTGCCTGCATCACGATCTCTCAAGGTCAGCCTGCGTGACCTGAAGTAGTCTATGTCGTGCACCTTAAGCCTTTTCATGCACGTTAACGACCTGAAAAGCTGTGCTCTTTGTTGTTGTTTCTCTGTGATTTTACTCTATTGTTTGTACCTGTTTATAACTGTTTCGTATTGATTTATTGTTGTTTTTATTATGTATGTGCCTCCCCTTGTGTTCAGTTATAAACATCGGGACGATGATTTTTGAGAGGGGGGCCATTCACGCGCGTTTCCTATTGGAACTTATACTTTACTCTGTTTTTGGCCACAAAGCCTGTCTCGAATGCTGAGTGGAAACTGCGCCTCATAATTCCACAAGGTTCACGATATATTAGATTGTTTTGTTAAGATTACGCCCACTTCGCGGGCATTACAGATTATTAGGGAACTTAGGCGGCCACTAGCATAGACGCTGGAATGTTCGACGCCACATATATAAAAGCAGACGTGCTTCACCACTTGTCAGTTGATCGCCGGCCTACGCTCTGTTCACGGCTATCAATGCACATGTGTAGTTTTGATCTGAACCTGTAGTTTCTTGGCCCCAAGTTCGACCGCATAAAGAGTTTCATCTGAACATCGAATGTGCTCCCCTCATCGGCGTCACGACTCCTGTAACAGTATGCACAAAGGTAAGTTAAGACAGTTCGTGTGTGAGCGATAGGCGTGATGAAGCCACGTGAGTCACTAGTGATCGTATCACTAGGCCGAGTGACGGAGATCAGGATATCACTCTCTCAAAGATGTTTTGTTTGATATGCGTGTCGACAGGTTGAGATGGTGCGTTCGTGGTTGATAGGCGTGACGATGTTATCCGAGCCACTAGGGATCGAGTCGCTTGGCTGAGTCATAGGTATCACGTTACTGCGCTTTCAAAGACGTTACGTTTGATATGTATGTGAGCAGGTTACGACAGTGCGTGCGTGAGTGATATGCGTGATGACGTCACCTAAGTAGCTAGTGATCAGGTCGTCAGCCTGGACAATAGATATGAAGTTAAAACTGTGTGCAAGGCGCTTCCTTTGTTATGCATGCCAAAGGTGTGAATAGTGCATTTGCGGGTGAAAGGCGTGCTGAATTCGCACGAGTCGCTAGTGAAAACTTTAATTTAATGGGTTATAGTGAGTAGCATATCATCATTAGACAGGCATCGGGAGTGTCTTGAATCCACGTTGGTCACTTCTGATCACCTGCTCATTGGTCACTATAGTGATACCCAATAACTCAATTGGCGCTTGAAGCAGTACCCACACAGCCACTGTATTTGTCACACTTTGTCACTAGTCAGCACAACGTGGATTTTCGCAACGACGGTCACACTGTGTCACTAGTGATATTCATTTTTTTTACACATACCGAAATTTCCCAGTGAGTTCACTCCAAAGCTATTCACTCCACACATTACCGAATGTTCCGGGTCACTTTGAAGTCGCGATGTATTCGGCAATAAATTTGCTGGCATCTGGAATAAATCGGCTTGTGGTTGGAATAATTTCAGTGGCACTTGTTACAAAATGACTGAAACTGAGAATAATTGGACCACGGCTGGATAAAATTGACTGGCGCCTAGAATAGATTGGCTGCAGCTTAGATTAAATTGGGCGGAAAGACCAGTAGACTGCAGTTTCAACCATTGCTGCAATGTTTACGACCACAAAGCAGTTATAAGAAAGGGTGAACAGAAGCCGTGTCTCGCTACAATTTACGCATGATGAAAAATTACCTTGCGTATATACCGTGTCTGTCACGTTTTGCATGACATTCGAGTGGACAAATTGTACGGAAGATTCAAGATTTACCAATGCAACTGCGGAGCTTTGGCCCATTACCATCATCGCATTGATTTTTTCAGAATAAACTCCGAGCCCTGGCCAAACTTGGTATTAGAACACATGCTTGCAAAGCAGATTGATTTAGTTGCATTCCTATTTAAAACCATAATTTATTACCGAACGCGGGGGGTGGAGCAGTTCCTTAAAATGGTATTTTTTTGCTTTGTATGCCATGGGGAGAAGAAATTTTTGAAGGTGGCTGTCACGGGCCCGCTGTGCCACTTCCTGGCTATGCTACTTCCTACACCCAAGCAAGTCTGTGCAAAATAAGTCCTTTCACCCCGCTGCGTTAAATGCACGTCACCGTAGAAGAAGGCTTTGTGAAAACCCTAGTCAAGGATTACGGATGCCTTCAAAAATTTATTTAACAACAAAGTTGCGTACGGTGAAGATGTTCAGTGGCACGTGGTTAAGATGTTATGTTTATTGTGCCTTCTTGGAGTGAGACAACAGCCGCTGGGGTGTGGGACGCTTTCGCTCGTTAACAGCTCAAGCTACGAATCTGTGCGTTCCAATTACCGAAGCGCAGGGTGGCCGCATATGCACGAGCGCAAGTGTTGGTTCGGGTGTGCTCATGGTGCTATGTCTCTCCAACGCTATAGACGTTTTGAATTCCGTACGAGTTCTGGTGTTTATTATCTTCCTGTTTATATCATATTTATGCGGGGTTCACGTCAAGTTGTGTCCAGGCTGTCACTACCAAATTCAGTTACCACAATAATGAGGTTTATCTGATTCAATGGAGAGGCAACACTGGGCGTACGCGTGGATGCTAGATGGCTTTTGGCGCCTCTCGATGTGAAACGGTGCAATAAGTCTCAAACACCAGGAGCCATCGTACAAACTCTCATGGATACCAATAAGCTGTCAAAATAGACAATAAAGTTCTGCTGTGAAATCAAGATTCACGTCCATGTTATACCAATTTCTAGCACACTGGGATCAGTCATGCTTTGTTTTTAATCCGCTATGTATTTAAACGTATACCGAGAGTCTGAAAAAAACATTTTATTTCTTATCTGCCTATTTTGCCTGGCCTGATCAGTGTATTCTTTACCGAACGCAGCGTTCTTTACTTTTTATCATCCACCGAAGCGCCTGATTATTTACGATGATCGCCTATGAACCAAGAAGGCGCAGGTTCGATACTGACCATGGTCAACGCACTTAAGTAGAGGTCAAATGCTAGGAGATTGAGAACTGTGCGATTCTAGCGTATGCTGAAAATGACTTCGTCCGAAGGTTTGAAGTATTCTGTACTTTGCGCTGCAGCTTCTCTCGAGTGATGAGTCGCTTGAGAACGTAAACCTCATGAACCAATCACACCAGGCTTGTTGAAGTGATGTTTTCTCTGAAGGCATTTGTATGTATTGTGACCCATTGCAATAGTGTTCAGTGTTTGATTGGCCTAGTATTATTCTCTTAGCTAATGAAAAGATGCGGTTCGAAACCACGAGGGCTTCTTCAGCACGTGGACTTTGCGACTTTTCAAAGCGCCCATGCAGATTTGTCATGATCAGCGATTTTATGCTTACCTTGCATGTAAAGCATGAGTAGTACTTGACAATGAAGGGATTGCGGAGGACCGAGGCAAGCACCTTGTCCATGGCGGCTTGTTTCTGGCGGGTGAAGCGACCAAGATTCACCAGTTTGACCGTAGTAATGAGACCTGCAGGTTTGTATTGTGCCAGGTGCACCACCCTGCAATAAATTTCAAGTTCAGTAGGGTGCACTAGTGGGCAGGTGATAATAATTGGGGCTGTTACTAAAGAAAAAAAGACGAACAAAGGTGTGGTGGTCTCAGCCACCAGCTTCCCAAAGGGTGGATGGGTGCCCTTCAAGCGAGTATGCACTTTATTCTGTGGCGCACCAGACCAGAAGTGCGTCTGGACCTACTTAGCCAACTACTCTCTGCCTAACACAGCATGGCGATGCTCAACTATTTCACCAAGGTTGTGGTATATTAAGGTACACCAAGGGGCTTTCGCAGAACCTTATTGGGCTAAGTTTCGAGGTAAACACCCAGAAACAATTGAGTGCCATGTCAGTATACTCCTCTGCCCATTAGAAAAACCACTGAATTTCTCGTCGGCACTAGCAATCGAACCCGGCGCCTGACACTTGCAAGTGGCCGCTTTAACAGTGTAGCCACAACAGTGGTTAAAAAAATTCTGGCAGCGGTGACAGCGATGAAGCAGCAGGCGTCACTCTTCACTGTTGCTCATTGCGGACCTGCATCTCTATCAAGACGTCACTGCGACTGGACGGATAGAAATTTCGATGGACATGTGAGACTGTACATCAAGAGAGCGCAAGACTACAAAATAGGCCAGCAGCACACAGGCTTGCTTCATAGCATCCCGACTGCGCAGTTCAGACGACAGAGCACGGGAGCTCCGCCCGGCCATAAAGCTGCAGCTGTTGCACACACTCCACTATTTGGAAACCAGGCAGTGCCGTAGCTGCATGCCGTAGTTAGCTTTGTTACTCATTTCAGACTGTTGCTCATTGCAGGCTCAGAAATGTTTCTAACAGTTTTATAAAGAGTAATTCGTACGTTATTGCAGTCAATGCTGCCACAAGAAGCGACAATGTCTGTTTTAAGGCTGTGAGCACTGAAAATGACGAAGGATGTTTCAAACCAGTCTTAACAGTTCAAAGACAAAATACAAATTGAGCTTATAAACTTGAAATAATTTCGTAAACAACCGTGCACACAGTCGAAAGACAGTTTCAGATCTAAATTCATGATGTGAAACGAATCATCTATTTCATTAGTAAAAATCTTGACACACTGACCTGCGGCTTCATGCTGCTTCGATAGAGAACAGTTCCCATAATAGAGAAAATGAAACACTCGAGCTGAAAGTTTCATATTTTAGGAGGGAAGTGAGGGAATGTCAGACTAGTCTCGTGAAAACTGAGCTGTACTCGCACAACAGAAACATCAAGATAAAAAATAGTATGGAAATCTCAATTGATTATCTGACATAATTCCTTTCTAAAATTGAAGCGTGAATCAGTGGATCTGTTACTGCAAGCGATAGAGAAGTAATTCACATATTGGCAACCAAGGATAAGACAAAGAAGAACATAGTATAGTCTGTAAAGCGCAAAAAGAAAAAGCTTGAAAAAGCTAAGAAAACTTTATTCACTATTGGCGGGCTCGGTTTGCCACTGAAAATATCTAGAAGTGAAGCAAACTATCCTATCTGTTAATTAACACCTTTTTCAGTATCTGTATCGACTACCTGGTATGGCAGTAACGGGTAAGTGCGAATATTTCTGGAAGTAGTCTGGGTGAAAAAATGGGTCATTTCTACTCGACGTGATGAGTCGTCATTCGTCGTAGCTATAAAACGCGATAGTGATAGTACAAGATTTCCACGACAGGATAAGGGTGCACGTGCCGAAACAAATTGCTTCAATTGCGCAAATAATTGAACCATGGCTACCGACGACGGCAGCATACCCCACACGTCCACCAATGAACATAAGGCGTTTCGACGCAGCACGCCTTCGTTGAACCGTACAGTTCGTCGCAGAAGGTCGGGTGGCAACATCCGAGCAGGTATAAGCGTCGCGATGCACTAACCATGATTGCGTCGTCTTTCTGCCTCTGAGTGGTTTTTTCTATCTTTCAGAACAGCGCTGATCTTCAGTACACTATACATAATTTCAGCGGCCGTTCCAGTGCGTCAAATTACCGTCCGATATCGCTTACTTGTGCCGCTGGCAAAATTCATGAACATATATTCCTCAAATACAACGTATCAATTGTAAAAAAAATCTGCATTGTGCCTTATATACATGGCTTTCGGAAGGGAGTATCAACTACTAGTCATATGCCATTGCCTTCAGTTGATTTCATGGCACCGGACGGTGACGAGCAGCCTGACCCCCAGGCAACAACCCCTTCAACTGTTGTTCGCTTTGGCCCTCTTCGGCAGCGTGAGCCTCCTCTCTTCAGTAGCACTGAGGACAAAAACGCCGAAAACTGGCTTCACGAGTACGACCTGCCAAGCAAACGCAACAAAGGGATGATGCGCACAAGCTTACCAACGTTATCTGCTACTTGACTGACGTTGCCGAACTGTTGTTCCGTAACCAAAGCACTGACCTTTCAACCTGGTAAGCCTTCAAAACGGCCTTCGTTAAACTTTTTGGCTGTCCGCAACTTCAGAAATCACGTGCTGAACAGCACCTGCGAGGTCGAGCACAACAAGCTCGTGATAGCTTCACCAGTCACATTGAAGATGTGGTCGCTCTTTGCAGGTGCATCGACGCCTCAGTGACGGAGGCAGAGATGATCAAGCATATTCTGAAAGGTCTATCTGACAATGCCTTTCAGACTCTCATCGATAAAAATCCGCCAACGGTAGCCGACGTCATACAGCTGTGCCAAAGCTATCACGAACTCCGGAAGCAATGGGAATAAACTTGTCGCGCCACTGCATCAGGTGTAACCATTGCCACTCTCACGTCTCCTGGCCTTGCGCAGGACCATACCGCTTCACTTCGAGACATCAAACAGTTTGTGCACGAAGAAGTCGCCCGCCAGCTCTCCTGTTTGCCTTTCGTCACTGAAACCACTCCACATTCACTACCGACGTTATTACAATGTGTTGTTCAGAAGGAAGCCACCAAGGTGTTTCCCGCAGCCACTGCACCACCAGTGACTGCTCCGCTCACGTGTGCTGAAGCACTGGTCACCCCTCGGTGTTTTCCCGCTGCCAACTTCTACGTCCCCGCAAGCCCATTCGTGCCATCGCCTTAGCTTGAGCATCAGACTACTTGACCACCTTCCAGACCGGTACCTCATTCCCAGAATCTATAGCGCACTCAAGACATTCGCCCCATATGCTACGCGTGCTGTTTCGCGGGCCACGTAGCACGGTTTTGCCGGTGACGAGTGCTTATGCAGCATGACGACACGAGGTCACACGGTTACGAATTCACGCCGTAACCTCAGCATGATGATATCAGGCTACACGGTTACATTTTCGCACCTCGACTTGAGCCTGCTTCATCTGGACGATATGACGCTCCTGATTTTGACTCGATGGCCCTTCAACGCATGCCGGTTCCCACCACCACGATGCCGTTCTCTTTCTCTCATGAGGTGACGTCCCCCGCCTGACCTAGAGGAAAACTAAGAACCGCAGTAACGGAGGCAAGAACTGCGCCGCTTTCGAACTTTTCAAGGTCTCGTTTTTCACCGTGTAATGCTATTGCTGTTTCTGTTGAAGGTATACCAGTTTCAGCGCTTCTGGACACAGGAGCCTCAGTTTCTGTCATGTCTGAGAACCTTTGCCGACAACTACGAAAAGTAACGACGCCTCCTCGCGACATCAATCTTGAAAACTGCTAATGCGCAACACATTCGCCCTTTTGCTGCGTGCATTGCACGGGTTGTAAGCGAAGACGTTTTTTATACGGTGGAGTTTGTCGTGCTTGTGCAATGTGCCCCGGATATCATTCCAGGATGGTACTTCCTACATACTCACAATCCTGTTGTAGACTGCGCTCGTTCCAAGGTCAAATTCTCACCGGTGTTTGACTCTGTTATAGTTGACTCGCCATGTCTACCTGCACAAGTGTTCGTCACCGCCGACACCACGCTACCTCCTTTCTCATCGGCTTTAGTCTCGCCTTCTGCTCGGCGACGCCTCGGATGGTTCACCTGCTCTTTTTACACCAGCTGAAACCGCTATTCGCCAGAAGTTCTGCTTGCTGCCCTTCGCCAACCACTCGATTCAAGACTCTTCTAGTGGAATTTACGCTTCGAACCCGTTTCTCTGCCCATCCAACCTACTGAAGGGAGAGTGTCTTGGCAGCGTTGATGACCTCGATTTCTTTCCCTCAAGTGTCGTCTCTGAAGAGCGGACGTCTCTCTGAATAACGTCAGTATTGTGCCGTTCTAGCTTCGTTATCATCACTCAGCGATGCGCTTTCCCGATGCATCGACAGTCAACTGACGTCTCAGCAGCGCACTGACATCACCGCCTTGCTTCAAGACATCAAGTTAGTAAACGCTGACACAGTAATTGGGTGAGAATTCTCGCTTGACGTAGCAGTTTCAAACTCCGAGAGGTTTTCTTGCAATTTTCAAACGTAGCGTAAAGACCGGTCAACGCATGGTTTTGGTGTTTTCATTCTTGTAAAGGATTCTTTGATGTCCGAAGAAATCTTTATTGATAACAATGAAACTGAATCCGTTTGGTGCCGCGTAGTGCAAAATGATCAATATAGCTTTATTGTTCGGGCATTTTATCGGCCTCCTGTCTTTGAACTGAATGTTATGCGTCAGCTGAGAAAAATTGCCTGCACGTTTTACAAATAGAAAATCGTTCATGCTGGTGACTCTAATTTGCCGGATGCTGATTGGGATAACGGTAACTTTGTCTTAAAATATATTGCAACGACATATTGTGAATTACAAACGTTGACTGACGTACTCGGCCTCTTGCAGTATGCCTCAAGTCCTACCCGGGGTGACAATATTCTGGATTTGTTGTTTTGTAATACCCCCGATGTCATTATTGAGACACACGTTATTCCCGGTATTAGCGATCACAACGCTGTCTTTGCAAAGCTAACAAGATCTCGTGTAAATGCAAGGAAATGGCAATCTAGGAAATTGCTCTTTTATAGTAAAGCAAACTATGAGCAAATATCAGCGGGACTTGAGCATCAACTTCTGTCTTTTAAATGCAGTGCAGACAAAGCAACTGTTGAGCAGCTATGGAAAGTCTTTAGGAACGCATTACTACTTATTCGGTGCCACGTCGTGAGCGTCTCAAGCAATTAACTAAAGAAAATGAACAAACCTTGGGTTATTGTGCATTTTAATATTCTTATCAAAAAGTGCCAGAAAGTTTTTTTTCCGGATATTGCAAAAATAAAACCCCTGAAAATTTTAATAAAATGAAAGGTATGGCATCACTTTTTAAAATTAAACTGGAAGGAGCCAAGAAAAAGTATTTTAAGGGATTGGTCTCTGATTTCTTTTTAAGAGGTATTGGAAGTATATAAAACGATGTGGTAGTGAGAAGGTTAGGCCTCAGAATCTACGTTACGGTGGCAATATTGTAACTAAGGATAGAGATAAAGCCACACTTTTCAAGAACTTTTTAAAATTGGTTTTATGCCCTCGTACAAAAAAGAACATAGTTGCCTATGAGTGAAATAGAGCCTTCATTCGATGGCATAATGAAGTTCTTACAGGGTAGTGACGAAAGTAAAAACACTGGCCCAGATGGCATATCACCAATAGTTTTAAAACAATGTACTGAGGCAGTAGCTTGTTATCTTTATGTTATCTACCAAAATCACTTGATGAAGGCAAGCTTCTTGATGACTGCAAAATAGTTAATGTTGTGCCTGTATTCAAAAGTGGTTTTAAGTCAGATTAAGTCAGATGTATCAACTTACAGACCAATTTCTCTGACTCCGATTAGTTGTAAAATACTTAAAGATGTGCTTTTTGTGATTCAATAACTCACCTGACTTCGATTATTTTTAAATCCTAAGCAACGCGGATTTAGACAGAGTTTTGCATGTGCAACCCAATAATTATATTCTATCATGATATAGCATTAGTTATAGATTATCAAGGACAGATTGATTGCATATTTTTAGGCGTCAGAAAGGCCTTCAATACGGTATGACACTCGATTCTGATTCAAAAACTGCAGAACTTGCACATTCATCAAACGTTTAGCTGATCGATTGCAGACTATTTACCTTCAAGGAAACCGAAGGTTGTTCTAGGTAATTCATGTTCATGTTACTTTCGGTGAGATCTGGGGTACCTCAGGGTTCCGTACTCGGCCCGTTTCTTTTTTCTTGTGTTGATTATTGATATTTCGGATAGAATTAGGTGTCGCATTAGAATGTTTGCTGACGACTGTGTGTTGTATACTGAATTGACCAACCAAACAGATTCCACCCAGCTGTAAGATCACCTTAATCATGTGGAGTTATGGTGTGAAAACAGTGATATGGCACTAAATACTAATAAGTGCATTCACGTCGACTTCACCAAAAGGGCCAATACGTTTACAAATCAGCACATCCTGAACAATGAAGTTATTAGAAAAAACACAAAAACAAATACTTGGGTGTCACAATTTCTGAGGATTGGGATAGTCTGAACACATTGCCAGGATTTTCAGCAGAGCTGGAAAGCCCTAGGGTTTCCACAAAGAAATCTTAGACATGTAACCAAGGAGGTTTAACAGGACGCATATTACGCTTATGTCAGGCATATACTGGAATACGCCTGTCCATTGTGGAATTCGTTTCACAAAGTACACAACCATGCACTGGAGAGCATTCAGTCGACAGCAGCAATATATGTTCTGGGAAAATATTACTGAAGTGAAAGCTCACAATATATAAAAAAACTTTTTTTGGCAATACCTTCAAGATTGAATACATATTCTAAGAGTGAAACTATTTTATTCAATCTATAAAAAGTAAACAGGCATCATTCCTTCAGAATATATAAAACCAGCGCATTATGAATCCTGTCATCACGACCACAAATTTAAAGTATGGCCACAGAACGCCAGAACGGATCTGTTTAAGCATCTCTTTTTTTCAGCAAGCTATCTTCGGATGGAATATGTTACCTGCTGATTTAGTTGGCGGCGGGACGGCAGATTCATTTTATGAGGCACTGTGCCCCCGGCAGTAATGCCTAAGATGGCGCTGTGAGTAATCTTCGAAATAAAAAAAGAACGTTTTCGTATCAGCTTTGATTACCAACATACATCCTTGGGCCGTACTTCAACCGTAGCTCATGACATCAACACCGACTCCAACACCCTTTTACGTCAGCGTTTATATTGTGTGTCTGCAACTGAGCGTCCGATCATCGCTGCACAAGTTGATATGCTTAAGCGTTGCGTTATTGAGCCCTCTAAGAGTCCTTGGGCGTCACCGGTAGTTCTGTTTAAAAGAACAGACGGCTCAATACGCTTTTGCGTTGACTACCCACGGCTAAACAGCATAACATGCAAAAATGTCTACGCGCTACCTCGCATAGACGATGCCCTCGACTGCTTCTAAAGAGCCGAGTTTTTCTCTTCATCACATCTGCTATATGGTTACAGACAGGTATCAATGGCGAAAGGGCTGACCCCTCTAAAACTGCTTTTGCTACTTCCGATGCCCTGTATGAATTTAATGCCATGCCATTCGGTCCCTGAAATGCGCTTGCCACATTCGAGCGCATGATCGATAACATCCTCCATGGCCTGAAATGGCAAGCATGTCTGTGATAACTGGACGACAATATATTATTTTCGTGCGACTTTCCGACGCATCTTCAACGCTTCGAAGCAGCCCTCACTTGCCTCAAATAAGCCCGTCTGCAGCTCAATTTAAAGAAGTGTGCTCTGGTGCTAGAAAGCTCCTCATTTTGAAGTGAGAATGCAATCCTGGGGTCTTTTTTCTGCACTGGCTGTGCCGTGTGCACTATCTGTGGTGGCTGCTGCGCCCGGCTTGGCTTGGCACAATTCGCCCATGTCTTGGGAGCCTTTTATAAGGTTATCATAGAGTGGGAGCGACCCTTTGAGTGGGCGCGCCTCTTGGAGCAAGAGCGTCCTCTTAAGCGGCTGCGACTCTTTTCAACAGCTGGTGAGGGAAAGGGCAACCTCAAGTTTGGAGTCATGCTCGAGTCCCGTGACGTCAGACTTTCTTGGTGCTGCCTGCTTTTCTTGGCAGCCTTCCTACACCGTATTTGTCACCTTATCAAGTATAAACTTGAAATCAATGCTGGTAGGACTTGTCAGCAATTGAATGTGCCACCCCTCCCCTCCCCCCGCACAAGTCACACGTCGGCTTTCATAAGCCATCGTTCGCGGGATCGTGAACAGCACACCCGCGGCACACTTTCTTCGTTGGTGTCAGGCAGACATCCGCACGATGGCCGAGAGCTCCATATCCATAACAAACGTCTGTCTGTCTCCTGTACAAAGTACACTACAGCATGCTCATTCCCAACATAACCTAGTCGGGTACCGTGAGACCACTGAAAAGAACGACGACAGTAGGCGTTTTCTTGATGCGATGCACCTCAATGGCTTTAGTGTTGCGCTGGTTGATGATCATCATCGCCAACTGTCGCTCATCGATGTGCACGTCGACGCCTCGGATGGCACCGTTGCATGTATCATCAGATGGTGGAACTGTGGTGTAAAAGCAACGGTGGAAGCTTCATTCAGCGTGGCAAAGTCTTACAAGGCTGCTGCGGCCCTTACATCAACTGGCAACGTAAAGAGGCTGCCTGTGAGTAACGTACTGGTGCATCTGGTATGTGTAAACATGTGGCTACCCTGCTTTGGTTCATGCTCGATGTAAAGCGTTCCCCAGATACTCATGTAGGAGACACTGTAGCATGCACTGAAAAACTCCGAACATGGGGAAGTGGCAGTAAAAGTGCTCACGTTCACAAACTCAAGTTTTTTGACCTACAGTTTGTAAAACACCTGCCAACTAAGGCAAAGTTGCCTGTCAAGTAGAAAAGAAATGTTCTCGTAGTTATGACTGAAAGTGACTTAAATCAACTTCACAGTGGTTTGCAAGATAACGAAATAAAGATGATGCTTCGTCAAGTATTGGAAGAAAATTGTTTTGTGCCTGTCTCTTTGCCCATCAAAAATGAAAAACCACTGCTTTCCATGCTTCCACTGGGATCGCCAATAAAGATTCTGTGGTCTGAATACCTGCTAATGATTCTGTGGTCTGAACACCTGTATGAACACCTGTTATAAAATTGGCACTTCCTCGCTGATATCAGAAGAGGCTTGGGCCCTTCGAAAAGCTACTAAGAGCGCAGAGTTACAATGCAGCGTGAACTTTTAAGGTGTCGCAGCGTTTAACTGCATCACACTTTGGGGACAATATGTCATGCTAAAATGGCCAGATGAAAACTTCTGCAGCAGGGTTTCTGGCACAAGCCTAAAATTGTCTAAGTACATGGCTTTTGGCTTGGAAATTAAGATAATGAATTGCATCACTACCCTAAGAATTAAAACTCAACAGTCAGCGTGTACCAGTGTCGCTTCTCTGCAACTCCAGGTGTTCTATTCTTGATGCTACACCGGACAGCATTCTTCAAGGAGAGCAAAGCTTTGGCCTATTTGGAATAAAAACACTTGCTGCATAATCAGAACGCGGAGAACTTCTACAAGAAGCCATGGCTGGGGCCCCATTCCTAAAAAAACGGCGCACTGCGCGAGTCTCACAAGTATTTCTACCAAGAAAAGAGACAAATGACGCTATCGGGACTACTGTGGTGTGACTTTGTCGTAGATATGCATACTCTGTACTTGCCAGAGAATTGAGTGTAACCGTTCACTGTGGCTAGACAAAACAATGCAACGGCTTCTCGAGTTCTATCAGAGCTACAGGCACTACTCTGGCGACATATAAATGTCCAGGCAGTACCCCAGCAACATTTGAGTTTCCACGTGTTGAAGGACATTCACGGATACTTCACTGCAGATTTTTATTGGATTGTGTCATGAATACGTGTCATTCCATTGTCCTGTAATTATTTTGTCTACGCTGGTACTCTTATTGCCTAAGTGTGGGAGCATGTTAATCTTCATGACTTAACTGTTGATTGTGAACGTTACTGTTTTGTCTTGAATGAAGAATCAGTTTGCTACAATGAACACTCACTAAATGTCACTCATACTGCTCCATCTCATACTCAAGATAATGAACAACTACAGCAATCATATAGGCACGTGTTTATTCATTCACACTTCAATATTTTTTCTGCAGTGTACTGCTGAAGACAAGGTACTGCAAAAATAATTGGTTGCCCATAAAAATAGGACTCAAGTTTCAATACTAAACCACTGTTCACCAAAATAGAGAAAAACAATAGCATTGCAAACAGCACGTCTAAATATAGCGAAGAAGTAGCAGGTGCATGCGTAAGCTAGCATGATATGACGAGCTTTAAAAAAATATGGTCAAAAAAATAACTTTCACAGGATTACATGAACTGCTATATAACAGAAACAACCACAAGCTCTTAAAGCATGGGCTGCGTTTTACAACGGAGTGTCAAATCCAACTTGACTAGACACCATTTTAATTGGCACTACTTGCCCTCTCTTGGGGAACAGAAAAATGGTGTGTCTAAAGCCGAAATAAGTAAGGTATCTATGTTTATGCTGAATAAGTGGTAGATCCGACCGAAAAGAACCAAAAAGATAAACATAAAAATAAACCAAACATGTAGGTTCCGTAAATAAATTTGCAGAGTAACACGACATGCCTTACATGTGAATCGCAGTCCCTTATTCACAGTGAATGAGAACACAAATATCCTAATAAAGTTCAAAACTAGCTCAATTACACACAATAACACACATTCTTTCGCAACGTGGCGTAATGAAGAAGCATGCTTTTTAATATGTAAGCATGAAGGCTCACATGAAGAACAGTGAAAAGCTAGAACGCCTTTTCAAGGCTACGGCAACTTTCGCATGCAGCTTATCTCTTGTGTTGAAAGTGAACTTTACGCATGTGGCTGATACCAGATACCCAGCATTAAGGTACAGGTACATATGAGTTAGAGTGATGGTACAGTGGCTGTGTCGCATAGCTCCTGAAACTAAAAGATTGTGCACCAAGCACCGCAACCACTGCACGACCACAAATTACTATTATTAGATATTTACCACTTTCTGGTAATGGCCACTGGCGTGTAAAAGATAGCGAAACTTGTATCCACCTCGTTCCTGTACCACGCTGTAGTGACGATCAAGCAAGACGTTCGGCTGCTGACCCGCAGGTCACGGGATCTAATCACGACTGCGGCGGCTGCATTTCTGATGGAAGCAGAAACCTTGTAGGCCCGTGTGCACAGGTTTGCATGCAGGTTAAAGAACCCCAGGTAATCAAAATTGCCGGAGTCCTCCACTACAGCGTTTCTCATAATCATATGATGGTTTCGGGACATTAAACCCCACATATCATCATCATCATCTTCGTAATCTTTATCATCATCTTCATAATCAACATCATAATCATTATCAAGTAAGGATTGATGAATGAAGTGATACAGATAGGAGCAAATCTTGCAAATTTCGTTAAGCCTGCATGCCATGGCAATGGAAAAAATGCCGTGAAATATTCTTTTATACTTTCTTACCCCTCGAATCACACGTCCACATGGACCCTGAGATTCACGATGCTTCTTGTTTTCTTCTCGTCACTAGCAACAGCCGCTTCCTACCATTCATCAAGGCTGGTATGTTCAACGATACTCCAAATTCTTCTAGATCTGGTCCGATCAGAAAACCCCTGTTATCCATACCGCTATCACCGGGTTCCACAAGCCTATACAATCCACTTTGCCTTATTATTTTTCTGTTGGATATGCGATCTGCTGATGAGTCTGGAACAAATAAAATGAAACCATTTGGTGCTACTCCAATCAGTTCCTTGGCAGCGTTGTGGCTTTTCTAGGAGCTAAGTGTGTCACCTTGGACAATATATTGAGAAGGAGCCTCAATAGACAGTTCTGGGCAATCAAGTATCATCCTCGTTGATGGGTCCAGTGCCTAAAAAGAATCTGACATGTTCATGAACACTGTATGGCATGAAGGCAAGATCCTAATTTGAACGACAATGTCATGCAGAAAATCTACCCAATATGTGAACAGATTACTTATCAGGCATATAAAAGTGGTATGCCTGATATTGTTCTAACAATCATACCCTAGGCCTGAACGGAATGAGAGGAAGCTGTTTTCCTACACTGAGGAGAGTTTGTCGACCAGCATTTATAGACTTTGTTTCTGCGTGCTTAGCTTATATAAAATGCACAAAGAACTCACACCGTTGCAGTGAATTTAAACCAGTGTAAAACTGCAGATTCCTTTCGTCCTGAACAACTTCTTCAAGACTTGTGGTTCCTGTGGTAGTTCTCACTTTTTTTGAGCCCGCGGCAGCTTTCATTGTGAATCCCCCTTTTCAACTCAGTCGCATTAGCTGCCAGGTGACTGTCCTCTTTCGAAAGCTTCTTATTCTTCTCCTGAAGATCTCTATATGTAGTAAGCAGCATTTCAACTTTCTCCGTGTAAAAAAAAAGAAGCCTCAGATGATGGCCCAATATAATCATTTATTTATTTACACTCGTACCCACAGCGCCATAGGCATTACAGGGGGGGGGGTTACACAGAGAATTTATAAATCATACATTTCAAGAACATTGGTAGTGAAAAACTAAGGAGATATAGCGTTATACATTGTTGTGAATACACATGAATTACATAAAAATCAGTTAACCCAGACGAAGAGAGAAAACAAAAATGAAATTTAAACTGTACAAACAAATAAAATACAAAAACGATGTGATAAGAGCTAAACACTGCATAAAATTTGACTGCAGATGAAAAAAGAATGTGATGTCAAAGAGCGGCCGCAAGAGCTTCGTTATCTATTATGCTGACCTTGTCAGCAGGCAGATGATTCTATTCAGAAATTGTTTTGGGGAAAAACTGCTTTCAAAGATTAGTCCTGCAGCTATTTTTTATAACCTTGAGCTCATTATCTGTTCGTCTTGATACATATTGGGGCTAAAGAATATACTGATTATGGTCTATTCCAATGATATATGCCAAATGTCATAATTTTGGCCCCACTCACAATATGAAAAATAGAAGCACTGATAAAGACAAACAAATCCACAAAAGAAACATAATCAATGCATAAAGCAACAAGTTATATACAATAACAATAGTGTAATTGTTAGGGATGGGAGGCAAAACTACTGCATTCAATTTTAGTTAACAACTTGCTATGAAAAGTACAAAACAGTGTACGCAGATACCTAAAGATTAGGTACGTTTACTAGAGTTCGTATCAAGACAGATCTATTTGAAGATAGAAGCAGTAGATGCGAGTGCGCAGGACAATCTCCAAAAAATTGTTATTCAGCAAAGCACTGCACACTCGACCACCAGTGCTCACAAGCTATTACTATTTCTCGGTTCGAAAGGCCGGCAAACTCACTGAGACTAAGATCAGGCTTTGGTCCTCAGTTTGGGTGAGTACGTGTGAGGAATATTTTAGTGAGATCCAGCCCGAGTGAGTCCAGCAGAGGAAAAGTTTGGCGAACCTGAGTACAGGTGGGTCCGACTGAGAATTCATTTGTTGAGTGCGAGGGAGCCCAAATTATGATGTATATTTTTTCAAAAAGTCAAAGCGAGCTCTACCTTATACTGCCAACCTAAGGTCCTACCTAATGACCTTCAGCATTGATTTCAGCCTCGAATCAGCTTGCATTTGTATGCAAGTGTATTCGCACAATACTCAATGCACAAACGTTCATGTGCCGCCTTAGTATCTATTAATTGGAAGCGTGAGCTTAGGGAACGGTGTGCACTTACCTTCTCGAAAACTTTCACAAGAGTAGTTTTTGTAACAAGATCTCATTTTCTTTGAGTATTTTACCAAAATGGTCTTTCATAGCGTAAAAACACTGATAACTTGTATTGGAAGATACAAGATCAGAAGACACATCACAGAGGGGCGATCATATGTGACATATTGCCGTAAAGAGCATATGCACCACGATAGAAAAAACTAATTTTACACTAACAGACTCATTAGTCAACTCACTCTGACTCGGGTCAATTTACGAGTTTTGAGTGGGTGTGGCTAACAAATATGTTTTGATTGATTGATTGATTGATTGATATGTGGGGTTAACGTCCCAAAACCGCGATTATGAGAGGCGTCATAGTGGAGGGCTTAAGAAATTTCCTCCACTTTGTGCTCGCTAACATGCACTCAAATGTGGGAACTCGGGATTACAGCATTTTCGCCTCCAACGAAAATTCAGCCGCCGCAACCGGTATTCGATCCCACGACCTGCAGGTCTGCAGCCGAGTACCTTAGCCACTAGGCCGCCACGGCGGGGTTATGCAATACGTTTGAGTTTGAGTCCGAGTGAGTACGGTAGAGAAAAAAAAGTTTAGCGAGTCCTCAGTGTAGACGAGTACGGTTGAGAAAATGTTTTTGGTGAGTCTGAGTTTAAGTGAACCCTCAGGGCAAAATATAATTCTCGCGTAAGGCTGAGTGAGCTACAAATGTTCTGTTGACCTATGGTCATTGCTACAACAGTACACTGTAGTGATACATAGAATAATGGAAACCAACAAAAGTGGGTCGGAACGAGCTACCACTAACTGCGTGGTTTAAATTGAAGCTGGTATTTCGACGCTTGTCTTACAAAGAAAAAAAGTTCATGTCGTTTTCTTTCACTCTCATCTTCTAAATAAATTTGTGCTGTCATTAAAGTAAAACCCGTCAATTGTGTGCAACACTAAAGTTTAACTTGCTCATGCTGTGTCTTTGCACCCACGACTTCAAGGTGCTGAGATGGCCCCCCACTTGTAGGAAGGGCAGCCGACAAGCATGGTATAGCAGAAGTTGATGAGTCGTCTGTTTACAACAAATTTCCACTAAAGTGCTCTTCAAAACAATTTCATGTCATTAAATGAGAAATGTGCTGAAATAAATCAAGTATTTTCACTAAATTCCTCGCCATGCCAAGCTAATTTGGCAGGTGAAACGTTTAATGACACTTTCTTTCTCATAATTTTAGGCAAGTGGCATGATGTTTAAAAACATTTCTCACTATATTAATTAGTATTCATACAACAAAAAGGCATCATACCTGCGCTTCATGTTAATTCTAAAGTTCTAGATTTTTTTTCAAATATAAAAACTGACCGTTGACTCCCCATGTCGGTGGCGCCAACACGAGTAATGCGAAATATCACCATTATCACGTGATTACGTCACCGCATGATCCCATCATACTGCTCTGACAGCACTATGAGTTATGTTAGTTGGCCCATCAGGAGCGCTAGGATGTACTCTACCTTCCGTGGCCCAGATTTCGTCCATGCTTCCTATGACCTGCTCTTCCTCTATAATGACGTTGGTAGCTATTCTACTGCGCACTCTGTTCAATGTTTTGTACTTGCTGAAAAAAAAATTCACAGCATGTATATATATATATATATATATATATATATATATATATATATATATATATATATTATTACGAGGCAGTGGGCATGGCTCTACCGTCGTGGACAACAGTTCGATGAAAAAGAAGTGGACTCGCCGCGCGAGAGACTGGCAGCTCTGAAGCGTCACTTTGGCATGTAAATATAGGAAATACGCTCATTCCTCTCTTCCGTGTGTTTGCGAGCTCCGTAACAAATTGGTGGAGGTGCTGGGTAACGAAGCGCCATACAACGGAGCTCCGCAGTGGTCGTCAAATCGGAGTTTCCGTGATGGAACACGGGACTGATCCCACGGCCACCTCTCCATCGGCTTCGGCGACGCCCGCACCATCCACGGCAACGCCTCCACTGGCCCCACCCCCACCCACGTACGTGCTGACGCATCCGAAGCATCCTGGAACGTTCTGCGGTACGGACCAAGTTGATGTCGACGACTGGATAGCCGACTACGAACGCACCAGTGCTCTCAACCGGTATGATCCGACTCTTATGCTGGCCAATGTGCTGTTTTACCTGAAAGGCACGGCCAAAGTCTGGTACGAGAACCATGAGGAGGAGATCGGCAGTTGGGACACCTTCAAGGAAAAGCTTCGCGACTTATTTGGGAAGCCCATCGGTCGAAAG
Organism: Rhipicephalus microplus; assembly: GCF_043290135.1. Taxonomy (NCBI): domain Eukaryota; kingdom Metazoa; phylum Arthropoda; class Arachnida; order Ixodida; family Ixodidae; genus Rhipicephalus; species Rhipicephalus microplus. Next base: position 171,253,059 of record NC_134706.1, on the reverse strand, counting down.
GCGGCTGCAAAGAAGGAGTTGTCTATACGTGCTCAGACGTCCACAGAGCCGTATATCTCATATATACAGGACGTGCTGGCTCTATGTCGTAAAGTTGACAACGACATGTCGGAGTCTGACAAGGTTGGCCACGTCCTCAAGGGCATAGCGGACGACGCGTTCAACCTGCTAATGTGCCGGAACTGTGCGACCGTCGACGAAATTATTGAGGAATGCCGGCGTTTTGAACTGGCCAAAAGCAGGCGGATTTCAAGATCATTTACTCGACTGCCGAACACCGCAGCGACGTCCTCCTGCGAAGATGGACTGTCCTCCCATCGGCAGTCTTCACCAGCGTCTGAAATTACGCGAATTGTCCGGCGGGAAATCGAAGCAATTACACCTACTCTTCCCGCCAACGGCCACGTCGATTTGCAAGTACCTCAGGTTTGCTTGGTACAGTCGATTGTGCGGGAAGAACTGAGCAATTTGGGCTTCGATGTCTGCGCCGTTGCTCAGTCTCGACCAATTGGCTTCCGTTCAAGGTCGCCGCCTCGCCCCAGGTCACCACCCCAAGAAAGGTCTTATCCACGCTCTCGCAATCCGGCCGAATGGAGAACTGCGGATGATCGGCCGATCTGCTTTAACTGCCGCCGCATAGGTCACGTCGCACGGTATTGCCACAACCATTGGTCTTCGTCCCGAAACCAGTATAACACTGCTCGCCGCACCGATAGCTACCGTCGTTTCCAACCTCCTGAGCCGATCGCCGACAACTACCGCCGGCCTCTGCCCGTCGATTCCTACGCCTGCGATGCCCCTGATACGCAGCACAGCCGCTCACCGTCGCCTCGACGTCACCAGTCTCGTTCGCCGCCAGGACGTCGCCCGTCGTCCCCTTCTCCTCTACGACGACGCCCGACCTCCCCGCTCAATTCTCACCAGGGAAACTAAGCGGTGCAGCTCTTGGAGGTGAAGCTGCATCCTCGGTACCGACCTCAAATCCTCTCCTTGTACTGCCGACACGACGAAATTTGATCGACGTCGACGTTGACGGCCTGACTGTTTCTGCACTTGTTGACACTGGGGCGCATATTTCTGTGATGAGTGCCCGACTTCGTCGCCGCCTGAAGAAAGTGCTCACACCGGCTGCCCCTGGCGTTATTCGTGTCGCCGACGGAAGAAGTCTTGCCATCACAGGAATGTGCACAGCACGCATCACTATCGCCGATCACCCCACATCTGTTCTCTTTGCAGTTATTGAGCAGTGCCCAAATGACCTAATTCTTGGTTTAGATTTCTTGTCCACCCATGCTGCTCTCATCGACTGTGCAACCGGCGTTCTTCAACTTGAACTGCCTCGACTTGGACCTGTGCCGTCCTCACCGTCACACCGCTTGTGCGCTGTTGATTATGTTCGGCTGTCACCGCAAGCCACCACGTGTGTTGCCTTAACGATATCACCAGCTCTTCCTGACGGTGACTACATAGTGTCTCCATTGGTGGATGTGCTCTTGGCTCGAAGTGTTGCTGTGCCGCATACAATCGTGACTATTGTGGACAACTACGTTCAGCTTCCGCTCCTTAACTTCAGTAGTTCGACCCAAGTTCTCCCGCAAGGCATTTCGTTAGCCCACGTTTCCCCACTTGATGCATGTAGCATCGTGGCATTGGACCCTGAAGACTGTTCGTCCCCTACTGCAGCCAGCCGAGCAAACGCACCTAGCGACGAAATCACGATGATGATCGCCCCTGATCTTCTGCCCTGTCAATTGGCGCAACTTCACCACGTTCTGACTACCTACCGAGATATTTTCGACTTCGATGACCGCCCTTTAGGGCAAACGTCCTTCGTGCGTCATCAAATACATACCGGCGATGCTAATCCTGTTAGACGGCGACCGTATCGTGTTTCCCAGTCCGAACGCCAGGTCATACAACGAGAAGTCGAGAAAATGCTCTCCAAAGGAGTCATAGAGGCCTCTTCAAGTCCATGGGCGTCACCTGTTGTTTTAGTGAAAAAGAAGGATGGCAGCTGGAGATTTTGCGTTGACTACCGTGCCTTGAACAAGATAACCCGCAAAGACGTATATCCGCTGCCACGAATCGACGACGCCCTTGATTGCCTTCATGGCGCGCGATACTTCTCATCTATTGATCTGCGTTCGGGCTACTGGCAAATTTCTGTCGACGACTTAGACCGAGAAAAGACTGCCTTCATCACACCGGACGGCCTTTATCAGTTCAAGGTTATGCCTTTTGGGCTGTGCAACGCCCCGGCAACGTTCGAACGCATGATGGACTCTCTTCTTCGTGGTTATAAATGGTCCATCTGTCTTTGCTACCTCGACGATGTGATTGTTTTTTCCCCAACATTTGAAACTCACTTAACTCGTTTGTCGACCATTTTAGCCGTTTTTCGTCGAGCAGGACTCCAGCTGAACTCGAAAAAGTGCAATTTCGGCCGACAACAAATCACGATCCTTGGTCATCTTGTAAGTGCTGCTGGCGTCCGACCTGACCCTGACAAGATTAGCGCTGTCAAGAATTTCCCTCTGCCTTCTTCAACCAAAGATGTTCGGAGTTTTGTGGGCTTATGCTCGTACTTCCGCCGCTTTATACGCGATTTCGCTACAATTGCACGACCACTAACTGATCTTCTCAAAAAGAACGTGCCCTTCTCGTGGGGCCAAGACCAAGCAGCTGCGTTTTCCACGCTGATCGACCTGCTCATTTCACCACCAATACTGGCTCACTTTGACCCGTCTGCGACGACTGAAGTACGCACAGACGCCAGTGCTCACGGAATCGGCGCCGTCCTCGCTCAACACCAGGGAGGCCAAACGCGTGTTATTGCGTATGCCAGCCGCCTTCTCTCCACATCTGAGCGAAACTATTCGATAACAGAGCGCGAGTGTCTTGCGTTGGTCTGGGCTGTAGCGAAATTTCGCCCCTACTTGTATGGCCGCGAGTTTTCAGTTATTACGGACCACCACGCTCTGTGTTGGCTGTCGTCGCTCAAGGACCCAACTGGTCGCCTAGGTCGCTGGGCTCTACGTCTCCAGGAGTATAACTTCGACGTAATTTATAAGTCGGGCAGGTTGCACCAAGATGCTGATTGTCTCTCGCGTTATCCGGTGGACCCTGCTAGCCTCGCTGTCCATGAAGGCGATTCTTGTGTGCTCGCCATATCTGATTTGCACGACATCGGCACAGAGCAGCGCCGGGACGCAACCCTCAAGAAGGTCATTCAGCGAGTATCTTCAGGACATTCCGACCCTTCTCTCCGTCAATATGTCCTTCGCAACGACATTCTGTATCGTCGCAACATGAAGTCTGATGGCCCGGAATATTTGTTAGTTATTCCCCAACACATGCGTGCCACTATTCTTCAACATCTGCATGACGCACCGACGGCGGGACACCTGGGTTTTTCACGCACCTATCACCGCGTGCGGCAACGGTTCTTTTGGCCTGGCATGTATAAATTTGTGCGCCGTTATGTCGCTGCTTGCGAGCGCTGCCAGCGTCGGAAACGTCCTGCTCTCCGTCCGGCTGGCCTGCTCCAACCTATCGACATTCCCCCGGAACCATTCTTCCGCATCGGCCTCGACTTGCTCGGACCTTTCCCGACGTCCGTGTCAGGCAACAAGTGGATCGCTGTCGCAACCGACTATGCGACCAGATACGCGATAACTCGTGCATTGCCAACTAGCTGCGCTACAGACGTCGCAGACTTTCTCCTAAATGACGTCATTCTGCGGCATGGAGCTCCGCGCCAGCTTTTGACGGATCGGGGCCGCTGCTTCCTCGCAAAAGTTATCGACGAAATCCTCCGGAGCTGCTCTACCGAACATCACCTTACTACTGCCTACCATCCCCAGACTAACGGTCTCACGGAGCGTCTCAACCGAACTCTTACAGACATGTTGTCTATGTACGTCTCTGCTGACCACCGTGACTGGGACGCAATGCTCCCCTACGTTACATTTGCATATAATTCGTCAAGACATGACACCGCCGGCTACTCTCCATTCTTTCTTTTGTACGGCTGCAACCCTGCGTTGCCATTCGACACACTCCTTCCTTCTGCTACTATCCAACCAACGGTGTATGCGCAGGACGCTGCTTCTCGAGCCCGCGTCGCTCGCCAAATCGCGCACACTCGGCTCAGTGCTTCTCAGGCCGCACAAAAAGTCCGCTACGATGACTCGCACCGCGACGTTGACTACCCTGATGACTCTCTTGTCCTACTCTGGACGCCGTATCGACGTGAAGGTTTGTGCGAGAAGCTCCTCCCACGATACACAGGACCCTACAAAGTTCTCCGCAAGGTCACCGACGTCGACTACCTCATCACTCCCGTTCAACCGCACTCATCCTCTGCTACACCATCTACTGATGTTGTTCATGTGTCGCGCCTAAAGCCCTACTATACTGCCAGTCCTGATTGACTTAGGGGCGCCGTGACGGCGCTTTGTTCGCCGGGGGTGATATTACGAGGCAGTGGGCATGGCTCTACCGTCGTGGACAACAGTTCGATGAAAAAGAAGTGGACTCGCCGCGCGAGAGACTGGCAGCTCTGAAGCGTCACTTTGGCATGTAAATATAGGAAATACGCTCATTCCTCTCTTCCGTGTGTTTGCGAGCTCCGTAACAATATATATATATATATATAAGGGAAATAGGTGTATACCTAAGGGCTCGTTATTCCGTGTTTTGACACAATATGAGTGAGATCAAACAGATAATAATGCCGAGGAATATATAAAGGAAGTTCTTAGAACAAATGTAACGTAAGTAGGAAGAAAGAAAAGTGGGTGCAAGAATAAGCAGCTGTGAGAAAGAATCAAACCTACGACCTTCGAATAACGTGTTCGATGTTCTAATCACTGAGCTATCACAGCGGCCTTCCACCAACCAACTTTTTTGGGTTTATATGTGAATTAAAACGTGGGAATGTCAGTCAGCGCCTTCTGTAGCCAAGCGGTGAGCGTGGAACACCATTTTATAAACGTGTGTGACGTCACGTAGCACGTGAACTTATTACGAGAGGGCCGCTGACCAATACTACCTCGTATATAACCTAATGACACCAAGTCTCCCAGTACGAGACCCTCGTTAATGAATAAGGAAAAGATGTGTATACGTAAGGGCGCGTTTTTCCGTGTTTTGACACCAAAATAATGAGATCTAACAGACAATAATGCCAAGGACTGACTGTATAGGGGATGTTAATAAAACAAATGCAATGTAAAAAGAAAGAAAAAAAACTGTGTTATATATATATGTATATGTATATATATATATATATATATATATATATATATATATATATATATATATATATATATATATATATAAATATGTATATATATATATATATATATATATATATATATATATATATATATATATATATATATCTTCCCGACCATGCATTCGACAAACTATCAGTAACGCTCTTAGAGACGGGATTTAAATCAAATCGAGAACGTGAACAACGAGAGTCATACCTTATCCACCGATTTAACACCCTCGATAGAGGAATAAATGAGAATCCTGGTACACTTGCAGCAATTAAAGCATTAGAAAACAATAACGGCAACAATGAAAATAGTAACTGAGTTCACGGCACTGCAGCTGCGAAGGGCACTGGACAACCTAAAACAATTCCAAGTGTAACTACTCTTCCTAAGTGCAGCTGCCGTCTGTTTTCTGTTTTATTTTACTACCCAATCAATTGTGCCATGCACGACATGCCCAACAGCAACCATGTGCACAGCCGGGAGGCCCCCACGACACGCGTAATTTAGAAGCGGGCCAGGAATTCGCATTGCACGCGCTTGCACAGCCTACCGCAATACGGGACACCCCTATTTTTACGACGAAATGTTGACAGGGCGCGGAGTAGTTAAAGGCTTAGAACTTCCTAAAATGCCCGCTGACCAGCCTCTGCCACAATACGCGGCCCCCGTCCTTCTACGACGAATTGTTTACGGGACCCCGAGTAGTTAAAGGCTTAGGACTTCCTGAAAAGCTCTTTTTTGCCCCACACCGAACCGCCAGTGCCAGGAGGGGCCGTCTGATCGGGAGGAATGCGCTAGTGAACGGAAACATACACAGACCGCTGACATCAGAAAGTTGAAGGGGGGAGAGGGGGAGAGAGATGGGGGGGAGTGGAGGGAAAAGTGGATGGGGGGCTCCCGAGGGGCGTCCACCGTATATTATTTTTCTCTTTTTTCTTTTTTTCTATCCTTTCCTTTTCTTTTTTTTCTTTCCTTTTTTTCCCTCTTACCTTGCCCTCTGATTTGAGATTGTATAAAGCTGAGCACCGACAAACTGTATCTTTATTCCTGATGAAGGCCAGACTCTGGCCGAAACGTCGAAATAAACCACGTTGTGACCGCTCACGGAGGATCTACTAGACTATATATATATATATATATATATATATATATATATATATATATATATATATATATATATATATATATATATATATATATATATATATATATATATATATATATATATATATGTATATATTTATATATATATATATATATATATATGGCGAGAGAGAGAAAACATCTAATGTATTATGAAGACAATAACAAAATGTCCATTACACTAACTTTCGCTTAGTTAATGCGTCCGAGTACACATCCTTTACTTATTTTGCAGGAGAGCCATGAAAATGCCGCTATATTTGTCATCCCGAGACTTCGTTTCTATTGCAACTACAGCACCAAACTCCGTCCTCGTCACTGCCTCATAATCCGTATTTTAAAAGCCAGAGAAAAAAAGAGGCGGGCGTAAACAGTCCCCTGTGAAATAACTGTAAGACAGGATGAACAACAGTCTCTTGACAAAGACAAGGAGCCTTGGCCAAGCTTTTAAAAATATTCCGGTCAGCGCCAGGGCATGCTTTGCCCCCATGAAGCAGCCCGGAAGAGGTTAGACCCCTTCCTTTCAACCACCACGCCTGTGGTTCTAGAATTAGGTCATGCGCATTTACTGGCTTTTATGGATGGACACCTTTCCGCGTACATTCACTGAGGCAAGATAGCAGGATCCATGTACTGTTTCCGTTCTCTCCGAATCAAATGAGCTCCACATATCGTGTGGCGTTTCGACGGCAGCCACAAATAAAACGCCCTGCGTCGCCTCACTGAATACTTCTTTTAATTCGTTCTTTTCTAAGAGCAGTGTCCTTCTAAAAGCAATGAAACTAAACGTCTGGTGTCTTTCGCGTGTTGTTATCACAGCCAGGAACACAGCAGGTTTGTACGCCGCGTTCCTTCTTTTTCGGCATGTTCGTCGATGGCTCGGGCTATTTGTGACGAACAACACACTCTATGAAGCGTGCACAAAAGTTGACGAGATAGGAAGTAGACGTTGTTGCACAATAGCAGCACATAACATCAACCAAAACAACGCACGGTGCGCGACGAAAGCTGGCCGAAGCGGGACTCTGCTCGTCCGGCACTCCGTTTTCCCATAATGCCCCCGCGCCAATCCACCAGGGGAAGGCGCGGTGCTGCGATTTCTGGAAAGGTGCATTGTTGTAGCATTGTTGTAGCATTCGCTCTCACAGCGAAGCAAACCTCTCTAGCCACTTGCTGGAGTAACCAATGACCGTATTTGCGAAGCGAGAATCTGCAGGCACGTTCGCAAAAGAGCCCAGGTTATCGATTCATATCTTCTTTAATGATGCCGATAAAAATGCAACGGGCTGCAGAGGTGGAGTCACTGGTATTGCAGAGTTGTCAACTTATTGGCCTACAACACAAGATGCAATGAGCTGCTCTGCTTGTTTGCAGATAGCAGGCCACCAGTATTGCTCACGTAGTCACTGTTTTGTCGTTGTTATTCCTGGGTGATACTCGTTCATAATCTGTGTCAAGTAGCCGTACTGCGAGAGATGAAGGTGCAACAAACATGTCTCTACAAAGTAGGAGGTTTCCAGCGACTGAGAGCATAGTCCGCACCCTGTAGAATAGAACTACATCAGCAGCCAACGTCTTTACTACAAGCCATGTCGATGTCACGCACTTTATCACTTGTTACAGCAGCGGGTCCTGCCTTATTTAATTGAGAAACTCCCCATGGGCGACGCATGGTGAGTCCACACAAACGGTTTTCCAGATTTTTCTCTTGCACCTGAATCGGGAGATTCATTTTTCAGGTAGCAGCCACAAACTTATTGTTGTCCCCCTTCCAGAATTCAATTGAGAAGTTGCATGACATTAATCTCGCGTCCTCCGCTCTATTCGTATTGAATGGCGACCTGCTTCTGTTGTACTTAGGAGTTTAGTCAGAGCCTGGAGATCGGTGTGCAGATTGAATGGACAGCCCCAAGGGTACATACTTCAGTGTTAACAAGCCCAGATGCATGCAAGGGCTTCCAGGTTTCTAATGGAGTCCTTCTGCTCCTGTGGGGTAAGCCTGCAAGAAACAAATTAAATTGCTACTAGCTCAAGATTTCTTTTCTGTTGCAACACTGATCCTAGTCCGATGAATGAGGCATCCACAGCCACGATAATGTCATGAACTTGGCCAAAAATCTAAACACAATTCGTGGACAAGGTACTTTTCAGCTGCTTTAAACAAACTGGTCTGGCAGAATTCCAATTTGACGTTAAGTTCTTACGCGATCAAGAAGAGGCTCAACAAGCTCTGCATAGTACGAAACGAACATTACCTAATAGCCAACCAAGTCTAAAATTGAGCGTGGTGTAATAATATTCATTGCTGCTGGCGCAGCCTTGATGAAGTCATTATTGCTTCGTAGAGGGCACGTTTCCTGTTGATTTATTATTTGCACAAGAAATTTTATATCTTGAACACTGAAATGCATTCGTCATTAAGCTTGAATTCAGAGTTTTCAATCAAATGCAACACATTATTAAGGCTCTAAATATGCAATCGAAGCCTGCTACGAAACCCATCCACGTTATGTATGTTGCAAAAATTTTTTTAACTGCGAAGCATTTCTTAGGCACTTCGGCGACTTTGAGCGCGTCTATCTATCTATCTATCTATCTATGTATCTATCTATCTATCTATCTATCTATCTATCTATCTATCTATCTATCTATCTATCTATCTATCTATCTATCTATCTACTATCTATCTATCTATCTAGCCGCTTATGTTTGGGCGCTCTCGTGGCCCCTCCCCTAATATGACGCAAATGAGACTTAGCCTGGGAGAGTAAGATGGTTGGAAAAGTATGACGTGGTGGTCAAGACATAAATAATGACACAATCTCGTCGCATACATCGTCAAACAGTTCCCGACCAACAGTGGCACATACCCAGGGGCGGGTACGTTTCACTGGTATGCGGGCATGTGCCACAGGTGCTTCACACTTAGTATCTACTCAAGAATGACGCGACCACATATGGGCAAATATAGCGCGAGAGCGCTAAAAAATACCCAACCTTGGTAGCGCCGACCTGGCCAATTCAAAGAATAATTTTAGGGTGCCAGCCTGAATTCAACCCAAGTATTCTGCGTGGCAATGACGTATTTTACCTCAGAGCTACGCCCAGTCTCTGAATTACTTTTCAAATTGACGCTAATCTTTCTGAAACGTCAATAGTGGGTGCTGTGCTGCCTACCCAATTTTATAAACATTACATATGTACTCCTTTGATACAGCCGTCACGCCGGGTTAACGTCACTTGAGGTTAGTTGCTATGCGCTGAATTTGGCTTCAGAGCTGTGTGCAGGGCCAGCATCGTCGCGAGCATCAGCGCTTTATATCAGCTTCTAGTGTTGCTAATACGCATGTTCGAGTTGGCATCGTTGCGCAAGTGAAACAACTGGTTATATAAACATCTCCAACTCTTCAACATAAGTCTGTGCGTGCAACATTTGCAAATATAGTTAGTGTCATGTCGTGGCGTGTCGCTAACAAAACATTGCAAAATGGACACCTTTCCTCCGCATGTTTGGCATAACGTCGATTCCCAGGTTTGTAGGATCTACCGAATTTTTTCCACTTCTGCAGGACAGTGATCATCCAAAAAGACTTGTTTTCGGGCTAGTGTGTGCATACTTGGTGCAGAAGACTGAGTCACAAAAAACTTAACGTGAAGCAAGACGGTCAATAAAGCAAGACGGTCATTAAACACTTAGTAGTTGGCGCTGTTCTGTCTTCTCTCCTGCTCTCCCTGCTTTACGTTATGTTTTTTGCGCCTCAGTCTTCTGCACCAGTGATCATCAGTCTCTGGAAAACAGACGGTGTGCACATAAGGCCAACAAAGGCGCGCTTGCGTCGATAAAACACATTTTCTGTTATGAAGGTAGTCTATTCTCTGCTTTCAGGACTGAGCAGAACCGTAATCAGTCTTGGAAAAACTATTTGCGCCGTTAAATTGGGGCAGCAGTTCTTCCATTTGAGGCAACAGTAAATTTTCAGTGACAAATACTTTGTTCGGTTCGTGTAGGTCGATACGAATTTGTATCATGCTGGTTTTCTTCACCACTACAACGATTAGTGGATATCCAATTTGATGCATTCATCTTTTTATCACATGACTCTACTCAAGGCACTGCAACTTTTCACGCACCGCATCTCGCACTGAAATTGGCAAACAGCGTAAGTTATCAGCGACTGGCGTGACCCTTTTTCTGAACATTACCTTATGAATGAAATTTGCTGCTAGTACTAACATTACATTGAAAACGTTCGAAAGTTCACAGATAATTCCAGAATCACGGTCTTGTGGCGCTTGCGTCATGTTAGTGCATTCCAGTGGTGACATACCATCAATGTGCAGCCTTAGGGCTTTGCAAGCGTTAATACCGAGGATGTCCGTACCACCTTTGACGATGTAAAAAATTATCTTGGCGTGCCTACCTCAGAAGATGACAGGCATCGTAACCCTCTCCATGAGGCGAAAAAATTGTGCAGTGTCGCTGAGGACAGCTGCGCAGGGGACATTCCAACTTCGAATACGTGATGGCCCAGATAATCAAAACAGCAGAGCCTGTGTGTATGAAGAGACGTAGGGGTACGTCCTGCTCGAGGACACCCATATGTAATGCTGATTTGTTCTGCAGGATTAGAAGCAACACGTTGAGGTGCGCGGATGTATTGCAGGTATCGACCTCTCGAACAAGCGCCCACTCGTCTGAGGTGGTGCTCTGATATATACGCTGGAAATGCCCCAGTTTGCCACATTTGCTGCACGTTTCATCTCACGAAATCCGTAAATACGTACAATGAAAACACGCTTTGTGCTGTGGTGACGGCCTATGTGCTACTGTACAGAATGACATGTCATGTATATCCACATTTGGAAAACTCGCAGCTGATGACTTTAAGTCAAGCCTATGTTTTGTCGTTTGTTCAGTGTTGTTCGTATAGTCAAAGCAGACTCAAGCCCCTGTAAGCTGAATTTCATCTAAAAGTAGGCGCTCGCAAAAAACATGGTTGCTAGTTTTTGCAACAAGCTGGTTCCGAATGAAGTCGTCAGTTTGTTCACCGAAGTTGCAGGTCAATGTCAACTTGCGCAGTGCCGTGAAGAATGCTGCTGCGGTTTCTCCAGCTGTTGATTGCGCTGTCTAAATCAGTTTCGTTTCACGACAATGTCCTTTTATGAAGAAACGTGGGCGCCCAATAATGCCGCCACTGCATCGTACCCGTCGCTGATGCTGCCTTGTTCTTTTCTCGCTGTATGCGGTAATGCGCGGCATAATCGCTAGCCTTCTATCTCTAAAGAGTGCAACTGCAAAGCTTTACGGCTCACAGTTGAGTGGACATCGCTCCCCGATGTTAGCAGAGAATTCTTGAAAAGGCAGTGCCATGGAGTTCATGGAAGAGCAGGCTTCATAGGCGTTGGCAGCAATTCCGGTGATTAGTAGAGGCTCATTGCTTCAGCTTTTGGTCTCTTCACCGCTCATTTCCAACTGGGGTATCCGCCACCATATCTTGCCCAACAGCGTCGTAGAGCCGAAAGACCTCAAAGGTACTCCACCAAACCAGTACCCCAAGCAACCGTGTTTATTCTTCGTCGATGACGGTTAATATACAGAGATGTCTGCTGAAATCATAAGCTGCGCGCGCTTCCAAATGCGCATGCCTAAGGCCATTTAAGTTATAACACACAAGTTTAATACTACCACTTCATCTCGTGAGGATACAAGGCGACAGCCTGCAAGAGAAGGTGACGCCTCTCGGTGCACTCTTTAAACAGATCTTCAGCTCCTTGCACTTTACTACATTGTTCCAACGACACAAAACTACGTTCAAAATCCATAAACTAGGGCTAAAATTAAAAAAATACCATAAATAAAATGCCCTTCTCTTGATAAGACAAATGCTTGGGCTAGTTAGCGATTGGGAAGCAACATATTTGCACAACGCAAGACTACGAGTAGTTACGGCGTAGCTACAGAAGAAGAGACAAGGACAGAAAGAGCACTGACTTTAACTGAAATTTGATTAGCGAAAACGCTTGAAATATATCCTCGTGACATAACATCACCGCGCAATCGCGCAACGCAATGCATCACAGCAGGAGAATCATCTGGATATATGGTTCTGACGCTAGAGCTAAGCACAAATTCACAATCTATTTTTTCGAAGCCAGATACTCGATTTATTTTTCAGTCAGAGCAAGCGAAGGCATGCTGATACATCGATCATCCAGTATTTATATTTCATTGGCATCCATATTCTCCCGTGTTAGCTGGGGACGGTGTTTGGCTACAACAATACACTTTTTGAATTCCGGTCTGCAACCACAATCTCTAGAATGAATGCCCAAATGACCTTGCACAGCTCAGTATAAATTGTAATGATGCTCCTTTAACCGTTAATTCAGGCACCGGCCCGTTTGCCTAACATATATCTTGCCGCAAGACAACGGGAGCAAATAAACGACGGCTATCCAACATATTACTAATAGCCTTCTATGTTTGATTGAGCAGCAGCTCCTTTGTGTGGACTGCGCATTCACCCGTTTGCAGAGTGCTGAAATCTTTCCTGGGGAAGAGAAAACCACATTCACACCTACCATGTCCCCTACATTTCTCAAATTGTGAGAAAACCTATGTAGATAGGGAATCAGTCACGCGCTTATAGCTACCTCCCACGCAGTTCACTGGTGCTTCTCGTCTCTGTTTGATTGTCCTAAGCATCTTTTCCGCCACCGAAACCAGCATATGATTGGGGAAACCAGCGCTGTCCAGATAGGAAGCCTGTTCAACGAAGCTGCTGATTACCGAGTGGCCGCAAGACTTTCGGAGGGCATTTCTTAAACAGTCATTTGCGATCCCTCTCTTTACGAGCTTTGAATGAGCCGACAAGTACGGCAGAAGAAGTTTGCTTCCTCTAGGCTCATATTTCCAGCAAAGGTGATCACATGAGATATTTATTCTCAAATCTAAAAACCTTAATAAGGCATCCTGTGGAAGCTCATGAGTCAGAATAAGAGGTGCCATGCACTAATCGAAAATACGTAACGCATTTAAAACGGCAGCTTCAAAGCCCTGATCATCGCAGTATAAAAGCACAAGAAAATCGTCAACAAAACGGAACACCTTTATGACAGCCGTTCTGTCGAGGCGGCTAGCCAGGAGTCGGTCATGGTGAGCGAGAAAAATGTCACTTAAAACAGGTGCTATGTGAGAACCGATGTACACTCCTCTTTTTTGAATAAAAGTACTTTCGTTCCCTGATACAAACGTTGTCTTTAAATAAAAGCCAACGAGCTCAAGAAAGCCACTGACTGTTATGCCCGAAGCATTCTGGAACGTAACTGAACCGAAGTTGTCAATGCAGTCCTCAACGCACCGTAGCAGCGTGTCATGTGGTAAAGAGTAGTAAAGATCCTTAATGTCAACGGAGCAGGCACTTAAGCCATTGTTGTTACGTGACAGAAATGAGATGATGCCATTAGAATCTTTCACCAGAAAAAGGTTATCGATGGTCAGCAAGTTTAGCTTATGTTGTAAAAACAAGGCCCATTCCTTCTTTCACGTCCCATTTTCCTAAACAATGACTCAAAGCGGCCAGTCTATTTTGTGAGTCTTGACCGTAATAAATCATTCTAAGCTAAGCTTCTTGCTTTTGTCAATGGATCTTGCTACCTTACTTATTTTCAGTGTGTTGCACTTCTTGACTTCAGTTTTCACTTTTGTCAGCGTTAAGTCGCTGCGGCTTTCGAACATGGAACTTACAGAATTGCTGGCTTTTGAGCGGAGCACGTTATTCGGCAACACAGCCAAACCCTCATCCTAAGCTACGGTCGACAAGGCTAGTGATTTGTCTTTGAAAAACGTGAGAACATGGAGAAAATGCATGTTATTGTGCTCTGGTGTAGACTGCGGCAGAACCTGAATGCCTTCAGCTACACATCTATCTGTTTCGGCCTCGGGAGCCCGTTTGGCTACTTGCCGTGCAAGAGTCAGCGATTCCGGAGGTGCCAGCCGAGGTTGTGTGGCGAACTTGGGAGCCAAGCTTAACACACGCTGCCCACAGTCCAGGATGGGCACCTCACACGCAGTGTGGATTGGTTTGCTCGGTGAGAGTTTCTTCCTGGGAGAGATGGCCCCAAGGTTTGCCAGCAGATGTTGCCAAATGAACTCGGTCGTTCTGCCAGTGGAGACGCAAAACTCCAGCCACTTTTTCTTGGCTCTTCGAGCGCTGTCGGCACTGTTCACTTGAAAGAACATCACGTCCCGAAGCTGGCGCGCTCGACCTTTCCATTCCGAGTGAAGAATTTTGCAAATTCGAATGTCATGTCCCGTCCTATAGGTGAAGCCTCCGAACAACGGCTTGACTGCAGGCGGTAGAAACTTGAGGCGTAAGCAATAAGCAAAAGTGCGAGATTGGCACTCAGCAATGGCATTGAGGTTGGCGAGGTGACACGGATCAGCAGGGAAGCACGAGAAGGAGCCCGACGTACTAGAAATGTAACTTGATAAGACAGATGCTTGGGCTAGTTGTGATTGGGAATAAACATATTTGCACAGTGCAAGACTAAGAGTAGTTACGACGTAACTACAGAAGAGAGACAAGGACAGAAAGTGCGCTGAATTCAACGGGAATTGCCCTACCGTGGTGGTCTAGTGGCTAAGATACTCGGCTGCTGACCCGCAGGTCGTGGGATCAAATCCCGGCTGCGACGGCTGCAATTACAATTGAGGCGGAAATGTTGTGGGCCCGTGTGCTCAGATTTGGGTGCATGTGAAAGAACCCCAGGTGATCGAAATTGCTGGAGCCCTCCACTACGGCATCTTTGAGAATCATAGGGTGGTTTTGGGACGTTAAACCCCACATATCAATCAATCAGTCAATCTTCAACTGAAACTTTATCAGCGAAAACGCTGGAAATATATACTCCTGACATAACATCACCGCACAATTGCGCAACTCATTGCATCAATCAACGATCTGATTATATCATGATCTGATTCAATCATGATCTGATTACTAAGAACATCAATCGTGATCTGAGAACAATCAAGATCTGATTATATGATTACGCCACCACAGCTCAGCACGAATTCACAATATACTGTGTCGAAGCCAGAAAGTCGATTTCTTTTTTAGTGAGAGCAAGCGAAGGCATGCTGATACATTGATCACCCACTGTTTGGATTTCATTGGCATCTATAATCTCCCATGTTAGCTGGTGGTGCTGCTTGGCTACAACAGTGCACTTTTTGAATTCTGGTCTGCAACCACACTCTCTACAATAAATGCCCAAATGACCTTGCACAGCTGAGTATGCATTGTAATGATGCTCCTTTAAACGTTCATTCAGGCACCGGCCTGTTTCACACAGTATAATTTACACTATATGGTGATAAAGTTTTCTTGCTGAAAGATGCGTTCACTGTAATTACTTTAGAGCTGGCATCAAAGACAGCCCACATTTCGTGACTTCTTTGCTCGAACTATTTTGGTGTGTCGCATATTTACGGCACTCGGCCTTAAAGGTAATGTGGGACAAGAATACATCTTTTGTTACCAGTTACAGGCTGATCGCAACACCAAGTTGCCTGTGTAAACTACTTTTCAAGAAGACGAATAAACACCGGTCTCTACATTTTCTGGAACAAACACTCTACTGGAACCATACCTGAGCCACTTTCGTAAATGTAGATCCGCCACTGACCATCTGTTGCGTATTGAGACATAAATTCATTATACTCTCATCAATAACAAATTATTTCTTTCGCTGATCCTCGACGTGGAAAAGGCTCAAAACACCACCTGACAATTGGGCATATTGTGAGATTTCTCGTACTTAGGTGTAAAGGGCGCGTTTTGTGTCCGAATGGGCAGCGTTTTGTTTTGAACGATTCTCCAAGAAAGCGGAGTACCCAAGGGGATGTCCTGAGTTGGACAAAAAATTGATTCTTTGCGACTGTGAATGCTATGCAATAAGCTTCATTGTACTTATATTGATGACGCGCAGCCTGGATTTATATCATGCGACTTCGCAAAGTCTGCACGCCGGCTTAAACTTGACCATAACAAGGTTGCCGAATCGGCACAGGAGAACAGGTTTTGACTAAATCCGCAAAAAAGGCGTGCGTTTTGTTTTCCAGATGAAAAGTCTTTAACTCCGACACCGACATCAATATACAAGGTGAATGTGTCTGCAAACTACGAGCATAAATTTCTGACCTAAAATTAGATATCAAACGAAAATTCTTACAACAAATCAACTCCGTAAAAATAAGTGTTCAGAAAATGAATATCATGAAAGTATTGTCGTGCACTTCATGAGCTATCCTCAAGAAATATCTGATGAATTTGTACCCAAAACTTGTACGCACGTGCCAACGGGGTGATAACTCATTAGTCAACAACACCAGCGGCATTGAATATGCTTGACCACGCCCATAATTTAGGCATTCGACTGTCCACAGGTGCATTTTGTAACACCCTGGTAGAGAGTTTTTAAGTAGAAGAAAATGATTGGTCACTTTAATTTCAGGATCCTACCTAGCTTTCGTATATTTCGCCAAGGTGAACGCGAACGACCAACACGTGCAAATAGAGCACAAATTAATATTTGTCTCGTTTTACCCTATCTTCATATGGTCTTTCATGGAGACCGCCTTACGCACTTAGCATGACGGTCCTGCTTGAGGAAACGAATTTGCCACTTTGATGGCTTCCGCTGTATGCCAACCATCGTGGAAGTGGCAGTTCATAGGTTTCGATGTGCACTTCGGCAAAGTTACGAAACATGCCCCTATGGCACACATCTAAACACACTTGATTGAACTGAGAAACAGAGATGCTCAGAACTTTTTTGATGCCTCAAAGTCCAAGACTTCTGTATGCTACGTAGCTGTTGGTCCGTCTTATCGGTAATCTGAATCCTAACACAAGCATATTCACTGCAGAAATGTATCCAATACTTGCGTGCTATAAACGCTTTGATTGATATGTGGGATTTAACGTCCCAAAATTACCGTATGATTATGAGAGACGTTGTAGTGAAGGGCTCCGGAAATTTCGACCACCTGGGCTGCTTTAACGTGCACCCAAATCTGAGCACACGGGCCTACAACATTTCCGCTTCCATCGAAAATGCAGCCACCGCAGCCGGGATTCGATCGCGCGACCTGCGGGTCAGCAGCCGAGCACCTCAGCCACTAGACCATCGCGGTGGGGCGTGCTATAAACGCTTTAGGAAATCAAACATACATATGATAGTAATACACACTGATTTGCTTAATGTCGTAAAAGCACTCAAAACACCGAAAGCCCATAAAAATCCGGTTCACAGGTCTCTTTCATTTCTTTTATATTCAATAAATTGAGACTCAACCAACATGTCGTAGTGTGCTGTAGCCAGGGCACCGCTAGACCTAAGGGAACGTACTGGCAGACCAGCTTTCTGCGCCAGTCCACGGAAGCGCTGCGAATACATCTGTTTCGAATCCTCCACTACACTTTAAACACCTTTCAAACGAAAACTCTGGGCTTGTTCGGAGCGCTCATGAGGCAGACAAATACACAATAAAGGATCCCTGACCCCCAGTTTGGGAACTCGATATGGTTGTGTTGTTTAATAATCCTGCATTCGAGGCCACCTCTCACCGATTATTATTGGCGAACGTAGCCAGGGAGATATTTTAATTTGGCTTCAAAGTAAGGGTGTCTGCTCGTCCAAGTATTTAGGTTCAATTGACATTTTTTGTGGTTCAACGTAGACTGGGACCCCCCTTGTGACGTTGCAGGGTCAACCTTTGAGGGGCGCACACAGTACCCCATTTAGCACCCGGCTAGGACCCTCACGCTCTGTTTTCGGGCTCCTATGAACGTGATTTTGGCATCTTACGCCAGGAATGCTTTTCTTTTTCCTGAGGGAAACGCACTCAAAGTACCCACACTGTTTCACTCTTCACCGCACACGGGTTCCCTTATTGAAAACAGTCTCAGGTGCTGCTCCACTGTGGGGTGCTCGTTTCTCATGGTATTCAGGCGGGCTTTTGAAACTGATGCAAAATTGGTCAGAATAAACACCACTAATAGCAATTGAACAATGCGTTAAAACATTTACGATTGAGTTTTGGCATTGCCCGAAGCAAAGCTACAAATTACTTAAAAAACTGCAAACAATACTCTCGCTGTCAGGGTCATTTGAGCTACATGTTATAAAAACAAAACTTTAAAATTGGCCATCAGCATCATAGTAAAATTGCCGCAAGGAACACTTGCCAGGCATCACACTCATGTTTTTAATTCTTTTATATTTTACCAGCCTTTATTTCGAGGAATTTTAGTCCATTTAGGCTACCTATATCAGCATTGTTTCCAATCTTTGCATTGTTCTGGCACTCTTTTTTCTTCACATAGCCCGTGCAACAAACCCTGCATATCATTATCAAAATTTATTAGTACACTGTTATAACTTTTTATTTAATTGTGACGAATTTATATTAACAATTGTGAAGCTTTTTTTCTTGTCCCTGTGTTCTGAGTGCACTCACTGTTTAAGCAATATAGATAATTGACAGGGCCTTGGTCAGGCAGACAACGTTCTGCCTTTAGCCTTGCCATTCAACACTCACTCTGTGTCCGAAATAAGCAATCTATATTTGAAGAAGTCACAGCTTTGCCGCAAAGGCGAAGCAATCAACGTGATAGGAACAAATTAGAAGGTCACGCGCCCAATAGCAAACAGATCGAGGCGTGCCTCGCGTATCTCAAGCACAAATGACGCACAAAGCGCACTCAGAAATACACATGAAGGTGAATAAGCATCTAAGTTATTACATCGCTGTGCCTGAAAAACGTGCCCTTTTCACAAACGAAGCCTGTACGACAATTTCATTGACCTTTTTGCACTTCGTAACTACAAGAGAGACGTTCCAGTGCAAGCCGAACACCAGCCAAGACGTATTATCCTTCCAACCGAGAGAGAAAGGTGCTCGAGAGGTCATAAACTCTCCTCCTCTCCGCGGGCCAAAGTATGTGTGAGAGATGAAAGCCACCACACGCTCATTGCACCATGTTGCTGATAATGTTAAAAACACGATAGTTCTTCCCCGAAATACCCGCCAACAGCGTTAAGTGGTAGATTCAAATAGCTTGCTGTTTGAATGTTTAAGTAGCTACCCCTCGGTGGCTCAGTGATTTATGCCCCGCGTTCACGCAGCGGGAGGACCAGGTTCAAATTCGCGCGCTGGAGTCTTTTTCCTGTATTTATCTTTTCTTGCGTTTCACATATATAGATACGTATACATATACGATAAATGGCATCGACGCTGGCGCCACATCGGTGCCGACGCCGGCAGGGAAATCCAGCCGAAAATTTCTATATAATTGCTATCGCAATAGAATGAAACACAAATGCCTGTCAATTTGTGCTTACACGTGCTACTTGTGATCGCTTTTCGTGCATGCAATCAGCGCATACCCGTAACCCCCGGCACCGAGTATCTTCAAAGACTCGAAGTCACGCATCTTCGGTATGTAGGCCCAGAACGGCAGCTGTGCTGGAAGGGGTACCTGGAAACAAAATTACTTTCTAAATCCTCAGATAGGTTTATTGCAATTTAGACGAAGACAGGAGACCCACATAACGCAGACGATTGCTGAGTTTCAACTTAGTTTATTTGCACTGCAGCAAGCTTTTTTATGCTTTAAAAGCTTATTTGCATGCCATCAGCCATGCCATGCTGAATGCGCCAGTTCTTGCCCGATCAGAGAAGCTAAGCAGCATTGGGCTCGGTTAGTACTTGGGAGGGGAAACCTTACTTGCAACCTTTCTATGCGTCAAAACCTGACTGTAATAACCGATACACTGAGGAGCAAAA
Organism: Rhipicephalus microplus; assembly: GCF_043290135.1. Lineage (NCBI taxonomy): Eukaryota > Metazoa > Arthropoda > Arachnida > Ixodida > Ixodidae > Rhipicephalus > Rhipicephalus microplus. Next base: position 171,232,773 of record NC_134706.1, on the reverse strand, counting down.
TAGAAGATAAAACTGGAACGACAGAGGCGCGTGCAAAAGAAAAAAACAAAAAAAATACGCATGCCTTGATTGTAACAAAATACCAAAGATGTTCCACACGTATATTACCCAAGCGAACATATCTTAGATACCGACACGCCACGAGGATTTTCATATCGAAAAACGATGCCTTCAAAATAAAAAGCGGAACAAGCGCAAGACCGGAAACTTCTAACTTGTCCAGGTGAATATTAACGTGGGCATCTAAAAGAACAAGTGATCAAAAAAGACAAAAAGCACATGAGGATGACACAACACAACCTAGAGAACAGATATCAGTGTCAGCAACTAAAACCAACAACATGCTTGCAAACTCCGCGAAACCCGAGCTTTAAGAAACCAAAAGCACACCGAACCCATAAAAAGCTAGCCAGGGATGGACCGAAGTAAACCGGAACAACCCGGCATCACAGTGACAAACCACGCTTTTGAAAACAAAGTCATTTGTCTCAATTATGTCTAGGAAAACAAGCATCAAGAAGAATTAAAGACCAAAACACAGGTAAAAGAAGGAGAGAGCACAACAACACGGCATACAAAACCTTACAAAACGTCAACCTCGGCGTCCGTTAGCGTAACTTAAGGTACACTTTCACAATGATAAGCAGCTTTTCTAACAAAAAAAAACGCTTCAACAAGTTCGTATTGTTTCATTCTCCCGTGCTTTCCGCGTTTTTATCACTTCTACCTTCAGACACCCACGTTACCCTGCCGTGGTGGTCCAGTGGCTGAGGTACTCGGCTGCCGACCCGCAGGTCGCGGGGTGAATACAGGCTGTGGTGGCTGCTTTTTGATGAAGGCGAAAGTGCCTTAGGCTCATGTGCTCAGATTTGTCGGCACGTTAAAGAACTCCAGGTGTTCTGAACTTTCGGAGCCCTCTACTACAGCGTCTCTCCTAACCATGTGGTAGGTTTGAGACGTTAAACCCACAAATCAATCAGATATTCACGTTACTTATCACCTGGACCTGTTAGATATTTCACGCCCTGCGCTTGTCTGGCTTTTCAAATAAAGGGGGTGTTTTTTAAATAAAAATTATCGTGCGTCTTTGTATGTAAGGTTCCGTTGTCATGGTCTTTTATCTTGCTCTCCTGTGTACAGTTTAATACAGGCAGGTATTGGCTCAACAAAAGGCTTACTGAAGTGCAAGTAAACTCAGGTAAAAGTCAGCGCTTGTCTGTGTTCTGTGTTTCTCCAGTTTTTCTTTTTTGCAAACCAAGCTTAACTCTGTCCGAGTATATACCAACTCGCCCACGTCTTAGTTATATTGGTACCTAATATATATTATCTTCTATGTAGATGCCTAAAGCATTTGCGCAGTTCAGCTGCTACAAAGTTTTATCCTTGCGAAAAAGATATGGTACCAATGACATCAAGTCTAAAGCACTGCACGAGCTCAGGCCTCACCAGAACCTAGGTCCAGTCAGGCCGGTGGGGTGAGTCTAGCTAGGTAAAGTAGCTTTAACAGTGGCCCCAGATGAGGCTCGGGCCTGAAGCTTCGGGCTTCAGGCCTAGTGCATGTTTGAGATGCCGGGCTTGGGTTTAGCTGTGCTTTGAACTTGCCCTGTTTTTAATAAACACTAAATTGAAAAAACACTGACTTAGTTTACAGAGAAAACTGTTCTCTGACATTCATATTGTTCATTGGATCAGCCAATGCTTATTGATAAAAGACAAAAATTAAAATTGATGTCGCACTTGAGAATTGCGTGCTGTAATCTACACGCTTGAAGTCACGGGTCTTAAACTGTATTCATCGTAATTGAGGGGCCCTGCTCATTCAATATACCTTGAAACATTGTATGTTCATTGTGCGGGCCAATTTAATTGCGTTCATTTTTACCAATTAAAATGTACCTAGGCCCCAGTGGATGCCGTCGCAATAGTGACGACTCCAAATGGAAGACTATTAACAGAAAGAACTCAAATACGCCCATATTTTTGTGACTGCACTTTCTTTCGCTAAATTTTCGTTATACAGTTGGCAAAATACTTAAAACAGCCTGTATATTATACCAGTGGTGTCATGGATTAGTATATTGCTATAATAGGTTTTCCTTTCTTTTTGTTGTCTATATGTACTAATAAAAGCGCGCGTGGTTCTCGTAGCATAATGTGGTTACAACAAATGTGCTTCTGTAGCATAATGTGGTTACAACAAAACAATAAATTTTTTTTCTCTATTGAGTGATGAAGTGTACTACACTGCCATAAAGTCAAGTCTTATGTATTCCAAAGGTTGCGCATTTGCCTTTGATGTTAGAGCATGCTTTATCTTTCAATATATCGCTATGTTAACAGAGCGAACAGAGCGCTCTGTTCTTTGTGTTCTCAGTCCTATTGCGTTTTGTCCTACTCAGGGTAGTGCAATGTCGACATGTTTTTATTTTCCTTTGGTTAGTTTGTTCTTCATTTTGTTAATGAATAATTCAAACCGGACGTGTATTCTTCGAATCTTTCATGCATTCTTATTGGATCTGCAGAAAAAGTAGGTATAGGGTATCACTAACAGTCACTGCATTCAATATACCCGCTGAGGTGTTCAAACCATGAATCCATTTCTACAAAAAATTTCTGTATCTTGAAGTACAATTATAAGCAAAGCATCTTCCCTAAAAGCGTAGATATGTGCTACTCAAGACAGGTCCAGAAAAGTATGATGGGTGGCTTGTTGGTAAGACATTTACGAAAATTATAACTGTGGTAAAAACGAGGCACTACATTTTCAATCAGCTGCCGGAAAACAAACGGCATATACGCAGCGCGCTCCTACATACTCACTAAGCTCCTGTCTAAAGAGAAACAAGCAATAAAGAGTGCCCGTGACAGCCGTGCGGCGCAGAACTATTGCTTATAGGTGGTGAGAGCGGGCGCAAGAAAAAAAAAAGAGAGAGCCTCCAGCTGTGTCGCGCCAGCCTGGCGTTCGCAGCCGGCATCAGCTTACGCAGACCCGTTCAGCTTCAGCGACGGGCACGAACGCGAAAACAAAAATAAAAACGAGAGAAATGCCGCCGCCCTCATCCGCCGTGTTGCCAGCTCAGCGCCAGCCACCGGCATCACCTGATGCACACGCGTTTACCGTCACCTGCCGTGGTATTTGTGCATCGCCGTTTTGTCCCGCTGTCTTGTAATGATCATTTTTATACTAGACGATCTTCGACGCAGACATTTTCTAGTGCCTTGCGGCACACTTTATTCAAAATATCATACATATCCCTGTGTTTTAGCAAACAATGCGATGTGAAGTCCCAGTGTTCCTCATTTAATTATAAAAGACCACAAACAACTTTCCGTTTATCAGTTGTCGAGGTATGACATTGCGTAATGCACTAAATAGAAAAGTACTAGTGCAAGTGTGAGAGCTTACTGAAACACTGGCCTATGTATGTTTGTGCTCGTCTTCTAGAAAACAAGTTCAGCTGACAATTTTAGGGAAAGCAAGCACAAAAACTAACAAACGGGAGGCAGCAAGACAGAGAAAGATAAAATAGGAAATATGTTAGTTGATTATTGATTAGCGATTGCGTAACTTGAGGACGAACTTAAACATCAAGTACGAAATGCAGAAGTCCGGTGAAGAAGTCAGCAGGAAAACGTTTTTCACTGGCGTTTTCTCACTCTTTTGAATATTAGGCACAGTTCTCATATTGTACCATGGACTTGTAACAGTGAACCACGACCAAAACAAGCAATGTATTGCTGCGGAGATAATGTACCAGGTATAAAAATCCCCAATTTCTAAAGGTTGATTTGATTGATATGTGCGGATCAATGTCCCAAAACCACCATATGATTATGGTGGTTTTGGCGCTCTTTAACGTGCGCTCTTTAACACCTGGCGCTCTTTAACGTGCGCCAAAGTCTGAGCACACGGGGATACAACATTTTTACCTCCATCGAAAATGCAGCCGCAACAGGCGGGATTCGATCGCACGACCTGCGGGTCAGCAGCCGAGTACCTTAGCCATTAGACCACCATGGCGAGGCAAATTTCTAAAGAGCAACTGCGTGCAGTAAAAATAAAGATATTTAGGTTTATTCTGCATCATTTCTTGCCCCCATCTTCACGCGGAAGTTCGCGAAAGAGATGCCGAGAAGCATTATTTAATTGAAGGGAGATCTACCTCTCCGTTGCTTACTTGTGTGCGTCATATTTTACGTTGGCGCGCGTTTCGTCATTCATTTGAACAGCAGCGTGATGCTTGATTATTGATTTGTGGGGTTTAACATCCCAAAACCACCATTTGATTATGAGAGACGCCGTAGTGGAGGGCTCCGGAAATTTTGACCACCTGGGGTTCTTTAACGTGCACCCAAATCTGAGCACAGCAGCGTGATGCTGAATCAAGGTAAGAGGAGTAGCCACTACCATAAATAAGATCAGTTAAAGGCTGAAAATGAACTAAAATCACTCTATATCACATTATAATGCACATAAATTCTAAATGCGTAATTAAGTCATCGTCGAAATCCTAAAAAGCCGCTGCTGCCCTAACGTGAAGCTCGCAGCAGTTCGCATGTTCGGAATGCAAATGCTAGAGAAGGCACTCTAAAATAGCCATGCAACGTTTATGCGGGAAAGTGCATTGTCTTCAAACAGCTGAGACTACCCTACTGAAAAAACCTATATAATTCCATACAGGATCCGTATGCTACAATACAGGGGTTACAGGAGCTAATACAGGAGCTGTACAGGAACCAAATGGGGGAAGATGGGTCTTATACAGGAGCTATATGGTGGTATGTATGAGCTGAATGGGACCTGGGCAGGACATATAGGGGTATGTAAGAGCTATACAGGCATTATGGGTTTGGTATGTAGGACTCTCATCTAGCACAATATAGGAGCTAATGAGGCTGAATGGGGGCCATACATAGGACTTGATAGGGCTCAATGTCAACCTTGATAGTCAATGTAGTACATCACTAAACTTATTAGACCAAATACCTAGGCATGCATAACATTTTTGTTTTTTTTGTGTGTTTAAAGGGCTAAAATACTAAGTTTTTCAGCTCCATTAGTAGGCTGTACACAACCTCAAGAAATAACCAATTTTAATTAGTTCATATCATGAGATGCAAATATGTGCAAAAGTATAACAGATAAGTATATCAGATAATTACCAAAGAACTTTATTTCATTTGATCACCTTAGTTGTACACGTGTTATATTTGCACAAATATTGCTGTTCAATTTATGAAAAAAAAGAATATTTTAAATGTTGTATTTGTGCAATGAATAATCTTTCTATGAAAAATCTCTAACAGAAAATAGTGAGTGAGTAATTTTCTATTATATGAACATACACAAGAAGATAAAAGACAATTATTCCTTATATTCAGGAGAGATATACCAAGCCTCGCTCAAGTGCTCTGTCATTGAACCAAGGCACAAAGCACAAGGGGCCATGCAGGACTGCCAAGGAAGAAAGCGAAAGAGCTCTACGAAGCTTGGACCTCGAGGAAAAAGTGCACACGACACAGTCGAGAGGCAAGGCGTCTCTGTTATGACATAGCAATTGCGCTCTCTAGTCTAAACACACACAATGAAAGATATCGATGAAGTCTTTAATCTGTACAAGTATAAAATAATTACATACAAAGACATTAAAAAGGTTTTGCAATACTGGTATTGTTGAAAGAAAACTACATCCAATATTCAGATCAATTTTCCATGCACTGCTCAAAACGGTCGATCTGAGAGTTTGGTTGGCTTCGCACAAGCTTGCTCACTTGTGAACGGTACTTGACTGTGTTTATTCCTCAGAATCAGAATAGGAGCAAATAATTATAAAATTTCGTTTGGTGTGCTTCCATCTGAGCCTTTGAAAATGGCTTATTGTACGTCTGCATCAAAGTATCTTCACCACTGGCCAACTAAGTATTTCTAATGCTACTCCTGTCTTACAACAAAATTGATTCAAATATACAGTTTAACTTTCAACACATTACTTTAAATAGTTGAATAAGTGTTTGGGTGGCACAAGCTTGCTTGCTCGTAAAATGTACTTGGCTGTGTTTATTGCTCAAAAGCTAAATAGGAGCAAATAGTTCTCAAGATTTTGTTTCGTGTGCTTTCATCTGAACCTTTGAAAACTTCTTGTTGTACGCATTCATATATCACATCATTCCAACTCAACAGCTAATGGTCACGATACTCATGTCTTGCAAACAAGAGTTGCTCAAGTTGTTGTTTTGAGCTTCCATGCATTACTTGAAAAGGTTGGCAAGAGTGTTTAGTGGCACAAGTTTTCCTCTTCGTGATACTTGGCTGGGCTATCACTGAGAAGGTGTACATTAGCAAATATTTCTCCACGATTTGTTTTGTGCGCTTTTGACTGAACCTTTCAAACGGCTTGTTGTATGCTTGCATGTATAGCATCATCCCCATTGGTCAGCTATTTGTAACAGTACTCTTGTCTTGCAAATAAAAGGGGCTCAATTTTTCATTTTGAGTTTCCATGTATTGCTTAAAATGTTTCATGAGAGTGTTTTTGTGACACAAGAATGCTTGTCTGCGATACTTGGCTGTGTTTATCACTCAGAAAGTGGACAAGAGAAAATAATTCTTCATGCTTTATTTTGTGCGCTTCCATCTGAACCTTTCAAAACGTCTTGTTATATGCTTGCATGTACAGCATCATGCCGATTGGACAGCTATTTGCAACGGTACTCATGTCTTGCAAACAAAAGGGGCTCAATTTTTTATTTTGAGTTTCCACGTATTGCTTTAAATGGTTGACGAGAATGTTATTGTGGCACAAGAATTCTTGTCTGTGATACTTGGCAGTGTTTATCACTCAGAAGGTGGACAAGAGGAAATAATTCTCCACGCTTTGTTTAGTGCGCTTCTATCTGAAACTTTCAAAACGGCTTGTTGTATGCTTGCATGTACAGCATCATGCCGATTGGCCAGCTATTTGCAACGGTACTCATGTCTTGCAAACAAAATGGGCTCAATTTTTCATTTTGAGTTTCCACGTATTGTTTTAAATGGTTCATGAGAGTGTTTTTGTGGCACAAGAATGCTTGTCTGTGATACTTGGCGGTGTTTATCACTCACAAGGTGGACACGAGGAAATAATTCTCCACGCTTTTGTTTTGTGCGCTTCTATCTGAACCTTTCAAAACGGCTTGTTGTATGCTTGCATATACAGCATCATGCCGATTGGACAGCTATTTGCAACGGTACTCATGTCTTCGAAACAAAAGGGGCTCAATTTTTCATTTCGAGTTTCCATGTATTGCTTTAAATGGTTGATGAGAATGTTATTGTGGCCCAAGAATTCTTGTCTGTGATAGTTGGCAGTGTTTATCACTCAGAAGGTGGACAAGAGGAAATAATTCTCCATGCTTTGTTTTGTGCGCTTCTATCTGAACCTTTCAAAACGGCTTGTTGTATGCTTGCATGTACAGCATCATGCCGATTGGACAGCTATTTGCAACGGTACTCATGTCTTGCAAATAAAATGGGCTCAATTTTTCATTTTGAGTTTCCAGGTATTGCTTAAAATGGTTCATGAGAGTGTTTTTGTGGCACAAGAATGCTTGTCTGTGATAGTTGGCTGTGTTTATCACTCAGAAGGTGGACAAGAAGAAATAATTCTCCACGTTTTGTTTTGTGCGCTTCCATCTGAACCTTTCAAAACGTCTTGTTATATGCTTGCATGTACAGCATCATGCCCATTGGACAGCTATTCGCAATGGTACTCATGTCTTGCAAACAAAAGGGGCTCAATTTTTCATTTTGAGTTTCCAGGTATTGCTTGAAATGGTTCATGAGAGTGTTTTTGTGGCACAAGAATGCTTGTCTGTGATACTTGGCTGTGTTTATCACTCAGAAGGTGGACAAGAGGAAATAATTCTCCACGCTTTGTTTTGTGCACTTCCATCTGAACCTTTCGAAACGTCTTGTTATATGCTTGCATGTACAGCATCATGCCCATCGGACAGCTATTCGCAATGGTACTCCTGTCTTGCAAACAAAGGGGGCTCAATTTTTCATTTTGAGTTTCCATGTATTGCTTGAAATGGTTCATGAGAGTGTTTTTGAGGCACAGGAATGCTCGTCTGTGATACTTGGCTGTGTTTATCACTCAGAATGTGGACAAGAGGAAATAATTCTCCACGCTTTGTTTTGTGCGCTTCCATCTGAACCTTTCGAAACGTCTTGTTATATGCTTGCATGTACAGCATCATGCCCATCAGACAGCTATTCGCAATGATACTCCTGGCTTGCAAACAAAAGGGGCTCAATTTTTCATTTTGAGTTTCCACGTATTGCGTGAAATGGTTCATGAGAGTGTTTTTGTGGCACAAGAATGCTCGTCTGTGATACTTGGCTGTGTTTATCACTCAGAAGGTGGACAAGAGGAAATAATTCTCCACACTTTGTTTTGTGTGCTTCTATCTGAACCCTTGAAAACAGCTTGTTTTACGGATTCATGTACCGCATCATCCCAACTGAACAGCTAATGGTCACGGTACTTATGTCTTGCAAAGAAGAGTGGCTCAAGTTGTTGTTTTGAGCTTCCACTCATTGCTTAAAATAGTTGACAAGAGTGTTAAGTGGCACAAACTTTCTTGTTCCTGACGCATGGCCGTGCTATCACAGAGAAGGTGCACAATAGCAAATAATGCTCCACGCTTTGCTTTGTGCACAAGATGCTCATGTGCTGTGACATGAGTATCGTTACAAATAGCTGTCCAATGGGGATGATGCTGTACACGTAAGCGTGCAACAAGCCATTTTCAATGGTTCAGATGGAAGTGCACAAAACATAGCGTGGAGAATCATATGCTATTGTGCGCCTTCTGTGTGATAGCCCAGCCAAGTATCAGGAGGAAGAAAGCTTGTGCCACCAAACACACTCATAAACCACTCAAAGCAATGCATGGAAGCTCAAAACAACGACTTGAGCCACTTTTTTTTTGCAAGACATGAGTATTTTGACCATTAGCTCTTCAGTTCGAATGATGTGGTGCACGAATTTGCATTGTTTGAAATATGTTATCTGAGTAATTGTGTGACACAAACTTGCGCATTTTCTGCTTGCCTGTTTTGAGTTTTTTTTAAAGACCTAGAAAACGTCATTTGAAGACATCTCTCTAATTTTATTGAGGGACGTAATCTTGCAGTGCCATGCAAGCATGGTTTGAAGAAAACGTTGGTGTAGTGTAACTGCAGAGAGAATTCATTCTTCAAAGAATTGAAGAGAAGTGTCTAGTGTTAGCCCTCTTTATTTACTTTAAGGAAGTATTACACTCATAAAACAAAACCAAGAAATACTTTGTGTCAAGCTTGAATTTTCGTAATATGATGGCAATTGAGTCTTATAACTTGTGAATTCTTATGCGTCACTTTGACATCAGCATGTTAATATTGATTAGCACTCATGAGAAACACTGGATCCTACGCCAGCTAGGAGTCACATAGAGAAGCATACTGGTTTGTTTCTTGTTTAACTTTTTATTAACAAGACTGTTAGTATATATTACTCATTTTGTTTTGCACACTTATGCATGGGTGTCAGTAAGGGGAAAAATTGGAGTAGTTGTCCCCCTCAAGCCTCACTAGCACTTGCACCCACCCAAGCTATGGCAGTGCTTTCGCCCTACACCAGCCATTTTCACCCCTCAAAAGAGAATCCTGCCTTTAACCATGCACTTATGGCACCGATAATACAGTTGTGTGAGCGAGCTGATCTCAAGGCGTGTGCTCCTCGCTCATGCGGCTTCGCTGTCTGCGTTGGAGGCGTAACCGATAGATCGAAGACGAGAGAGTAAGCGCGGAGTCTGTAGATATCAAGAGCGACTACAGCCTCGTGTGCTTCCTCAGTCACACAGGCTGTCTCCCCACTCCTCGCTTCCATTCCTTATGGATGAAGTTTGTGCGCATGCAGTGTGGCAGGCTTCGATTGTCCTAAAGTGGCTGTAGGCGTTCCGCTTAGTTCGCGGCTCCTTGAATGCACATAGTGGTGTGCGTGAAGCTTGAGCACTGGCAGTTTTAGTGGCAACATGTAGCGAATTAATGTTATGTTTCTACAACTGCGGAGTGCATGCGGCTGCAGTTTGCATTGCTTCAACAAGAAGTTGCGCGTTGAATGTGCGTTAAGTAATATCGTAATCTTCGTAGAATTTTCGGTTAGTAAAAATGGAGCGTGACTGAAAAAAGTGCACTAGAAATTGTCGTGGCTAATACGAGAGGGATCACTTTTTGGCCACGGGGTGAAGCATGCGCTATGACAGGAATCAGTGACTTGCAGCTCTAGAAACATAAAAAATTTGCTAGCCATGTAAAATTCTAGGAGTTTGGTTAACATAAAAGTTGCTGAGGGATGTGCAGGCCAGTCTCGTGCGTTAAGCTGTCTCACGTTTTAATTGTTCTTCCTACTAGCACCACTTTAAAGAAGCTCCACCTTATTCAAAACAGAGCTTTACGCATAATTTACAACTTAGCCAAAGATAATTCTCCACAGCTCAGCTGTTTTTAGACTATTACTTACGCTGAATTCTGGCATATGCATATACAAGATAAAGAATATATTAATGCTTACAGATACAGTAAGGTCAGCTGAATACTCATCTATGTAACACTTACGGTTCGTGAAAAAATTCTAAACAACACCACACACTAATTACAGGGCCCATACGAGAATATCTCTACCATTACTCTGTGTATTGAACAAAAAATAGTCAACATCTCGCAGATCTGCGCTTTATGCTTTCGTCGTTAATCTAGATTAACACGGACGAATTTTATTTTTTATGTGTTTTTTTTTTCTGTTGGTCTCCTCGAAGTTGGGTGTACTGGTCGCGTTCTTTTGGCGATTATGTATGCTTATGTACGCCAGTTAACGTATGCCGTCACGGCATGCTGCTGAACAATAATCAGCTGGGAAGCTTAGTGAAGTTCAAAAAAGCTTTTTTTTTTCCACATGCTCTCCGCTGAAGGTAGGTCCAGTTTGTTACTGCGTCAATGAGAATCAACGGGATCATCGCAGAATGCTTAACTGCCATTTGCATTTTTGCGCGACCGGATGTTTACGAGCTATAAGTCAACACCACCTGACAGCCGCACTACGGAAGCCAAAATACAAATTTTTGGTAGCGTGAAAAAAAAATCTATTGAGACCAATCAAACTTACTACATGCTTTTTTATGCGCGCAAAAAAACGTGAGTTTATGAATTTGAAATTTTGTCAATGAGTTTTCTCTTTCTCGCCAGCTTCGAGTTTTTTTTTTTCATTGTAACTGCGGGAGAGTCAGTTAACGACAAGCGGCCAAGATAAGCCCATTTCGGAGTGATTCGTCGTCAATATGGCGCTTGCAGGTTGTGCGAAGGGGTTTGTTGCTTGTCTTGTGCTACCGGATTTAAACGTTTCCTGTGTGCAGCCTCTATGCCTCTTCGAACTGTGCGGCAGGTGTGAAACAGATGTGGTTCGGTAAAACCGTGAAAAGTTATTTGAAATGCGGGGTGCAGCAAAAGTCACGTTCGTCATTTGCGGAGACGGTTACCGCGCCGTTGTGGACAACCTCGAGAAGTGCTTCATATCGCTGAGCGTTGCCGATATGGCAAAAAAAGGCCATTATCGGCAAAGTGAGCCGGGTAGAGACATCAAGAAGAGCTGCTATTACAGGGATGTCCACCTTCTTTGAGGTGAGTGTCATTTTATTTTCCATGACGTTTTCGCTGGCGTGCGTTTAGGCGAACAAAGGCGAACAAATTTTATCCGTGTGTTGTGTATGTTGGCATGCTGCACCTGATACCGCGCGCTCGTGTCCCGTGGGATCTTTCGATCGCAATCATGACCGATCTGGATCAAATGTGCGGCTGCACAGTGACCTAAGTTGTAGCTGGCACTGTTGATCGCGATCAAAAACCGCATTCGGGTCGGCCCTGATGGGGCTGGAAATGTCCGGTGTGACACTGGTAGAGTTATTATTATATGAACAAGTTTACGTCGCTATTCCTGATGGCAAACCTGCACTACATTGCATTTATTTATTGTTCGCATGTAATAGTCACACATTCTACGTTTTCATTTGTGTGGTTATTTATAGTAGCCTGCTCTTCAACTTCATGTGTTCTCTGATTAAACTATTTTTACTGACCTCGTGCAGATGGAGAAAAAAACGACTCGCCGTGCAACACAATCTTTTCTACCACAGTGACTGTGAAAAGAACGTCAGAACTTGGAAGGTAAATGTGGTTTAATAGTAAAACTTATTTTAACAACATATACAAAATGCTAACTTCCAATGTCCTGGTTGCTTTCACAAGCCGCACGTCTATACAATAGTCGCTCATTCATGTACATTTGTGCTACTTGGCTAGGCAAGGGTCACTCATTCTATGTTGCAATTTTTTTTCAAGTTCTGTTCGGTCGTGAAGTAGTAACCAGGGCGAAAATGAAGACTGCTTAATTTGAAACGTTTAGGTACATATACCAGCTACATCTGTACATATTTGCCATTTTGATTCAGACATTTGACAGTGTGTAGCATCAACTCATTAATTTATTTATTCACAATACTGCAGCCTAGCATAGCCCAAGCTGCAGTGGAATTACAAGAAAGGAGAATGGTACAGAAATAATTAGTAACAATACTGGCACCACACGTAAATACGTCAGTTTTGCCGGGATGATTCTTACAAAGAAAAAGAACAGCACTAATAGTTAGCAACCACACTTTTGACTTCGTAATGTAAGAGTCTCAGTGATTTAGTATTCAGCACAACAAATGTTGATCAAGGGCTTCATCAGAACTGTCTGCCTTGCAACTTCCTTTACTCTCCGCCTAGAAGTTCAGTAAGCGAGTCTGCATCAAGCAGCAGAGCGAAGAACAGGACTGGGTGAAAGCACAGGCCTCCTAGCCAGCATTTCATGTTAGCAAAAATATGGCAATCAGAGATAGCTAAGTTGAGGCTGTATGGTGTTTGGCGACTGAACTTCCCGCTACTTCCTCTGTGGCCCCTTGTTGTCATGAAAAAAAAAGACAGTGTCTTATGTCTCTCTTTGCTTATTCTTAATTGCGCTCTGTAGACATTTGAGAGTTAGACCTACAATACTGCAGTGAGGGTCATGCCATGTCCCATGAATAAGTGAGGCATAAACTTGCAAAGGCTCATGGGATTCATGCCATCTGCACCAGCTACCATTTCAATGGCTCTCTGCGTGCTGCATCACTCCTTGAGATTTGGCGTTTAACCGTGTCACTCGCTTTCTTCATGGTAACCCGACGCATATGCTGCAAATTTCTAGCACACAATAGCATGGCCGCACCTACGACTGACCACAAAAGAGAAGCATGTGCTGTGATTGCTAAATAATATTTTCATTTGAAGTGGCAAACAACCGAATGTATGTGCTATCACAATTATGTGTTTTCTTTTAAGTGGCGTGGCCTTGGTTGTCACGTCTTTCAACTAATTTTACACTTGCATAATAATGCACATCACCGACTAATGTGCTTATTTTTGCGTGTTTGCCTCAGTGAGGGCGCTCAGCTGTTTTTGCATTTGCAATTGAAACACTCTGTCGCTGTCTCAGATTGTTGGATATACAGTATCTTGTATCAACGTTCACCATGTGCAATGAGTATCATATGTTACTAAAACTACGTGTTCAGCGGTGACGGCCTGGTAAAATGTTCAAATGTTCATGAATGACATCGACTTTTATTTAGTAAAGTCGAGCTTCTTAGGCGTTTCGGCATTGCATCGTTTTTGTGAACAAGCTGGTATAGGCGATGCTCACCTCACAGTCAGGCACCGTGTTTGTTAAGCCTTGTTACCTGTCCTGCTCGCATGTGCACCAGATCAGGTATGAATAAATTTACTACGTATTGAATGCTTGGAGGAACAGTTGAAATCACTAGCAACACATTGTATACCTGTTCTATATATAGAATAGTGGAGCGCCCTTTCTTGTCTACATAGCATTACTGACACATCATTTTTTCCAACTGGTACGAAGTCGTCGCCTTCTTAACCACTACTAATTGTGTATACATCACTGCAATTGGTGCCGTGGATTCCACGGTGTCACCCCTGGCATGATATTGTGCGGCTGTTGGCTGCTCTGTCTTGCTGTTTTCTGTATCAGGCTCAGAGCTGGCTGCACGTTGCATAGCGGCCGTGCATTTTAAAACAAATGCCGTATGCTTGTCGTAGCTGTGTAGATAGTGATTGTGGTTGTGCTGACGAAAACTACACATCCAAACGACTTTTGTACTTCAGTTTTGGCGCCTTAGATTCTCTTTCGACGTGCCAATATGTTGATGGCACGTAGTCAACCTGCCATGGATCTTTGCTTGGAGCGCCTGTACATAAATACCGAATGTGTCAAACGAAACCATCCATGCAGGATTGTCGATAAATATTACTCACCTTACGGTAGACATATACCACTCACCATGTCTCTCCACAAAATTTCCTTCAATTTTCTATCTTTGTTCCAAAGGAATCTGAACATTTTTTCCTGTTTGGCACTATTTTCGACAGCTGCACAGCCGACTATGATTGTGCAAATGACTAGATTTCAACACAATTGAAAGAAAATTCCTGTCTACGTCTCCAAAAGCGTGGCCAGCGAAACAGCGTGTCACGAATATCTTTAACTAGGAGCCGATGCAGATGGCAAATCTCATGAGTCTTGGTGGGTTTAAGCCTCACCTATTTTATCAAGGAAACACCACCATTTATCTCCCCAAACACAGCAGCCATGCACTTTTTCTTGGAGAAGGTTCACTTGAATTTCTTTGCGCTCATCGGAATGCTTCTGTTTGTATTGCACCTTCAGTTCTGGAGTACATCATGGTAGTGCCAGAGAAATGTCAAAATGGCACCCGTTTATCGTTTTGTTTTCATGACCAGTCAGCATTTTAGGAACTGACTGCACGCAGTTTGCAGCACTAGAGTCTCACTCGGTGTCCAACCATGGTATACCATCTGTGCTGTATTGAGCTGACTGCAATATTTTGGGAAATGAATTACTCAGCCCAAAAATTCTGACCCCATGATTTTACCGAATTATCTGATCCGTTCAGTCAACAAAATCATAGTTTTACACTTGCTTCATTCCCAGTCAGTTTGCATTGTAAATATTGTACATCATGCTTCTAATTTCCTACACTATTGCATTGCCTTGCTGTCATGTATTGAAAGTGGTGCTGTACACATTGCTCAATATTCGATGAATTTCAGCTGCACTGCACTGCTCAGCACCCTGAAATTGAATTCTAGCACGCATTTCACACTTATCCGAGGCATGCTTACATGGGTTTTGCGTCAAGAACTGAAAGCTGTGACGTCATAAGATAGACAGGCACACTAAAGAAATCGTACAACACATATGCGTTGCATCATGAAATTTTAATTGCTTTTTATTCGGAGGCCAGTTGGAGTTTGAAAAATATAGGCATTGTATTTTATGAGCTGAAATGTATCTCCGTAGTGTCAACATGCCAAAGCAAGCTTCTCAAGTTATACTCATGCTGACTCCATGTTTGTTACGTTCATGAAGCAGGTAATTTTGTAATGATTTGCATAAATTCATGTGGCTAAATCACTGCATAAACATCAGTCTGCAAATATGATGTGCAATTATTGCATAGTTATAAATTAAGGAGCACATGCAGCTGTTGCGGTCAGCAACACAGCAGACAGTATGATATTCAAGTGAATATTCATGGCTTACTGCAACTCTAGTCTTGAGGTACGTGTAACTGGAAAGTACAGACTTTGTAGTATGTTGTGTTTATCGAAAAATTCTCAGCAAGTGCTCCTGGAGAGTGAATGATAATTCGATAAGGTTTGAAGAGTAGGCTCTTGCTCAGTCATCGGTCAATATTTACCGTGGAAGTGGAAGAATCACTGAGAATAAAAAATGCACATCTGTGCATCTACTTAAGCACATTCTTGAATGCCCACGCATCCACGGCTTTATTTCGCGTTAACTCGGCAAATGAAAACAGTGAAGATGGTGGTAGAGGAGAAGAGGCTACTTATTTAGCACCTCTATTTAGCAAGAAAGTAGGGAGGTGCTTGCTCTGTTAGGAGTGCTTACTCTAGATTTTACAGCATTTAGAGCGCCTCTACTGAGTGGTAATATTTTGGGTTTTATATACACTCCCAAGACCCCCCCCCCACCCCTCCGAAAAAAAAAGTCGCAGAAGGCAGCGATTCAAGAAAGAAAAAGAACCCTGTAGGATGGCTCTGGCAATTAGAAAGTTGTTTGATTGAGCCTCCTCCAGAAAGAGAAAATTTTTACAATGGAACAAGTGGATTGAGCAACAAATAGAGGCTTTGGAGGAAAGGAATGGCAGACTTCAGAACCCCTCTCAGCCATAGGTCGGCAAACTCCCTCACAAGCCGAGTCACTCAAACTCGGATTGGGCAATAAATGAGAATCTGAATGAGCCATATGTGCAAATACATTTTGCGATTGAGTGAGCTTCACATTTTTTTTGGTCGGCCTGTGCTTTCAACACACCTTCGACAATTTAAAGATAGAATTTTCGGTGAGCCTGTAGTTCGCGCTCTCTTCTTTTTCATTCATCTATAGTTAACACTGGCCCATCTTCCCTATGTAGGTATGGCCTTTTGTATCAACAAAATTTTTGGTGTGTTTACGAAACAAATGTGAGTCCAGCTTCTTGTCCCCTCTCGATGTTTTTCAGCATGACATTATATCTCGCCTAGTACCTAGTCTATTGGTGGCCATAATGCATTTATGTTGTATCTGTTTATCACTCTCTTTAGCCCCTGAGCTATGTTGTGAATGTAGGTACTACCCACGACACACCCTTTACATGCTACGCTTCTCGCTTATTATGTTCACAGAAGTCCAACATAAATCTCTACCAACAAGCTCAGCTGTTCATTACTCTAAGTTGCAAATTTCTATAATGTAGTGAACATTCTTTTTCATGATTTCTTAATGCCTATTATCTGTCACCCCTTAGGTTTCAGTGATATCCTCCAGGTCAGGCACCTTCGGCAGAAACACTGCAGCTGCTGCTACCACCACCACGACCTATATTTCTCTTCAGCCATTGCTGCATCACAACCAGTATTACAACTTCTGAGCCGCTACCACAGTCCTTCCCAATGATGCCTCACCTTGACAGGGCTTCACATGCTTCAAGAAGAAGCTGTCAAACAAGTGTGTACTGTTAAGAAATTTAGCTTTCAATAGCAATGATGTTTTCAATGGGCAGAATAATTGACAAGTCTGCCAACTTCATGCTTCTTGAACAGGGTTGAAACTACGTGTGTCTGTCAGTGTAGGGAACCAAGTTTATGTGAATTTCAAAGTAGCTTATTTTTATTTTATTTTACAATATTGCAGACCCCTTCTCGGGCCAATGCAGGAATGGGTTGAACTTGAATACACAAAAATGTGAGGAAAATAAATCGAACTTATGTACAAAGCAAGTAAGAGCAAGAAATATGCACATTGTATAGTATACAGGTGTTCACATAAGTTCTGAATTCTGTTCATAAATTTGACAGAAGAGCAGTTCACAATATCAGCGGGCAGCATAATCCCTTGCTACAGAACTAAATAATATTTGTAAGGGTTATGTTATTAATTTTGTGTATGAAGGAAGCAGGGTAAGCAAACGTTAGAAGAAAGTACTTTTTCATTGTTTACTAGATATGAAAGCAGATTCTTTTTCTACAATTTTCGTGTACCGTGCAATCCTGAACGAGTGCTCCCACTATGATGAAGGTGACGAGAATTGGAGAGGGGGGGGTTCTTGCTTGGTCTTGCATCAAAAAATCAAGATTATGATGAAAAAGTCGCATGTGCCTCCAACGAAACTGATACACTTTAATAAATATGCATGAATTCACTATGATTCTGCAACCTCGTTGCGCTTCTAAATAAAGGAAGTGAAGGAAACTACAGAAATGGCAAAAAGGCGGGGGGGGGGGGGAGTGCTTGCTCAGTTGTTCGTACATGTTTTAAATATCTTGAAAGAGAGAGGATGGAACTTGCTTATGTGGGGGCGCTTGCTTGAGATATTACAGTATTGTCCTCATCCTGCGTATCTTTTTTTAATCAACTGAAAAAAGCGACCTGAAAGCAAATGGCCCTTTTATATATGGTATATTTGTAGCTTATTTTCTTTCTAAATTGACGAAAAGCATGAAGTTTAGCATTTTTTAGCAAAAAGAAAAGGCTGTCCAACTAGTGTTGTTTAAGCATTTACCGAAGTCAGACACAATGAAATAGATAATGTGGCACAGTAAAAAAAATAAGTCAGCACAGAAAAAAAATGTGCAATTTTTATTGCATAAGTAGAACTCCATCTTCTCGAAATGGCATTTTTTGTTATGTCAGTATGATAATTTTAAAATGACAAAAGATGTCATGCTGATTGTTTGTGCACGTACTCAAGCAACACATGGTGGTGTACTGAACTGAACTTGATCCTTTAGAATAACTTTCATTTGATCTTAAAGAAAGTGTGCAAAATGTCCAAAATCATGTACAGGAGCAAAAAATGCAATTTTTTAAGTAAAGTAAACCATACTTTGGTTCGGTCAATAGAACGCAAGGCTCTGAACAAATTAGTATAAACTTCTGGTTGCTATCATTACATGCTCAAAAATGATTACAATAGGGTAAAAAATACGTGGAAGTCTGGGACTTGCCGGTCTTCTCTAATCAACACAGTGCTCTGAAGTAAGGCAGTGTTTACATACACCCGCAGAGCTGTCATATTCAATAATGGCAAAGTAGATACATAGAGCAGAAAAGTTATTCTCGCTACCCCTTAATTGGAGGCAGTGACCGGGTAGACTTCAATGGCTGACTTAACATCCCCCAAAATGCACTGCTAAAGCTTGAACAGTTTAACATCAGGCCCTTTTAGCAGGGGTGCAGCAGCTGTGCCAATCGCGCCCATTTGATACAATGCCCGATTGTTGCGCCGAGCTGGGCCAAACCCGTGAAATTGTTAAAATTTCACCACGCTGCGCCAAAATGCCCAGCCAGCCTCAATTTTTTTTTCAGGTGTACTAATTGCGGTGAGCAGTGCAGGCCATGTCGGCCACCTGCAGCTTTGCACCATCACTAAAAGCGCGCAAACCCGAAGTAAACTGCCTAGAATATACCTAAAATAATCTAGCCACCCACCCTATGCTCGTGAGACGTGATCGACCTGATAAAGTTACAACACTGCATGTCTATCGGTCCGCTGACCACAACAGATACGTATCGGCGGGATGGCAGAACTTTAAAACAAAAATGTGTTGCACCAACCCCTCGCGGAAAATGTAAGTTCTCTTGCCAGAAACGCGGATATGGCTTAATAAGGCTTCGACGTGCTGTAAATGCCGGTGTTGATTACCTTAGCAGTGGCAAATAACAAATTTTGGCTGGAAGCTGCGTCCTTGCCACGGTCTTGGCGATAGATATCTAGTACCGTCGCCGGGGCAACGGGCGTGCGCCGTTGTTACTTTATCTGGTCAAACTCGTCTTGCAAGGTAGCCGAAGTGGCACATAGCGCCATGCTGAAAAGGGTGGGTGGGAGGGGGGTGGTGAGCGGTAAGAAAATTTGTTGACTTTCGTTCTAAAGCTGCTTGAGTCACCTTTGCAGCACTAGACCGGTGCCTGCGAAAAAGCGTGTTGAGATTTACAAGGGGCTGTTCGCGATACTGGGACACTTCACATCTTGCTCAGTTACTCATGCGTTTGTACACCATTAAATTCTGAGTGCCAGTATAATTACTGACGTATAAATAAGCTACTGTCAATCATTCGAAGCAGTGTGTGCCATTTATGCTTCTCTACAGAAATAAACTAAATTGTGCGCCAATTTTTTTTTCACCACCTCTACTTCTCGTTTTTACGAATCTTCCAAATTTCAAGCTCACAATATCGGCAGATTAATATTGAAATTCTCAGAGTTTGTCAATTGATTTAACAGGTGCAGTAAACGCTAATATGGACTTTATCATTGGTTCCTTAGCGAGGTGGTTCAAATACTATCTTCATTGAAATAGTAGTAAATAGTATGCTCACACTACATAATTTAGGTTATGTTGAATTGTTTATACATGTTTTTTCTCTAAATGTAAGCCACCTTTTTTTATAGTGCTCCAAATTCGCTATGTCATGATAAAAATGCATGTTCTTTTTTTCCATAACCAGCTCCGAACTTGGAATTTAGCGCTCCAAAAGTAACATTTTGCTGCTCCAAAAATTGCTCCAAATGCTATTTTGGCTGTTGTACCCCTGTTTTAGCACGCCAGCAAATGCTAGTTGGGGTCCAAAGATAAAGGCTTAGCTCAGAGTTTTGTTACAAGCACGAAGCAATGAAGGAAATAGGAGCAAATGGGAATGCTATACAAAGATTAGCACTTAACTCTTCAGATTCCATTTCACAAAACTAAACACTGGTTAAAGTCAATGTCAGTGCTGCTGAGAGTGAGTGGGTTTTTGTGCTGTCGGTAGTCTCAACGAATAGAAAGTGCTGAGAGCACACCACGTAAACAAGCCTTGTAGTGATATTTATCCAAATAGCACGCACCAGCACTCATAACTGCGCCCTTATGTTCAATGGTAGCAGCTGTTGAAAGTGTCCATATAATTGCCATTGCAATATTTTATTCTAAATGAATGGCTAGTTAAATCACTGGACAACTCAAGTGGGTTTAACAATGATGGTGAGACAATCATCAAGTATTACTCATCGCAAGCATGAAACTCAGGCACTCCAGAATATTCAATCCTTCAAGCAATGATTTCATCACCAGCCCGACTAGTCCCTCCATGCAGACTGCAGTATTGACCAGGAGCTCCCCTGCTGCAGTCGGTGAATACTTGTTACTCCTCAGTGTCGAGACTCTCTTTCAAAACACCTCCTCAGTGGCTGCACAGCATCATCCATAAAATCTTCATCATAGACCGACTGACTGATGCCCTATTAAGGTGCTATTAGGAGCTGTTTTGTATGCAAAACATCACACTGCATTGTTTCAAATTTTTTCTGGTCAGTGTTTTTCTCGGCAGCGATGTAAGATGATCGATGGTACTACTTAATAATGTAACACTTCTCTGGACAACCGGAGAACTCTTCTATATCATAACACATTGCCTTACCAGCTGAACCACTTCTGCATTTACCCTGTCTCTGCGTGCTTATATTGAGCAGCACCCTGCATAGGTTAAAAAGAAATCTGCGAATCATTCACACTCACTCATGAAATATATTTTTTCCTTAGCACTTACTAGTGGACTCAGACTCGCTGCTCATTGCAAGTCTGACAAGTCTGGTGAGTAGACTTCCGAGTCCGTTAAAATATGATGATCTTTTCCACACATGATTTCAATGCTCCTTAACAGCAATGTGTTGCATAATTGGTGCTCCAGTTGATGATCTTTTTCACACATGGTTTCAATGCTCCTTAACAGCAATGTGTTGCATAATTGGTGCTCCAGTTACAACCTTTCAACCTCAGACCTTTATATAGTGACTGCAACCCAGTAAGGTATTCTCTATTCAAAGAGATGGCACCTC
Organism: Rhipicephalus microplus; assembly: GCF_043290135.1. Lineage (NCBI taxonomy): Eukaryota > Metazoa > Arthropoda > Arachnida > Ixodida > Ixodidae > Rhipicephalus > Rhipicephalus microplus. The sequence goes on along the minus strand of NC_134706.1, from coordinate 171,211,197 downwards.
AGATATTTTATGAGAATGTCCCGGGAAGAAATTCAGAGGAGGGCATGTCAAGGAACCTCGACTCCCCCCCCCTCTTGTAGTTCTGGCCTCTCAGCTATAAATATTGAGTCGGTGCACAAATGCTTGTGCATTGAGATATGTGTGAGCTTTGAAAACTGAGAGCTCAAGGCGCGATTTCATGTGGAGGGAGGCCGCTACACTGGCACGAGACACTGCAAGGTGCCAGCTGGAGCACCTATTATGCAATATATTGCTTTTATGGAGCACTGAAACTATAGGTGAAAAAGATAATCATATTTTAACGGACTCGTAAGTTGACTCACCAGACTTGGTCATTGGTCACTAACAGCACAAAAACCCTTCACTCTTGGGAGCACTTACATTTGCTTTAACCAGCGTTTTGTTTTGTAGAGTTAAGTGAGATTGAATCCAAAAGAGGTTACTGCTAATCTCGATTCTCAATTGCTATGATTCTTTAACAAGGGTGCCAATAGTTGCCATTTGCACCCTGGTTCGAGGAATATTGACATGACTCATCCATGCATAGCAAAACAAAGGCAAAGCCTTGAAATGAATAAGTTTCTTGCATGTTTTTTTCATAGCACTGTAGCAGCTTCTACATGACATTGTGTCCTGAGTTCTCATTTTCTTGGGGGGCTTTTGCACCAGCATTTGGTGTGAAGCATGCTGGCTATTGCGCGGTGCCTTCTTTCAGAGGAGGGTGCAGGAGCATGCATGCTTCAGCGAAACAGCTGTTGATGGCTCGTGTAGCTGCAAAGGGCTCATTAGGGGCTATGCTTGGGGGCTTCTTTTTTAATGCTGTTTAAGTGCTCATTTGTGTCAGCTGTGGTTGCATGCTTGTGTGGGAGCACCTTATTTTATGGCTGACTTAACTATCCACTTTTTTTGCTTTTTGGGGGGCAGCACCCAGGGGGGGGGGACTGCCGCTTACAGTTCTGGCCCTCATAAATAACAAAGTGGGCAGCTTTGCTTTTTTATATTTTTGTTTGCTGTTGATGCATTAATACTCATCTCTACCAGTTCCACGACATTCCTCATACAGCCTGAATATGCCATTTACACTCCTGCAGCTTGCACTTATCTTTTTTATATCGATGTACTGTATTTGCTCACATAATAGTTGTATTTTCTTCATTTTTGGATAATTTGCTGATATAAAGGTGTGGTTTGTACAGTGGGTAAAGTTTTGGAACAGGTCGACTAAATTTAAAACTGGAAGCTGGAATTGTAATGACTACGTTGTGCCATAACAAAACCATATCAGGTTGAAGAGTTCCTACCTTCAAGTTACAGGCACATGTTCGCATTGCCTTGTAATGAAGAAGCCCTGAAAAGCCTTTCCAAGTAATCATCAAATGTCTTCATTAGAGAAACTTAATTCATCCTAAATCGACTTACAAAAAATTTTGCAATCTGCAAAATACTAGCGGAGCTACAGGAATTCGTCACATACTTTACGTGTTTTCTTTCACCTTTCGTTCGAGTGAGCTCACTCAAAGCCACGCAGGAGGGGATGACTGGGGGACAAGAAGCTATGCCTATTTATCAACGTGCGTCCTGAAGTTGAGCTCTTTTATCCCCCCCCCCCTTTTTTTTCTTCAAACATGGGACTTCTTCTCAGTGTAATCACGAACATGTGCACGGGCATAAGGCAGCCTCCGGTTGCGGTTGTACACATTGCACTTGAAGTGCAGTCAGTTGAATTTGGAGCCTTATTTGTTTAGGGGAAACAGCGTTTTTCAGGTGACTGATAATAAATTATGAATTACAGGCTGCGTGTTGCCCCATCATGTCTGTCTCACATGCTCTCAGGTGCCTCGACTACCCTCGGCAGCATTTTCTGACCATGCTCGAAAAGTGTTGCTGGGCCACTTAAACTGCTTCATGGAGAGTGTTGTGTATACTATACTGAATTTGTGAAAGAAATGCCCATTTTAGCATGCCTAATTCCTGTATATCTGCCATCTGCTACACTTTATAAGAACAATTTGAAAAAGATTTAAGTGATGACAGTAGATGATCGAGGCCCTTAAATTGCTGGACATTAAATGTTACCGTCAAGGCACTCAAAGAACAGGAGGAAAAGGTTGCTCTGGTGCAAGTGTGCCCTTAATTGGCTATGCTTTATATGGTTTTGCCTGCTTCAACATCATCAAAGTGCTTCAAGAACAAGAAGAATAATTCTCTGTGGCAAGATTGTGCGATGAAATGCTCAACTATTTCTGGTTTCCCACTTCTCTTGAACTTTATAGTACGTGCCAAAGTGAATTCTAATATTGAAGTGTGTGTGCAAATTGAATATTTTTTTGAAATTTCTCGAATACTTCTAGAATTTTTTCAAATACTTCATGTGAAATTCTAGAAAAAGTTGGAGAGGCTTCCAAAGTTTATTCTTATGAGATGAAAGTATTCCTTTTCGCAAAATTGATAAGTGTTGGTAGGGTAGCGTTTCGTAGTTGCCTTATAAAGGATAAGGCAATGCACAATTGAATTTATATATGCACAGATGTGTTCATATGGACGATTTCATGCAGCCACAGAGTTGATCAAATTTCAGGTCAAAAAGCAGTATAAGTAAGCCCTTGTCTCTGCCACACCTATCTTCTCCTTGTTAGAATCAGCCTTTTCTAGAGTCAGTACATTTGCGACCGTAGCAGAGCCAGAAATGCAGCTTTCATGCAATACGAGTGTGATGAGGTGAAACATTAAAAATTTGGAGGGTCCCTTTCAGTCAGACATTGACCCTATTTTTTGTCTCTGGTAAGTTATAATAGTTCAAATAGCAAAATTTGCCGTGCGAATTGAATCAAATAGCAAATATTATTCAAAAGATATTCAAAAATATGTATATTTGCGTACCCCTACTTATTGTTTACTTCAAATATTTACCCCATTTTTCGTTCTCAGTTGAAAAGACATGTGCCCTTCTAAATGCTGTGCTAAGGCCACAGATCACAACTCATGCACGTGCCTAGAGCTCCACGCATATTCTTCTGTGAGGCCTTCTATTTAGCTGTTTGAATTCAAAATTGTAAAACCTCGTGGATCAATTTTCACTATTGAAACTTCATTTTTTGAAGTAGTTATGCTAGTAAGTTTTAAGTGTTAAAGCAACAATTTGAGGGTGAGTTTAACGATGTTAACTCCCACACACAAGAAAAAAGGATCACAGAGACATTTTTCCCCTGCAGGTTCATTTGAGAGGCAGAAGAAGGCCCTTAAAAGCAACCATCTGTTAAGCCAGCTAGTTTGCTTCAGCCCATTGAAGCACCCTGCACGCCATTCGACCTAGTCGGCATGAATATTCTCAGGCCATTCCTCATATCTGCGGACAGCAACAAATGGGTGATCGTCGCGACCAACTATTTGACACGCTACGCTGAGACGCAGGCGATCCCACGAGCCACGGCTTCTGAGGTAGCAAAATTTTTCATGCGCCACATCGTGTTACGACACGGTGCTCCTTCCAGTATAATAACGCACAGAGGGACGGCATTCACGGCGTAGCTTATGGACGAGGTTTTCAAACTGAGCAACACCAGACACCGAAAGACAACTGCGTACCACCCGCAAACTAACGGACTTACCGAGTGACTGAATAAGACTATCGTAGACATGATCTCAATGTACATCGACGTACAGCACAAAACATGGGACCGGATCTTACCTTACGTGACCTTCGCGTATAATACCACCGTGCAAGAAACCACGCGATTCACGCCATTTCGGCTTTTCTATGGCCGCGAAGTGCAGACCATGCTGGACTCTATGCTACCGCGTCAAGACGAAGACGAGTTGGCAACTGACGCCGATGAATTCGCAGAGCGTGCTGAGGAAGCCCGGCAGCTCGCGCGATTGCACATCGGCCAGCAACAGCAGGCAGACGCACGGCGCTATAACATCCGCCACAGTGAAGTATTTTACAACCCCGGAGACCAAGTTTGGGTGTGGACGCCCATCCGCCGCCGTGGCCTTAGTGAAAAGTTACTGAGCCGGTACTTTGGCCCTTATAAAGTGTTACGTCGTGTCAGTGACGTTAACAACGAAGTGGTTCCAGTCTCAACATCGCAGGCACGGAGTAGGACACGACTGAGGTCGAATGTCGTTCATGTGTTGCGCATGAAACCATTTATGGCGCGTTGTTCATAACTTTTTTTTTGCCGTACACTGTTCTTTGTGTAATTTATTTTGTGAACATTTTTCTTCGTTCACTGATTTTACCTATATTGACACGCTCGTTTCTATTTTTACTTTATCCGAATTTCCAATTTCTTTTTTTCCACGTGCCTATGTCGTAACATCGTGGTGGTGCTATGTACTTTTCTTTCCCCCTTTTGGGACTTTTTTTCTTTTCGAAAGGGGGGATAATGCCACCCACACGTAGTGGGTCGACTGCCAGAGCGGCTCTACCATCTGGAGGAAAGAAAGAAGATTTGCGTGTCTCTTCTTGGCTCGAGAGCCAGCCACGACTGACGCATCGTCCTAGAGCTAGCTACCCGGTCGTTCAATATATCCCCCAGTACTTGTGACTCATCGTGACAATATACTTAAATATATATATATATATATACCGCAAAAAACTCGCCTTCTTGCTGCTGTGCTAGGGTGTAATGGGTAAGATATCTGCTTCACGTGCTTGCAGTCGCCAGTTGGGTTCCAGTGTTAAGTGTGCTTTGTACGTTTTGCACAGATGTAGATGATTGGAATACAACAATTTTCTAACTACCTAAACTTCCAGTATTCCCCGAATTATCACTGAGAAACTGCTCTCGATTGCGTAAAATAATGTGTGTTTTTTTTCACCACCACGACAGGGCGAGGCCGTTTGCGGAAATGCCATGCAAAACCGTAAACCGCATTCGGCAAATCAAAACTTGATTTCAAATCCCAGTTAGTCTTAGTCGCGGCTATTTTGAAGGCCACATCAAATTGTCCCAGTTTCTCTGAGACACCGCACGGAGCCGCGTAGAAGCGAACATAATTGACTTGATTTCTTTCCTGCAGGCATGTATTCTAGCCAGGATTTGACTAGGAGTGTAGAACGAGGAGAGAAGGACGATGTATACAATCTTCCTGTGCATTTCGCCCTCGTGTCTCGTTTTAGCACAGTTATATTTTCCTAAACTAGGACACCTTGTTGTCGATTCCGTGTCCGGATTCCACCATTACTCTCGAGTCTATGTCGGACAATACTCTTGTCGGGTCAGCTTGGGCAGTGAAGGGGCCTTGCTTTGAGTCACTGTGAAGCACTCTGACGGGTATGTTAAAACACGTTCTCCACGCTGGCCGAGACTTGGTCCAAAACCCCGTAGGACTGGTAATTTGGGCACGTTCGTAATAATAAAAATTGTATGTAACAGCGCAAAAATCAGACGGAATCAAGAATGCAGAGAAAACTGCCTTGTCTAACCTTTTCTCTTGTTCTTGTGTCTGTCAGTTTTTTACGCAGTTACATATATAGGAATCTAAAACCTTAACGCGTGCATTCCTCTAATCTAAGCACACCTGATAAGCGAAATTGTGGCAGACGAAAAACCAACACTCTACGCTTTGGTTGCAGAAGTTCATTTCAGTTTCAAGCATTTTTTGTATCCTATTTTATGGCCCCGTGAGAGCAGCTAGGTCTGCTTACACCTATGATGAAATCCTTTTCTTGCTTAAATCTTCGTTGGTCAGTCTACAAAAAACGCTAAATAGTCCAGTACTCTCGTTGTGTATTTTAACGCACATCGTGTTGTTTGTATTCTTTCGTTTGAACGTTTCCTCTGCTCATGAGTTCTACGAGTGGGTTCCGTTTATTTTTTAGGCTCATGACGGTAGCAATATGCCGACTATCCAGCAGGAGAAGGAAACATGCTTACAAAGGTCTCAGTTATAAAGATACGAAGGATTAGTTCCTTTTAGCGTTACTGCCTGTACCTACCGTCCTCATTGGCACAATGCTATTGGCTGTGTTTTCTACCTTTTCAATGTGATCCATGTCTTCAGAGCTCTGAAACTTACTGGACATACTCTAAGTGCGCTGTTTCCATCTGACACTGTTTTGAAGATTACTATACAGTATTTATTCATCGTACAGTTGCTCTCACTGATTTCAATGGTGCCGCAATTGATATCAAGACAATACAAAACTTGATATTGACTGAGATGTTGGGTATTACATTCCAAAATCACCATATGGATAATCAATGCCAAGCTGAAGACCCATAAAAACCACCTACGCGATTGCAGGTGCCGGGTTGCTTTCAGTAACCACTTTATAAGCTTCTACCTTAGGCCTAAGCTTAACCGTGCCTATGTTGTCCAGGACACAACTTCGAAATTTATTGTCATCACATTACAGCCAGTTCAAAGGCGTTGCACGCGTCTCATTTTGCCCGTAATTCGCGCTGCTTCAGTCTAATAATGACGATACATATTCTGCAACTTCCAAATCTTTGTAGGAGCGAAGGTCTTTTCGCTCGCACCATTTACGCTGTCGCTGTCAACGTAGGCCTTGGCGGACCGAAACATAGGCGTCACATATACTCTACATAGAGCGTTCTTAGAGTGCACATGGTTTTAAAATAGATCATATTCTGTCCACCCACGCGGCCATTCATCCATTCCTGCATATGTCCCTCAGTACGTCCATCCGTTCGTTCGTGCATACGTTCAACGTTCATGAACCGTGCGTCCGTAGATCTGTTCGTACAAATATCTGAGCGTGCATCCGTCCATCTGTCTGTCAGGTTGTGTATCTTTTTGTCCGTCGGCACGTACATGCTTGTTTTTGTCCGTTCATGTATCCGTCTGCTCGTCAGTCCTATAAAGTAATCTCGACAATTTCAACATGGATATTATGGACCTTAGCACCTTGCTTACCTCCATCGTAAGTGTTCACTTCGTGGGTTGGCTGACAATCATTCTTAGCAGCAAATTGTGCAGTTTATCGTTCTTCATTCCCTAGCTAAGTTTCGTGCTTATTAGTCATTTATCTGGGCTATCTAGTTCGACTACTGACCGTTGTAAAACTGTGCTTTCTTTTCCTGTCACTACACTTTTTGTTAACTATTTATGCCGAACAAAGTCAAATAATGGGAACACCGGCCAACCTTCATTGTCTCTACTACCAGTGCTTTTCCTTGAAAACGCACTGGTGGATGTTGTGAGCACTAGCCGCTACGCAGTATGTATTATTAGCGCTAACTATCCCTCCCATTCGTGACGCCTAGTGCACCGTATCAGACCCAACAGCGCAAGCCATCTATCTTGGTTGAACTACACGTGCTTTTCTTTATTATACACTCAAAGCCTCCCCTTTCTCTCGCTTTGCTATAAAAAACTGACGACAACAAACAAAACCGTTCACTACTGTCCTGACATGCGTGTTTGTTTCATTGAACGTTTCCCGGCTGATACATGATGTCAAAAGTGAGTTACTGGAGCCTTAACTGCTCGACGATGAAGAAACCACCGTAAAAAGTTGGTGCCTATAACACAACCTTAATAACACCGCAGGCATATCGTACATCAAATCACTAGAGCCTATGGGCCTCTCAACCAACGGAGGAAGAACTTGGAAGGTCCTCCGACAAAAAATTGATTGATTTTTAGCAGCCTTGGAGTGCAATGAAAAACCAAATTCATATGCCGCAAAAACGGCCTTTTTCTTCAGCGTGGCAGGTGACGAGGTGCTTCAAGTGTACAACAACCTTTTGTTTGATCAAGCGATGACAAGCAGGACTATGGCATGGTTGTTGCCAAGCTCGAGAAATACTACGTCGACGAAAGAAAAAGACAATTCACGAGAGGTACATCTTTAAGTCGCGGCTACAGAGCGAAACTGAACAATTTAAATAATAGTTCCTTCACGCGCTGCGGAAGCAAGTGCTGTTTTGCTGGTATTAAACTATGGCGGACGAGATGGTACGTGACCGAGTTGTGTTCGGTACAAACTCACCGCAGCTCCAAGAGAAGCTGCTTGGGGGCAAGGGCCTCACGTTGAACAAAGCCATGGCTTTACGCAAGACGGGGGAAACATCACCACAAAAGAGCTCGCCGTTGCGAAGACTTAAGCAGAGATTTATGTTCTTGCAGCATCGTAGAGTCGAAAGCGTAAATGTTTCCGTGGAAGCCAATTTAATTCCACACTCAGTGTCCAGCCTAGAGGAAAACTTGCTATTGTGCCAGGAGCGTAACCACTTTGCGTCATGCTGTGAATCAAGTGGAGTCGTTGGCGAGGTAACCCTACTGAAACGTTCTGTATGCGAGTCCAATAATTCCATATGTTTCCGTAAAAAATACATATGTCTCCTGTATATTTTCCATATATTTCCGTAAGATTCTTACGGAAACATACGGAATTATTGGACATCGCATACGGAAGGTTTCAGTAGGGAAAGAACAAGGAAAAGCCTTCGTACCAAATGGAAGACACCTGAAGACCCTCATACCAGACTTCGGACCTTTTAATCTCACGTTAGTGAGGAAGCACAGGCGAAGCAACAACAGACATGTACTTCCGGGCTTCGGAAGAAACGACGCCGTTGGGATAAGGGGAGAGACACGGATGAGGAAAACCAAAGTTCTTGGATCAGCGGGGATTGGCTCCCTCTATTCGCAAACAGAACACCGGAACATCCTGCGCCGCAATCAGCGAACACTCTTGTCAGCGAGCGAGCCTTTTAATTACACCTCCAACGAATAATCTTACGACGAAGAGCAGCTACCTGCCGCTGTAGATTCTCCCACGTCCGGCACGTCTACGGTAGTGCCAAGTTGTTTGCAACCCCCTTCGCAGCCAGTTCTACCGCAGCAAAAGTGGCAGCGTCAAACACGTCGTCCGGAACGTCTAGAAGGCCCAGCGTGGTGCTTTAGTACCTAAGGTACTTGGCTGCTCACCCGCAGGTGGCGGGATCGAATTCCGGCTGCGACGGCTTCATTTTTTCATGGGAACGAGAATCATGTAGACCTGTGTGCTCAGATTTTGGCGCGCGTTAAAGAACCCCAGGTGGTTTAAATTTGCGGTGTCCTCGCCTACAGCGCCTATCATAATCATATGGTGGTTTTGGGACGTCAAACCCCACATATCAATCAATGAACGTCTGGATTGCCATCAAAGCTTTCTGCTGATAAGGATACGTTGCTGAAGATCAATATGTATCGAATAGATCCAATAGCGTAAGTCACTTTTCTTGGTTTACCTGCACGTGCCTTTCTTCACTACTTTGAAAATTTCGTCCCCTCGCTTTGCTGTAAAAGACGGCTCACAGCATTCACAACCTTCACTACTATCCTGACATATGTGTTGGTTTCGTTGAACGTGTCCCAGCTGGAATTTATGGCAGTGAAATAAAATAATTATTAATAAATAATAAGACACCATGCGCTGAAAGGGTTTCAGTTCGAGAACACCTAGTCGTGATAAGGTTGAGTGTAATACCTTCTCGTATTTCTGGACAAGATCCTCACCGACGCTGAACCAGTCAGTTATGGGCACGTCCTCAATCTTCTCCAGTGAACCGGCCACCTCTCCAATGATGACAATCAGATGGCGTAATAACAACGCAAGTGGTTTGGCCGTGCGAGGGTCTCGCTTCACACACTGCAAATATAAAAGCATTGTCTCTATTTACGGAACAGAATGCCACATGCAACCTACGCATGACTGATTATTCGTATCGACGGATTATAAGAAGTGCCGGGCTATTTGAATTGTCACAGTGCTCTGAATCGAATTACGCTTGGTGCTCCCAAAACGCGTAAAAATCATCTTGTGAGCTGGAATTGATTGCGCAAATGTTTACACAGTAGCGAAGAAGACACCGAAGACTCGGAAGAGTGGACACTCGCAACAAAGTTTTATTCTTCGGGAAACTTAGCTTTACCTACCAAAGACTAGTGTACTTTACCAAGAGCACTTCCTTAGTCGGGAATAAAAATACATAACAAAATATTCGGCCTTCGCTCATTAGAATTTTCGATATCAAGGGTTGCAGCAAAATATTAACAGCTTAACACGTTGACTCTGTTTTATGTTTTCTGTTGAATGAGTCATCAAATTTCAAGAAAGCAATAGCTTCTCAAACGCATGCTCTACGTACTCATTTTTTTGCTTAGTTTCAGGTTACACAATGTGTAGGTTGAAAAACGGAATCACTGTATTTCAGCAAGAACAAAAGCATTCCTGCCCAGTGAGACAAATCTAAGTGCATAGATTTGATCGTGGGTGTGACCAAACCTTGGTGTACTTTTTACAGTTAGTACTTTGCGAATCAATGTAAGCACACAGGTGCTCAATGTTTTGCTCTGTCTCAGCTACTTTCTTTCAGATGATGCACTTTTTCGTTTATCAAAGCTACGTAAGGCTGCAGCACATTCTCTTCACCTACAGATCCCGTACAGGTTTGCATGTCGCTTCTGACCCTGACATAGACACTCGTGAGGAGAAGGGGAATGACAACGGTATAACGGTTGCTCTCTGCTACAAATAAAGATATAGAAGTATAGGAACATGAGGAGTATAGTTTCATTTTGAGATGCTGGAAGCAATTTGTTTGTAAAGGCCAAAGAAAAAAATTGGCAGATCCTACGCACAGTAAGAATTGATGATATGTGAAGCAAGAATGAGGAAGGTTTATGTGTCACTTTCAAATGAGCAAAACGTTACGAGTTAAACGTGAATTACACAGTGCAAGACAACCATATCATGATTATTAGGTTTGCACCAAGCATTTGTGTTACCATTCATGCATATTACGTAATACCAAATGGGGTATATTTGAGGCTAGCAAAACGGCCACGAGCGCCCTATGAAAACAGCACGTCACCACGTATAACATGACACGCATATCATGATTATCATGTTTGGACGTGTCATTTACCTTTTTCGTCTCTTTGCGCGATGTAGCACCATATTTCGTATATGTGAAGTTAGCGAAACGGCCTTGAGCGCTCTATGAGCAAGGTGTGTAGTCGTGTTCTTGCATGACACGCATGCCGCGTATAACTTGTTTGCACCAGTCATATACCTCCGTCTCCATTCACTTACCGTAAGAACAAATTTTGTATATGTGAAGCTAGAAAAACAGCCGCGAGCGCATCATGGCCGCGGTATGTAGTCATGACTTTACATGACACGCGTGCATGGTTATCATGTACGCACCGGTTATATACCTTCGTAATCAATTTCCATCACGTTCCATCAAAGTTGGTGTATGTGAAGCTAGCGAACCACGGGTCAGCGCATCATGAGAGTGGTATGTATACATGTTCTTAAATGAAACGCATGTCATGATTATCATGTTTCGACCTCTCATTTATCTTTGTCATGCGTTCACGTCACGTAATACTAAGTGTGAAATATGTGACGCTGGCGAATAGGTGTGACACTGGCGCATCATGAGCATGGCATGTAGTCATGTTCTTACATGACACGCATGTCATAATTTTCGTGTTTGCACCAGTGTTGTGATTCCGTCGTTCAGTCGCGTCAGGTAATACCAAATTTGGTATATGTGAAGCTAGCGAAATGACCTCAAGTGCACCTTGAGCGTGGCTTGTAGTCATAACTTACATGACATGTATAGCATAATTTTTACATTAGGTTCTGTGGCTGATGTTCGCCATTCATCGTGTCCTAGCTATCACACGAGGTTTGAATTATGTATATTCAAAGAAACCAACGCAAGAGAAGCAAGATTTTGACATGTAAATTATGGCATTCCTGACAAATACTTCATGATTTTCATGGTGTGACTAGTTGCTTATGATCATGATGGAGTCATGCTATGCCGTACCAATTTTGTATTGATCCGATTATCAAAACGGCCAGGGGAGTTGAAAGTGGTACTCGGCTAGATAGCTAGCTAAAGTGATAGACAGATAGCTTGGGCGTGTTGCTGCGATATGCGAAAAAGAAACAGCCCGAAAAATGAAAGACCTGACGAAGAATGACATGGATTGAGCGCTAGATAGACAGATAGACAGACGGATAGATAGATAGATAGATAGATATATAGATAGATAGATAGATAGATAGATAGATAGATAGATATATAGATAGATAGATAGATAGATAGATAGATAGATAGATAGATAGATAGATAGATAGATAGATAGATAGATAGATAGATAGATTGATAGATAGATAGATAGTGTAGTGAAGAGGAATGCCCACTACTGCAGCGACATCGACACGTTGGCGCGAGGCACGAGCTAAGACTGCCTGGTTGCTGCAGCGACGCTGCTCGTATACTCGGCCTGCTCTTGCTGCTTCGGTACCGACGCCGCTACCACTGTTTACTTTGCATTTACATTATATTTTGGTGGAGAGTGCTGTGGTCTTCCCCAGTCCTGGAACTGTGTAGCCGAAAGCTGCCGTCCGTCATGCCTGACGACGCTGTCTTCACACCGCTACCGGCTTCGCCACGCAGGGGCTGTCCCGGTGCCCAGCTCTTGCGAGAACGAGACATCTTCAGCGGCACCAATGAGAAAGACGTTGAGGATTGGCTGGAATCTTATGAACGAGCCAGTGCTACTAACAAATAGGACGATCCCGCGAAGCTTGGTACCGAGATGGTTTATTTCGCGGATGTTGCCAAGCTATGGTACAGTAACTATGAGGCGCATATCCCCACTTGGACGACCTTCAAAGCCTGCATCACAGATGTTTTTGAACGCCCCGGTGTGCAGAAACTTCGCGCAGAATAACGTCCACGAAGCCGGTCCTAACAAACTGGTGAAACATTCGCTAGCTACATCGAGGACGTCCTCGACCTCTGCCGGCGTGTCAACCCGACGAAGGCGGAAACTGACAAGGTACGACACATTATGGAACGCATTTCCGACGACGCCTTTCAAATGCTGCTCTCGAAGAACCCTGTCACTGTCTCTGAGCTCATCGAGTTGTGTCAGAGTTTCGACGAGCTCCGACGACAGCGTCTCCTCACGCGACGCCCTAACGTCGCAGATGGCACACTCTCAAGCCTAACCACCACCTCTGACCTTGAGTCCCTGCTTTCGCAGATCAAGGAGTTTGTTCGTGCTGAAGTCGTTCGTCAGCTATCGCTGCCATCTACAGTCGGCCAACCACAGTCACCTCTTCCAGCAAACCTTCGCCAGACCATCCAGGAGCAAGTTTGCACGGCTCTGCCATCTGCCCGTGACGCTTCATCGTTTCCGACCCCCGTTGCCTGTGCCGAGGTAACTGCACCTCTAAGCTATGCTAAAGTGGCCGCTCGACCACCTCTTCACACTTTTACGTCATTGCCATCAGCTATGCCACCGCAACCTACTCCTCGGTTCGCTCAGCCAAGACCTCTCCAGAGTAGTGGACATTGGCGTACAGTCGACAATCGGCCAATATGCTTTGCCTGTGGCCTACCTGGCCACATAGTGCGATACTGCCGTCGACGCGTCCCGATCTACCACCACCAGAGCTACCACCAGAGCTTCGAACCTGCCCTTTATGTGTCACCGCGCCCTTCGTTCACAGGATCTCAGCCTCTCGACCAGATGTCATCGTACGCCGACCATCGCCCCCAGTAAACCGTCGCTCGCCATCACCTCGACGCCGCTCGGCATCCCCGATGCGTCGTCGTCCTTCATCGCCGGAGCGGGAAAACTGATTGCCGCAATTCCAGAGGCAGGAACTGCGTCACCCGCAAAAAGACCAAGGCCTCTCTCTTCCCCAACGAATGTTCTCGACGTATATGTGGACGTCGTCGCTGCACTCGCTCTTGTCAACACTGGTGCCGCAGTTTCAGTGATCAGTGCCAGACTCTGCCGCTCGCTCAAAACATTTATGACGCCAATAGCAAGTATATCACTTCGTACAGCCAGCGCAAAGCACGTCCCGCCAGCCGCGGCCTGTACTGCTCGAATCGCGATTGATGGCCTCATCTATGTCGTCGAATTACTAGTTTTAGATTTCTGCTTCCATGATCCCATTTTGGGTTGGGACTTTCTCTCCGCTAATAAGGCCGTCATCGACTGCTCTCGTGCTGAGGTAGAATTTGAAGTGTTTGGCGACGCTCCGTTAAATGATGCACTTGAAACCAGGGACAAACTATTTGTTGCTGAAGACGTCATCACACCGCCGCACTCTTTCGCCCTTACCACGGTATCTTGCAACTCGCTCGCCGAGTCGAGTGCCCTTTTCACGTCTGCCCTTTTCGTTCGCCGAAAGTGTTCGCCACTACCTTATGCCCTTCTAGAACTTCATGACGGCGTCAGCAGACTGCTCATCTCCAACCTCTTGTCATGTCCTGCAACACTACTTCGGGGTGAGTGCGTCGGATGGGTTTACAGTCTCGACCCTTCTGCAATTTTTTACATGTCGACTGGTCCTTCCGCCAAACACGAAGTCGCCGGAGTGACTTGTGCCTCTTCGTCGTAGACTACTAGGCCTGACGTACTCAGCAGCTCCATCGCCGACACGTTAACCATTTCACAACGTGCTAAGCTGCTACAACTGCTGGAGAAGTTCCGTTTTTCCTTTGACTGCCAGCATAGTCCCCTCGGCTGCACGTCCGCTGTGTGTCACCGCATCAATACGGGTACCAATGCGTCATTGCGTCAAAGTCCTTATCGCGTGTCCGCAGCCGAGCCCCAGGTTATCGATGACCAAGTAGCTGACATGCTCAAGCGTGGCGTCATCCAGCCTTCGAATAGCCCCTGAGCATCTCCAGTCGTTCTCGTTAAGAAGAAGGACGGGTCAATTTGCTTCTGTGTTGACTACCGTCGTCTTAACAAAATACCTTGAAAAGACTTTTATCCCTTACCGAGAATCGACGATGCCCTTGACTGCCTCCAAGGTGCGGAGTACTTCTCTTCTATTGACCTACGTAGTGGCTACTGGCAAGTCCCTCTGGCCCCTGAAGATCAGCCTAAGACGGCCTTTGTCACACCTGATGGCCTTTACGAATTCTGTGTCATGCCTTTTGGTCTTTGCAACGCCCCCGCAACATTCGAGCGGATGATGGACAATCTTTTGCGTGGCCTGAAGTGAAAAACATGCTTGTGCTACTTGAATGACGTAGTTATATTTTCACCAGATTTTCCAACGCATCTCCGCAGGCTAGATGAAGTACTGGAGTGCCTAACTGACGCTGGCCTTCAGCTCAACCTGAAGAAATGCTGCTTCGGCGCAAATCAGCTCACCATGCTCGGCCATGTTGTCTCTAAAGACGGTATTCTTCCTGACACCGCCAAGCTTCGGGCAGTTGCAGAGTTTCCTAAACCTGCGTCTCTGAAGGATCTGCGCAGCTTTCTTGGCCTCTGCTCCTGTTTCCGCCGGCTTATTCGGAATTTTGCGATGATCACCACCCCCTTGACTGAACTTCTGCGCAGTGACTCGAAAAGTTACGCTTAGTCACCCACCTGTGACGATGCTTTCGAAAAGTTGCGCCACCTGTTAACCTCGCCGCCAATCTTGCGTCCCTTTGACCCGACTGCTCCGACTGAGGTACACACCGATGCCAGTGGTGTTGGACTCGGCGCAGTGCTCGCGCAGCGCAAAACAGGATTCGAGGAGTACGTAATCGCATACGCAAGCCGTACCCTCACCGAAGCGGAGAAGAACTATTCTGTGACAGAGGAGTGTCTGGCAATTATATGGGTTCTAGATAAATTTAGACCATACCTATACGGTCACCCCGTCGACGTAGTCACCGATCACCATGCGCTTTGCTGGTTATCCACAATGAAAGACCCCTCCGGCCGTTTAGCTTGCTGGGATTTGCGGTTGCAAGAGTTCGACATGCGTGTTGTCTACAGTTCTGCTCGACGTCACACTGATGCCGACGCCTTATCACGTTTACCTGTGTCCTCTGAAAGCTCTGCATGTCTATCTGCTGTGGACGAAATGGTGTCGTTTCCAGAAAAATGTGATATGGCGTCTGAGCGACGTAAGGATGACTGGATCAGCACTATTCTGCGATTTCTTTCAGACCCGTCGACTTCTCCATCTTCTCGAACGTTGTGCCATCAAGCGGCTCACTTTGAGGTCCGCGATGGCCTTCTTTATCGCAGGAACTACAAGTCCTACGCCCGAAAGTGGTTACTCGTCGTACCTCGCCATCTTCGTGCTGCAATATGTTCAACTTTCCACACTGACCCTCAGTGCGCACATGCGGGCGTCTTCAAAACATACGCTCGGCTTTCCTCCCGGTTTAATTGGCGAGGCATGTACACCTTTGTGCGCAAATACATTCAGTTATGCCCTCAGTGCCAACGACGCTAAGCTCTCCCTCATCACGCCTCTGGTCCGATCCAGCTAATCCCTTGCCCAGCCAGGTCTTTCGACTGCGTTGGAATTGGTCTGTATGGGTCTTTACCATTCACGGCTTCCGGAAACCGTTGGATCGTTGTCGCTGTCGACTACTTGACGCGATACGCGGAAACAGCTGCTTTGCCTGCTGCCACAGCACGCGACGTCTCATCTTTTGTCATTCGGAAATCCATTCTGCGTCACGGCGCACAACGTGAACTTCTCAGCGATAGAGGACGTGTATACCTCTCTGAAGTCGTCAACGCACTCCTTGCCGAATGCCGTATCATTCACCGGACTACCACCGCCAACCATCCGCAGACGAATGGATTGACGGAAAGATTCAACCGTACCCTAGGGGATATGATACCAGTGTTGCCTCAGACCACTCCGACTGTGACCTCATTCTGCCTTTTGTGACGTACGCCCACAATACTGCCGCACAGGCGACTACGGGCTTTTCACCATTTTCTCTGTTATATGGCCGAGACCCTTCTACCACAATAGATACCATTTTGCCCTACGACCCCGATTCCTCCGACTGTACGCCCATCTCTGAAGCTGCCCGCTGCGCCGAGGAATGCCGTAAGCTCGCCCAGTCGTTCACAATCATCGACCAATGGAAACAAAAATCTCGGCGTGACGATAACCACCCGTACCCAAACGTACTTTGGGTTCCCGCTGTTCCTACAGGCCTTTCCTCGAAGTTTCGTTCAAAATACCAGGGACCCTACCGCAATGTCTCGCAGGCTTCACCAGTTAACTACATTGTCGAACCCGTTACGCCATCCACAGACCAGCGCTTTCGGGGACGTGAAATTGTTCACGTACAGCGGCTGAAACCTTATTACGACCCGTTCGTACTCTGTTCACCGTGAGTCGCCAGGATGGCTCTTTTTTTGACGGGGGACGAAGTGTAGTGAAGAGGAATGCCCACTACTGCAGCGACATCGACACGTTGGCGCGAGGCACGAGCTGTGACTGCCTGGTTGCTGCTGCGACGCTGCCCGTATACTCGGCCTGCTCTTGCTGCTTCGGTACCGACGCCGCTACCACTTATTACCTTGCATTTACATTATATTAGATAGATAGATAGATAGATAGATGGATAGATAGATAGATAGATAGATAGATAGATAGATAGATAGCAGACGCCGTACGGGTTGAGCATTGTCCTTCGGTCGCATCCTAGACAGACACCACAGTTGAAGAAACCACGAGAGTGTGCTTGGTGTGCTCTGGGGTGATCTTGTAGATACACCAGATAACACTGGTGTGTACTGGTGATAAAGAAAGCCTGGTGTGTGGTGTTCTGGTGGAAAAACCTTCCGTTCTGGTGTGTCTTGGTGAAATGTATTTTGTTGAGATGTGTTTGGTGTGATTATTGATGCAGTGTGGGGTGTCTTGGTGGAAACGTGGACCTACTGTACTGTATTCTGATGACACCTGTCCTGATGGGTGTGTTATGATGGGAGGACCATACCGGTGTGGTGTGTTCTGGTGAGATTTGTTCTGACTGGACATGTTCTGGTCGAATACGTTCTGGTGGATTCAAAAAAGATAGTTTAAGTGATGGTCTTGGGGACCTTTGACGCAAAAATTTTGGTCTGACTGTCTGTGTGTACATTGTACGTTTATCCGCTCATACCGGTGCCCTTAACGGCACCAAAGTGACCAACCAATACTCCAAACAGCTCTAAACAGCTTACCCCATCTGCAGCTCCTACCAATATTGCCCAAACTTCAGCGTTCATACTTGTGCGATCTCCAAATAGAAAGCAATTATTGTGCATACCTCAGGCACCATAACAACACGTCAATATGCTCAATATGTGCTTCTCGCTAGAAAAGGCGATGGAGGCGGAAATGTTGTAGGCCCGTGTTCTTGGATTTGGGTGCACAATAAAGAGCCCAAGGTGGTCTAGATTTCTGAAGCCCTCCACTACGGCGTCTCTCATAATCGTATGGTGGTTTTGGGACGTTAAACTCCGCATATAAATCTCACTAGAAAAGCCATACGTAAGCAATTATATGGACCGTAGCGTTTATCGCGTTGCGCTGGCCTTGCAACACTTGCACGAAAAGGCAAGTGTTTTCAATGCTTTTCTAAGACGACAAAGTGGTGGCACCTAGACTCTAAAAAGAGAGCGAGCAAAATGGGTGTCCTTTTGTCCGACAACAATAATCGTCATCTATATTACGTTCCACCCTTGCGCTATCGCCCCGCGCCCGGTACATTCCAGTCACAATCTACATGCCCTTTATCAGTGTTACATTCCATTTTTGATAGGAAAGTGTCCAGCGCCGAGTTTTCAAGAAAGGAAGCGCACGCAAGCCTGATGTCGATTATTGTTGTGGGACAAAAAGACACCCTACTTGATATTTTTTAGAGTGTACCCGTAACCTTGCTTTCTACATCTTATCACCTACACGACGGGCGCGCAATGCGCGCGCGCTTCGTTTTCCGAGATAACTGCCAGATAGCGCACATGTCTCATGTGCGACGTGACTTTATGTGCTCGTTCGCCTCCGCTGCCTGACTCTGCGTCTGTGTGCAACCAAATTTACTGTTGGAGCACCTGCATGTCTTTTCAACGTTCACTGTTTATCTGCAACATTTACAATGTACAGCAATCTACCCAGCGCTTGTTGGTATTTTCTTGTTATTTAGACATATGTCTCACTGCTTACGCATCACTATAACGCTACCACATCAATATCGAACCCACAATTATTTTTTCTAAGAAGCGGTTACAAAATTAAAATAAATGCATTCCAAACAACCACACAATTTCGGCACCAGTACTTTTTTAGAAGCAACATTCCAAAAACTGTTTATACTCGTAGTACTTCAACAACGCGAACATTAATCATTATTGGTACCTTCTTCACTTCGTTTGAACCTAATAACTTTCAAAACTAGTGTTCACCAGCAATTCAATTGATAAGCACATTTTTATAAAAAGACAACTCAAACAAAAATTTTTATTAATAACGTCCTGTGAAAGAGATTGTGGGCTGAGGCTAAATTGGCCCACTTTCGTAATTTATGCTTCATATCAAAAACTAATTAGATGGAGTATAAGCTTTCGTGCGCTGAAGCTTGTTGGTAGGCATAAACATAAGCCGACATAAGGCTGAAAGTATTGAGTAGTAGATAAGACCATAAGTTGACAGGACAGTGGAGCTCAAGCATGCTCACTCAAAAAAATACATTTTGTGCTTATGGTCGACTCTAACTAATCCCCGAAAATTTTCCGAACCGGACTCTTAGCCTAAAACTTCCCAAATTGTTTTTCACTCAAACCTATTCTGACTGAGACTTTCTGCTTGTTTTGAATATAGGTTATTTGACTCATTAGTAAGTTTGCTGACCTATGTGTATCCTTCTCTTGTACGTAATATTCTTTCGCACAATACAGCCAGCCTGGCCAGGTGATTTCCCAATAATTGAAAAACACAAGACAGTCCTACAATTTATTGTGAACACAAAATCTGTAGACAATGTGGAACTGACGACCGACAAAAGACACAGAAACCAAAGCATCGTAGCAGTGTAAATTTTATTTCAGGATGCGTAAATATTTACACTAGCATGAAGCATTTCTACATCAGTTGATATGTACAAGATACTACATAAACCGCCATATTACACTTGTCTAACATATACCAATAGTAATAAAACAATTCGAAAACTCAATAGTACACTGTGTAAATTAGGTACTTGAATACGAGAGCACCTAAACTCTTCATTATGATCTATTGCCGCACAGCCTTGACATAGCAATAAATAGAAGACTGGAAATAGAACAATCATTATTACCGAACTCCTGCGCATGTCTGGTGCATTGGAAACACATATTTCTATATATTCGCGAGGGGTAGCTTGACATCGCATCCTAGGTCCAATGGCAGCATTTGATATGGTGTTCACCAATGCAGCAGATTCCACAGTGCGAAGGCCACACAATTACTGTAAAAAGTAATAAACTTTTTTCCGTAGTGCAAATTTCACTGCTGTGAGCCCAAGCTCCTATTAACCGAAAAATTAGGAGGTGATGCAGAGTACAAATAGAATAATAAAAAACTTATTACCTTTTACGGGGCTTCAAAAGCTTGCGAACATTTTAAAAGTACACAGTAAACACGCTTTAGCCTTTTAGGGTGTTTTTGGCTCATGTTCCAGCATGCATACCAAAGGTAATATGTGAAGCACCCTTTGAAATGAGGTTTTAACTAACGCTCTTGTATGTGGTGTATTTTAGGCTTCCTTGGAAGTTTTGATTTCCTCGTTTGTACACCAGCGCTATGAGGGGATACGTACCGTAAGATGGCGGCGCTTATTGATGCAAACTTCGTCCACTTTGAATTTTTCTAGCTGTCGGCCTGCTTTAATAAAATCAATCTTTGACAGATATTGCTCGTATTTGATTTAGAATTGTGTGATGAGTCTTCGCTAACTGTGTATCACCGACAAAATTGCTCCGTTTTGAGATACACGGTCGATTTGTGTTAGGCGGCTTAACAAAGTTTGTTTACAAAGTATTTGGGGTCAAAAGAGAAAATTTAGGAGATAACATTGGTGCTTTTATTTAACTTTATTTGGGGGCCTGAATGGAGCACAGCGGAAGGTTTTCTGCTTCTTTTGAGAGCATTAAAAGCGCCCTTTTACACGCAGCCAAACAAAAGTTTTTCAGGCACGAAATCAGACTTTCGGAGACGTTTAGTGCTATTTTTCATCGCAGGGACATATTCGAAAACGTACATTTATGCATTGACGCACAAACTTGAAATTTGCTTACAAGTACACAAGACACAAAAATAAAACTCGCGACCACACACACTGAAAGCAAACACTATAACCATTACATCACAGCGCCATCGCTAGCTTGCCTGCTTTATCACGGGATTTATATGTACAAGGCGGCAACTAACACGTCAGTGAAACTTCAAACTTTCGTTCCCCTAGCAGTGACATGTGTCAGGGCTTGTGCAAGGCCACTGCCTAAATTGAGGGTTGTCATGCAGGCCGTGCTAAACACCTTTGGCTTTGAACTATTTGGTTCATTGTTTTGTGCCGCTAGGAAAATGGTCAACGTGTGCTCATTTGAGCACTTCTCCCTGCATAGACGGTGCTTCACTCGCCCGAACTTTTTTCTACCTGCGTGACAAAAGTTAGCTTCAGATGGCTGAACATATGTGCCTTTCATAGGTGTTTGCTGTAAAACTATTTTCGGTATTTGTGCCTCGACCTGCACGCGTCCCGTAGCAGTGGCATGCTCTGAGTTGTTCGAGACCACCTATGTTTCTATTGTAGATAGATGTCTGGGACTGCCGCCGCACAGAATTTTTAGAGTCGAGGATGAAACACTGAGCAACATATATTATTTCAAAACTCTGACGCTACTGAATGTGAGCAGCCGCTGAGTGCGAGCGTGCCATCGTTTATCGTTCTCGTCGGCCACCGGGGCGTTCACCAACAGCGCCGTTTCCTAATGCAAAGAGAAAATGAAATTTACGCAAGGAAATGCTCATAAGTATGCACAGAATTCCTATTCAGTGGGAAAGGGGAGCACAAAAGTTTGTCGCAGCGCCTACCCTTCCTTCTAAGTCAATATACGGAGTGGACTTCGCACCCCCTCCCTAGGCGATTGCTTGAGACGGCACCCCCTTCCCCCGCTCTTGTGTGCACACCTATGCAGGTGCCAAAGTTAGGAAGGCACTGTAACAACACCAAGTGCCTTTACTGCACGCGTTCTGTCGGGAATAAAACGCAAGGGCAGTAGTGCTTTACAGGCAGCTGAACAATAATCAACATCCGCAACTAAAACCTATTCGCAACTCGCATTTTAGCTTGCCAGACAGTGGTTCTCTAACCGAAACTCAATATTTAGTTGACTTTTCACTCGTTGACTACATAGAATTTTACCAATCAACCTTTATCTTTAAATATTAGACATATCATTGCATTAAATGCAACGCTTAAGGCATGCCCCAATATCAAGCACAACCACCGCAAATTAGCAGTTGACAAGTCTCCCACAATATCGTGAAGTTAATTCATAAGCACTTCAACCTTGTGAATGACCACGTGTACTTGGCACTTCTGTTGCATATATGATGTAGAACGAAATGACATATTCAGCGCTTCAGTCTTCCTCTGCGAAACAACTGTTTTTCGTTTAACAATTGTTTTTAATTGCTATATTATATACGCACAGTAAAAGGCAGGTTGGTTTTTTAGCCATTCAGAATTTCTTATTCATAAAACAGAAACCCCGATCAGTGTAGCAAACAGACACAAAAGTTGAAAATCCTACTCATTGTACCGCTGTGCCGTCACCTGCATTTTATTCAGGCAACATGCTGCTAAAATTATGCTACGATTGATGAAGCACCCTTTAATGTAAGCATAAAAAGAGTGAAAGCTTTTTGCCTACTTTCCTGTCACCCATTTATCTTTCACAATGATTCTGAAGAGTAAAACATCTGCTCTACTTGCTTGGTAATAAAAGCAGAAGCCATAACGTAGAGCCAGCAGCAATTCAGCAATTCATATTGCATACCTCAAATAATTGAAGATACAGCGTTTAAAATAATTTTTTTGAACCATAAAGGCATAATTTGTAATATCAGTGTAAGCATATGTATATTTGCATATCTGCATACAGTACCTATACCTAATACAAAAGACTAGGAACATACACAGCACGGCCCAAGCGCCAAATAATATTAACCACAATATAGCAAGACGAAACTAGAGCAAAAATTCTCGATCATAACACACACTAACATGTGCATTTGACAGTGCACAATCCAAAGAAAATAGGCACAATCCAAAGAAATAAGATGTACAAGAAGCTTGGTTTCCATCTACACAAGAAGGTTAGCAAATTAGCACAATAAGGCTAGCATTACTTATATGAAATATGCAACCTTCCAGGTAGGCATGTTGTTTTTTTATTTTATTAGCTAAACTTATGGCATAAAAACTTGAGTGATATGATCACAAGTTCAGTTTTTTTGCATAAATGTCTAAGGAGAACTGTTGCGATTGTTGTACGTCCACTTACCGAAATTCGTAAAAGTGTTAAGTCAAAATGTTCAGAGTAGCAGCTGGTTGGTTGCACATGGTTGGCACTCACGACATGCTAGAATTGAACACTAAAAGACATACTAAAGCATGGCGTATGCGTGCACGTTTCATCATCATCATCATCAGCCTGACTACGTCCACTGCAGGACAAAGGCCTCTCCCATGTTCCGCCAGTTAACCTGGTCCTGTGCTTGCTGCTGCCCATTTATACCCGCAAACTTCTTAATCTCATCTGCCCACCTAACCTTCTGTCTCCCCCTAACCCGCTTTTCTTCTCTGGGAATCCAGTCAGTTACCCTTAATGACCAGCGGTTATCCTGTCTACGCGCTACATGCCCTGCCCATGTCCATTTCTTCTTCTTGATTTCAGCTATGATATTCTTAACCCCCGTTTGTTCCCTAATCCACTCTGCTCTCTTCTTGTCTCTTAAGGTTACACCAACCATTTTTCTTTCCGTTGCTCGCTGCGTCGTCCTCAATTTAAGCTGAACCCTCTTTGTAATTCTCCAGGTTTCTGCTCCGTAGCTAAGTACCGGCAAGATACAGCTGTTATATACCTTCCTCTTGAGGGATAGTGGCAATCTACCTGTCATAATTTGAGAGCGCTTGCCGAATGTGCTCCACCCCATTCTTATTCTTCTAGTTATTTCAATCTCGTGGTTCGGCTTTGCGGTTATTACCTGCCCTAAGTAGACATAGTCTTTTACAACTTCAAGTGCACTATTACCTATCTCGAAGTGCTGCTCCTTGCCGAGGTTGTTGTACATTACTTCCGTTTTCTGCAGATTATATTTAAGACCCACCTTTCTGCTCTCCTTGTCTAACTCCGTAATCATTAGTTGCAATTCGTCCCCTGAGTTACTCAGCAATGCAATGTCATCGGCGAAGCGCAGGTTACTAAGGTATTCTCCATTGACTCTTATCCCTAACTGTTCCCATTCTAGGCTTCTGAAAACCTCCTGTAAGCACGCGGTAAATAGCATTGGGGAAATTGTGTTCCCCTGCCTTACACTCTTCTTGATTGGTATTCTGTTGCTTTCTTTATGAAGCACTATGGTAGCAGTTGATACCCTGTAGATTTCTTCCAGAATGTTTATATATGCTTCATCTACGCCCTGATTCCGCAGTGTTTACATGACGGCTGATATTTCTACTGAATCAAACGCCTTCTCGTAGTCTATGAAGGCTATGTATAGTGGTTGGTTATACTCTGAGCATTTCTCTATTACCTGAATGATAGTATGAATGTGGTCAGTTGTTGAGTAGCCTGTACGAAATCCTGGTTGTTCCTTTGGTTGATTGAATTCTAATGTTTTCTTTACTCTGTTAGCAATTACCATTGTTAATAGCTTGTATACTACAAAGAGCAAGCTAATCGGCCTGTAATTATTCAAGTCCTTGTCATCTCCTTTCTTATGTATTAAGATGATGTTAGCGTTCTTTCAAGACTCTGGTACTCTTCCCTTCAGGAGACACCTCGTAAACAGGGTTGCTAGTTTTTCTAACACAATCTGTCCTCCATCTTTTAGCAGATCTGATGTTACCTGATCCTCACCAGCAGCTTTGCCTCTTTGCATGCTCTCCAAAGCTTTTCTGACTTCTTCTATCATTACTGGTGGGGTGTAATCTGGGTTACTGCTAGTTCTTATAGTATTAAGGTCGTGGTTGTCTCGGCTACTGTACAGATCTCTGTAAAACTCCTCCACTATTTTAACAATCCTATCCATATTGGTAGTTATTTTGCCTTCTTTGTCCCTTAGTGCATACATCCGACTTTTGCCTATCCCAAGTTTCCTCTTCAATGCTTTGACACTTCCTCCGTTTTTCAGAGCGTGTTCAATTCTCTCCATGTTATACCTTCTTACATCGCATACCTTACGTCTATTAATCAACTTCGAAAGCTCTGCCAGTTCTTTTTTGTCTGTTGTACTTGACACTTTCATGATTTGACGCTTCCTAATTAGGTTCTTCGTTTCCTGGGAACGCTTGCCGGTGTCCAGTCTTACTACCCTGCTTCCAACTTCTACTGCACACTCCGTAATGATACTCGTCAGATTATCATTCATTGTATCTACGCTAAGGTTGGTTTGCTCACTAAGAGCCGAGTACCTCTTCTGCAGCGACACTCTGAATTCCTGTACTTTCCCTCTCAGTTCTAGCTGATTGATTGGCTTCTTGCGTATCAGTGTCCGTCGTTCCTTCAAGTCTAGGCGAATTCGAGACCGTACCATTCTATAATCACTGCATCGTACCTTGCCAATCACTTCCACATCCTGCACAATTCCAGGGTGTGCACTCATTATAAAGTCTATTTCGTTCCTATATTCGCCATTAGGGCTCCTTCATGTCCACTTGCGGTTTTCTCGTTTTCGGTAGAAGGTATTCAAAATCCGTAAATTATTGCGTTCTGCGAATTCTACTAGTAGCTCTCCTCTGGCGTTTCTAGTACCGATGCTATAATCTCCTACCGCCTGGTCTCCAGCCTGCTTCTTCCCTACCTTTGCATTAAAGTCGCCCATCACTATAGTATACTGTGTTTTTACCTTACTCATTGCCGATTCCACGTCTTCATAGAAGCTTTCAACTGAAGCGTCATCATGGCTGGATGTAGGCGCGTAAGCCTGTACTACCTTCATCTTGTATCTTTTATTCAGTTTAATTACGATACCTACCACCCTTTCTTAATGCTATAGTATTCCCCTATGTTGCCAGCTATGTTTCTGTGAATTAGGAACCCCACTCCCAGTTCTCTTCTGTCTGCCAAGCACCTGTAGCAAAGGACGTGCCCATTCTGTAGCACCATATAGGCCTTATCTGTCCTCCTAACCTCACTGAGGCCTATTATATCCCATTTAACACTCTCTAGCTCCTCGAATAGTACAGCTAGACTTCCCTCACTAGATAAGGTTCTAGCGTTAAACGTTGCCAAGTTCAGGTTCCAATAGCGGCCTGTCCGGATCCAGAGATTCTTAGCACCCTCTGCTGCGTTGCAGATCTGACCGCCGCCGTGGTCAGTTGCTTCGCAACTGCTGGGGACTGAGGGCCGTGTGTTATTTGACGTAAGCATGTGGGAGGTAGTGGCCAGATTCTGCACCAGGGTGGCCAATCCTTCTCTGGTGAGGGAGTGCGTTCTCGGCGGTGTTTGCCGGTGAGGCCGCACCCCAGGCCTCTTAATGCAGTTCCATCAACACGCGGATTTTTTTTAATCCGGTTGGAAACTACGCGGTACCGGGATTTGAACCACGGACCTCTTGCATGCGAGGCGGATGCTCTAACCACTACGCCATCGCCGCACCCGCTGCACGTTTAAGAGCTGCCAAAAGTCGTCTGACCACATGGTAGCGCAAAGTTTTATAAAGCAAGTTGATAGACTCAAGGACAGTGATTACGCTGATGTCTTGATCACTGCCTTGGCCGAGAGGCTCCTAAAAACCGTCGGCAACACGTATAAAGTAAACGTGAGATTAAAAGAGTTGTCAAACTAGAGGCCTATTGTTATGCCCCAAGTCCGCGGTATATCACATGTACTGAAATAAATTTTGCAAGGAGGCATGGCATACCCATGACCTTCGCAGCACCTCAAAAATCAATTTTACTTTGTCACTGAGTAAACGGCAAGAACCAGGAAAACAACCGCACAAGTTTTTTAAGCATGTCGACAAGTTTGTATCATGTGAAAAAAATGTATATGGTACTCGCATGACATACAATATTGGTACGGTTGGCAAACTGGTAGGTGCCTTGATTCACGTTTACGCGAGCATGATTACAACGGCAGTGACATTAGTCACCATGGTAACTTAGCCACCCATTGCATAAAGTGTCATTGAAAGCGAAATTTCGAGAATCCCAACCATTTTCAAGCTCCAAAGACACAAAGTAAAGAGAAATCATAAAAGCTTTTATGACGCACAGGCTTGGTGAAGACAAGTGTGTTAGTGCACCATCTATTCATTTGTCCAACGATGAATAGGCTTTTTACGTGGATATTTTAGATTGTTGACATGGCCAGATTTAATGTAGCACAGATAGTTGCTTTCTTGTTGTGAACAGTGCGCAGGATAACGCTATTTTTTTCTTCCCCTTTCACCCCATATATGTTTGTAATATTTCTTTCGAATAAACAGTGGTTATTTCCCACTCGTGTGTGTCTTTCCTGTGCTTCAGTCTGTATTTTAGTGTTCTAGTGTGTTGCAAGTGTCATTCATGCTCAATCATGCCAAAAAATAACAGCATTGCATTTGTATACGGCTTCGCAGGTTTACTCACACATATATAAAAAAATGACTCAATTCTGTGAAGTTACCTTTGCTTGGAAACTTGTCGGCAATATCACACAGCTGTCATACACCGATGCTTTATTTGTACATAATTAGTACCAAAATGTTTACAATATGTGAACCAACGTAATCTGCATCTTAAAAAGTTCTTCATATTTAATTACTCACTTCATGGTTTATGCGTAATTACCACTATAAAAATATTCCAGCTACCTGGCCTGCACCGAACTTGAATTTAGGCAATCAAAGACTTGAAGTTTCAAAATTCTTGAGTATAGCAGATGGTGGTTAGCACATTGTGTCCTATAGCTTGGTGTGCCATGAGGCTGAAACTAATTTGACCGCAAATGTGTACAGAAAGTAAAGCAGTTAGGACTTCAGTCCATATTTAAAAAAAAGTGCGATAACAAACCATCATAGAAACAGAAAAGATGAGAACAGGGCAACGCAGTAGTATAGGCTGAAGTTCACCGCATGTATGGTTAATTAGTCACTATAGTACTCATTAGGCGACTGCGTGATACTTTTTTCTTCTAATTTTTTTGTACTATGTGTGCGTTTCTTTTGTGGTTGGCATCACACTTCCCTTTCTAGTAGCACATTGTTCTGTGCGTTGCATTATCATTTCACTATGATATGGGCCTCTTATACACTCTTTCTTTAACCCTTATTACTCATCAACTCATCCAGCTGTACATCTTAGGAATAAGCTTGCTGTACAAAGCCGGTTACATCTTGTGTCGTTTCTAACAATGCGAGATTTCCAAATGGGCACGCTATTGGACAGATTCCAAACAGTAGTATGCATAACACTCTGCGCGTGTAACAAAACACGGTGACAGTATTATCCTGAATATTGTGAGATGTACGAAATGTTCGAGTGTTCCCATATTACACTGCCTTGTACTAAAACAGGCGGGTGAGCAACTCCTGCTGCTTTCTAATAAATGTCTTCCTGGAAATGATACAAAAAGTCCATTAACTTTGAGTATGCATAAAAATGAATGTCTTACCACTGATTTACACTTCACAGTAGCATTGCAGACTTTCTAAGAAAATATAAAGCAAGTGCAAAATTGAGATGCTCTTAGGTAGTTCCTTGTAATGTTTTCACCTAAAGTAGCGAGGGTAAAAATACATGATGATGAAAAAATTCAAAACAACTTCAGAAGTGAAATCATGTCCTGTGTGATACTACTCCAACAGTTTTTGATCTCAGTGTAGTTAGCATTGTAGTTTTAAGGAATCCAAATATGAGTAAGATTCATGTTGTTAATAGGCCCCTTCTCAATGAAGAAAACATGCTTGAGGCACTTGGCATTAGATTTATGTGCACATCATTGAGCTTCAGGAGGCCAAAACTTCTGTACTTCCTCACTACAGTGTCACTGACTATCATGTGATCGATTTTGGACGTTAAACAGCAACAAATACACCCCTTCGCAAAGAAACACGTGGAACACTAGCTTATTGAACAACCACAGCTATTCTGTATAGGTCTCTGATTGGGTGACTTTTTATTGATTCTTGGCAAAAATAAACAGCATACTTGTAATGATGACAAAAGGATAGCCAGACACAATACCAGCAGTTTCTACTTTGCCAGCAATTGTCTCAATAGTCAGAATACTCTGTGTTCATCACAAGGACTATGGTAACAAAATGTAAAACGAAATAATCAAAAGGAAGAATCGAGGTGACCTAATAACAAGGTTTAACAGATTCAACTGACTGATATCAACGTATTTCAATAAGCCATGTATAAGTGACACAGCTACTGAGTGCTATAAGTATTCATATGTAATCGCGGCAAGTTTAAGTGCTGATATGTCACTAATAAAATTACAATGCCTTAAATTGTACGTGCTTTCTCAAAAACACAGTGTCACTAACCACTTGTTGGTGACAATTTATGGTCATGATTATGCCTGCTCAACATAAATATTCTGTCAAGCTTAATCAAAACAATCTTATAATGCTACCGTAAGTGTATATGCAATTTAGATTTTTTTCTATACGACGTAGGTCATGAGAACAATGCAAAATTGTTTTCGTAAAGTCTTCTCACTAACTCATATTCTGGGTATAAGAAGAGAATAAATAAAAACAAATTTAGCCCTAATGCACATTCCGCCACATGGCAGCACGCCGAAAGCTGTTGTTTGTTTGTTTTTGCTTGAGCGTATACTCCCTGAAAACACTGTTTCATTCATGTTTTATTGTAACCAAAAAAATCAAGTCGCACAAACTTGACTTTCTTTAAGGCGGACTCTCTTGGATTGGCTGACTGCGCAAAGCTTCTGAGATATTCACAGGAGTTTTAAAAGATGCACGCCAATGGTTAATTGAGCTTACTGACGTTGTTTTGTTTTTTGCTTTTCATTGCTCTTTTCACGCTACGCAAAGTGCAAAACACCTGCTACTGTTGCTCAAGTGACGATGAAGATTCGTGAGCAGAGGGAACAAAAGTATTACCTATCATTTGTGTTCCTGATTGTGCCGCGAACGCGGCACGTTCATAAGCTGCTTAGATGTACACAATGGCATGCTGGCATGCTTGCTTGAGTAACAGGGCCATTGCCACACCATCGCACTCGCACTGCGACGCGTTGCACTGTTATCAAACCACACATTTTACTTACAGTGACGAGCACACTAACGATGCCGCACAAAACACGCGTACAACACCGCGACACCTAGCCGTGCCGCTCAAATGCGCCGCTTAGAAGGTGAACTGCAGCTTCGTGACGACTTCACTTCCCGTGATGGCCTCGCTTCGCTATCGATCACCCAGATCGCTAGGGCCATCTACTGATCTCCACTGGCATTTCAGAACTTAAACGGCTGTTTTTTAAAGTGTTCTTTTTTTTAGTTCTTTGCGTGCATCGCTTCCCCACTCGCGCGGTGCCATCGCTGCTCAAAGGTCGAAGCAGAGATCGGTGGAAGGGCATATTTTCTCACTTGGTAGGGCCGCTTGAGAACAGTTTTCTCCATTTGCTTTTTTTTCTCTGCGGATCTCCTCAAAATCTAGTTTTATTCCGTGCTTTGTGCACGCCACGCCTGCTCGATCTGTTAACCAAAACGGTAAACTGAGTGTGCATGCGGTGCCGGTCGGCCGCATCGAAGGTCTACAGGCTCTTCCTTTAGCATTATATTAGTTTGATAGTAGAAAAAAATCAGCGAAGTTATTCTGTGGTCACAGTGCTGGTTGAAGCCGAGCCCATTTTTCTGAAGTGTGCCCTCTGCAGCATTCTGTAAAACGGATATAATTCGCCGATATTAAAAAATTAGTGGTGAATAGCGCGTTGTCAATTTGTGAAGCATTCTGATAATTTTGTACTTTTGTGTGGCAACGCACTTCTTTCCACGGAACAGCAGAATGAATACCGGCCAGCTCTGAAAACAAATTGCAGAGAGCTCAAAAAATAAATAAAACATGCAAGAGGAGATAAAATAGGAGTTTTCTGGTGGTTTCGTTCGTGACGAATGACGCCAGATCGTGATTTTACCTGCTTTATCGCCTAATTTATCCACGTCATTTACTAAGTAGGTACAATTGTGGTTCCGGAACCACAATACTCTTTTTTGATACACCCTATTGGTGTAAAAGTGAGAATAAAAGTAATATCACACCCTCAAAACGCCAAATTTTGCTAAGTTGTGTACAGTGTATCGCAGATGATAAGGCTTGAGTTTGTAAAATATGCATTCAAAGGTAACGATGCTAAAATTACTGGTTGTTTTATTTAGCGTCAAATGTAGGGCCAAGCCCTCAAAAGCCCTAGACTGTGCACTAGTAAATATGAGAGAACTTTGAAAAATAAAGTGCAGGTTACTATCAGTTACTACTGCACCATGACACTACGACATGATACAAGCTTTGCATCACATTTTCACCTGAAAATGTGATGAAAACCCTCGCGTGATGATTTTCAACGGAGACATTCATGATTTACAGAGTTGGCTCTGTAGGTGACGTACAAGCAGTCATTCTGTTTACTTAGGTCTTCGACATCATCTGCACTGCTCATACTGGTGCATGGGGCTACCATAACCACACTATAGGTTCATCATCACAAAGTGCACCAAGCTAAGTTAACTTTAAACCTCAATTACTTTTGAGTTTTCCGCTTTTTCTTCTTCATATTCTCTGCCTTTTCCAAGTGTCATGACCAGGGGCCTGTAGCAGACAAGAAAACGAGGAGAAACGGATAAGACTCGAAATGGCACGAGCACGCGCACTGTGCAGTGAGGCCCATGGCACGTAACCCCAGCAGTGAGCTGGCATTGTCGACATGGGCTTCGCAAGAAAAGGCTGCATCGCAAGCAAACGCACTGGCGACGGGAGCGGCATGATGGCGACTAAGGAGCCTGTGACGCGGGCGTCCCTACAAGAAGACGGAGACCTCAACACGCTTCTAGGTAGGATGCTCTGGATGCAGCAACCATGCACAGTGGCCACGCCACCATGCAGCGCTGGGTAGCGCTAGGGGCCACTAGGCCCAATCACCCAAGCATCAGTATGTCACCGACATCGGTTGACGATTACAACAGGCCACCATGTCGGCAGCGGCAAGGATGACGACTTTCGTGAAGATCTACGAGAAGCTTCATGAGAAGCATTAAGGCTACGGAGTTGGCTGCATGATATATGTGACTCTGTAAACGGAGCCTGTAAACGGATTTATTTACAGGTTAGTAGCTCAGATTGTAGCTGTTTACATTTTTTGCTACATTTTCGTATATTTGTATGTAGAGAGTATGGCGTGCGAGTGTTAATAAATGGGTTTTGTTGTTAACTGAGTCATGTCTCGGTCTATCACCCGCAGCAGCTGTAGCCCGCATTCCCTGGCACCAAGATTCACACTAGCCCATAGTCATGTCCGTAGAAATTATATTTGTATGGCATAGTTATGTCAGCTTTTAAACTTGGTGGCAGGAAAAGAACTTCATTAGTATCCGGAGGCAGTGCTCAACCCACCTTGATGGTGGCGGCACCGGTGGGCCACTCCCATGACGGCACGAGAAGGTTAAGCTCCGCAGCCACGCCGCGGGCACTCTGGATGACCCTTAGCTGGTCTCCTTCGTCGTGACTTGTGAGGAGACGGTTTCAGTCTGCCTCTATAGAGGGAGACTCGCTGCTCTCGCGCAATGCGGAGCATTGCCACAGCAAGTGCTGGAGAGCACTATCGGGGTGTTAGAAAATTTTATTTAAAGTTAGCAACAGCTCTCTGAAGTAACAAGTAACGTCCTAACACTTCCAGTGGATTTTCCGGCGCGGATTGTGAAAACTAGCACCCGGGAGTGAGCCAACTCAACGGCATTAGGGATGGTTTTGTCTACTGTCGGTCAACGTGTGCCAGTAACCATATTATGTTCTTATTGTCTGACCAATCAGCAGCAAAGAGAACGCGTGCGCCTTCTCGACAAACAGAGTTCACCCTGAAGGCCCGTGCGGAGGCGCGTGAATCTGTGTAAATGGCGGTGCGATTGGCGGCAGCGAGGGCTAGTGCCACAGCGACTTGCTCAGCGCGATGAGCGTTTGAATTTAATAAAGTGATAGACACAAGTGTTTGCCTTTGAGCGTTATAGTTACTGAGACAAAGTGGTCGGTAGAGCAATACTTCGCTGCGTCTACGACGGCCCCATTATCCTTTTTAGCAGATGCGGTACTGAGTAGGGCTCGCGCCCGTGCCTTACGTCTCCCCAACTTATGTGTGGGATGCATGTCGCGCGGTATCGGAGGTACTGTAAATATTTCGCGCAGGTCTTCGCGTAGCTGGCGCAGACATTTTTGGGACACGGGAGGTGGTCTGAGGTGGTTCGAGGAGGCTGAGGAGGTCTAGTACAGGTCACCCAGTTGCACTGGAAGGGTAGCCTAAAGTTTCAGATACTTTTTGGGCTTCTAAAATTTTGCTGAATGTGTTGATTGCCTAGCTCATAGAGCTTGACCATGTGGTTGCTACCCGCCGACCCGAGCACCTGTTGAACGGACCAGCGGATGATCACGTCGAGACGTCGTATGTGTTTTTTCCCGACAGGTATGCAGAAGCCACATAGTTGGTGTGGCCCATGAGAAAAATGTGAAACAGGCTGCGGAGATTCTCCTCAATTAGTCTTCCATGCCTGTTAGCTAATCTGTTAAATATTTACAGATTGTTTCGACTTTCTAAGAAATAATAATAATACTGACGTCATTATCGCTGTTGGCCTGAATGACCACGCCTAGATTGCGAACTTGGTACTTTATGGAAATGGGTGTACCGTATGCCATCAGGACGTTGATTCCCACGTATTCGTCTCTGCGCATCCTGTATTTTGGGCAGCATTGGAGTAATTCAGATTTTTCTACCGATAGGGAAAGACCCACCTGCCATAAGAACGGTTGTACTGTGCTTACCAGCTCTTCCAGTCGCTCCTCCATACGACCGTCACTGCCACTCGTACACCACACGGTGATGTCGTCAGCCTAGAAGGCGTCACTGATACCATCAAACTGTGAGACTTGATTCGACAAAGTGCGCATGGAGAGGTTGAATAGGGACGGAGAGACCTTGACCCCTTAGGGTGTGAGCCTCGATCTCCGATTGAAAGGCGTCGAGGCCATAGAACCGAGTAGAATTGTAGCCACCCTGTTGCAAACGAACGAGCTATCATAGTCATAGAAACGACAACCCAATGCCTCTTTGCGAATAGAGCTGAGGAGGTGAGAGTGATTTTCGTGGTCGAATGCCTTCTCGAGTCCGAGCGCTAGAATTATCTCCGGTGGTCTTCACCATGAGCTCGTATTTGAACATAAGCACTACACCCTGTGTGGACGCAGACAGGCAAAAGCCAATTTGGTTGATTGGTAGAATCTGACGCTCCTCTGTGAGTTTTGTGACTCGCTTGAGTATTACGTGTTCGGCCACCTTACCTACGCATGAAGTTAGTGAGACTGGAATAATTGAGCCTAGCGCTAAATATTTAATCGGATTAGGATTAAGTATGATGGCTCATTGCGCCATTCAGGCGGGACGTCACCTGTCTTCCAGAACGGTGAAAACATCTATGTCCTCCTCAGCGAAATTTTATAAACGCCTATTCTTCATGCCATCCGCCCCCTGGGCCAAGCGGCAGTTGATTTTGGAGATCACTGCCCGAACGTCGGCGCAAGGGAAGTGGGAATCAAACGAATCCTCCTCCGTATCGTCCGCGCCAGGCGGGTAATCGAATGGGGAGCTGGGTTAGATATATATGCAACGCGTAGCTAGCTCGTCAGTGATTTCAGTGTCGGTCTTACCCGAGAAAAGCAGTTTGCCTATTAGTCTGTCTATCGTGAATTGTTGGGTCGCTTTCTACGGTTTCTCACCTACTAAGTGTTTCGTGAGAAGAAATGGCCACCCTGATGCAGTATCAGGTCACTACCTCTCACATGCATACGTCAATTAACTCAAGGCCCTCAGTCCCCAGTGGCTGCGAAGTAACTGACCATGTCGGCGGTCAGATCTGCAACGTAGCAAAGGGTGCGAAGAATCTCTGGGTCCAGACAGCAGCCTTTCGAATTACAACTTGGCAACGTTTATTGCTAGAACTTTATCTAGTGAGGCAGGTGTAGCTGTAATGTTCGAGGAGCTAGAGGGTGTTAAATGGGATATGATAAGGCTCAGTGAGGTTAGGAGGATAGATGAGGCCTATTCGGTGCTACAGAATGGGCACGTTCTTTGCTATCGGGGCTTGGCTGACAGACGAGAACTGGGAGAGGGGTGACGCAGCAAGCGATAGAAAAGAAAACAGTAAGTGTGATCTTAAGACACATGAAGGGAGCAGAGTGGATTAGTGAAAAAACGGCGGTTAAGGATATCATAGTGTAAATCAAGAAGAGCAAACGAAATAGGATGGGCATGTACACGTAGACAGGATAACTGCTGGTCAGTAGGGGAATTAACTGGATCCTAGAGAAGTCAAGCAGGTCAGGGGGAGACAGAAGGTTAAGTGGGTAGATGAGATTAAGAAGTTTGTGCGTATAAATTGGCAGCAGCACGCACAGGACCAAGTTGACTGGCGAAATATGTGAAAGACATTTTTCCTGCTGTGGACGTACACTCTAAGGCAAAATTACCGGCAAAAAGAGTAAAGGAGACCAATAGGTGTGCGCGATGAACGGATAGACCGTTGAGGAGCAACCACAGAAGGAAGCGTGCAGCGGGAAGCCACTTAGTCTTCAAAAGGATGAACCGCCCGGGGATTGCAGGCAGCGCGAAAAGCGTTGCCAAGCTGACAAGCCCTCCTTCGCCAGAGAACACGTGTTCTTCTCCTCCTCTGCTGGCTCAGTCTTTCCCCGTATTTTGCCGGCAATGGTTTGCAGGGCGTCGCGCTTGAAGTGCTCAAACACTTCCGCCTGGATTCAACGACCTAAGAATCACGACGCGGTGCTTGTTTGTACGTTTGAATCAGCGTGGGCTGCTGCTTTTGCGTTTCGCTGCACCTATGAAGTCTGGAGCAAGCCTCGACACGTCACCAGGCCGCGCTGTATATCTCTGCCTTTAAGATAGTCACGACCAACACACAACAGCAACCGTTCGGGAGGCCAATATGGCAGCCGAGAAGTCAAAAGGCCTATCGGATATATACTTCAGCCCGACTCAGGGCAGAAAACAGCGCTGGGTTCTAAGGCAAGTGAGTTATCATTCTTTATTCTACTCTACTTGTCGCGTGCGCGATACGGATTGCACTTGCCGGCAACGGGCTCGGTCGTGTTGTATATCGCACGCACAAAATGCATCGCGAAGGTCAGCTTCGGCGTCTGCTGTTCGTCTGTGCTTTGCGACCGCCTAGAAATTGGCCGCCATTGCCGTCGGCCTCTCGTACGCTCGCTCATCGAGTGCTCGCCTGTCTTCTCCGTCGCGATGAGCTCCGGGCTGACGATATTGGGCTTAGACCTCGTCGCTGTGTTGGCAGTCTTCGAAAACACGTTGCGGGTTCTCGGAAAGAGCTTGGTTGTAGTATGTCGTGCGCTGTAAGTGCACCAGCACGGGCTGGAGGGGCTTTCGCTAGCGTCGGAGCTCAATGAAAATTGGTCACCATTACAGTCCGTCGCAAGCAACTCGGTGCCGTACGCTGGCCGTACTCGCGTTTGAGCGCTGCACTTGCTCGAGTTTGTGTGAAATGGCCGCATTACCGTCGATTTCTTCGGTGCTAGCTCCAAACCAGCTCGACGCTGGTTGTGGCGGCGGCCCTGTTTGAAGTTTGCTGGCCGCAGGCACTTGTTATGAAGCGTGGAAACTTGGGCAAGTTGGTAGGACATAACTGAATCCAGGAATAGCGCACCCTAGAAGTAGTTGCTTCGTAACTGCTTCTAGGTTGCGTTGTTCCTGCATCGCAGACACTCCGCGTGCAGTACCGTGTTTGGTCTCGCGTTCGCTTGCTCGAGCTGAACTACGTCGGTCGCTTAGGACTCGTCGACTTGTTAGCGGCACGGGGGTCGCTGAGTTGTGGTTTCGGCCGCCACTCCTAAGCTATTGCGCTATGGAGATCGAAATGAGTCTTTAGCAGTGTGTGACATCAGGGTGAAATTATTAT
Source organism: Rhipicephalus microplus (assembly GCF_043290135.1). Classification (NCBI taxonomy): domain Eukaryota; kingdom Metazoa; phylum Arthropoda; class Arachnida; order Ixodida; family Ixodidae; genus Rhipicephalus; species Rhipicephalus microplus. Next base: position 171,173,987 of record NC_134706.1, on the reverse strand, counting down.
CATGTCATATCTCACGTATGTTTTCATTTCACCTTGCACGTATTTCTCATATGCATTTGTATTTATCCTCTGTCACGTGTGACTTACTATTTTACATACTTATTGTGCAGCCGTCGGCACACACCGTGCTGAAGACTGTGTGCCCTAGCAATCTGCGATGACTGATATCCATCTCTTTTGTCAGAGCAGCTTCAGAAAGACTGTGCGACATGTGAAGTTAAAGTTATTTGTGTGTCATGTTTTAACGCTTGTTTTTATAATAACGTGCATGTCCTTGTCAAATGCGTGCATCTTCATCTTTTTTCACGTGTGTCTAACTATTTTTACTATATTATTGTACGTGCAGCCGTGTGAACACAACAGGCAGAAGGCTGCGTGCGCTGACGCCTGCAATGCATGTAATCTATCGCTTCCGTTGGAGGAGCTTTCCAAGGAGTGAACAAGATTTGACAACGATACTGGACTTGTACACTTCCCCATGAATTCACTTAAAAGAATGGAGAAACCTAATGTGTATGTAGAAAAATGAAAGATTTCGATGTCTCACATTTGTCGTTTGTTGTTGCCGTGACTGCGAAAGCAGTTATATAAATGTGGCTAACTGCTTTTTCGCGTGTTCTTTTCTGCGCAATTTGTTGTTCACTGCGCAGACAAACAGGCGAAAGAAGTAATAGGCCTGGCGGAAAGTAAACAAAAAACAGTGTTTGAACTCGTGACCAAAAGTTCATCCCAATGAAGTATTTGAGGGGATCAACCATTCGTCCGGCAAGGTGCAACTGTGAGGACTAACGGTTGCCCGGTAAGGTGTAAATATGGAAAATAACAGTTGCTCTATAAGGTACAAACGTGAGGAATAAATGTTAGTCCTTTGAGGTGTATTGTGAGACTAAAGGTTACTCAATAAGGTGTATTTGTGAGGACGAAATGTTAGTACCAAGAGCTCATCTCTGAAGATAAACTGTTAGACCCGGTGCCGATTGTCCTTAAAGGGATTTGTGGTAGTGGCAGCCCCATTAGCCCCCAAAAGAACAAACCACACACCCTTTTAACAACCTTTTGCCTTAGAGTGTAGTCAGACTTATGATAATGACGATAATGATGCTGCTGCTGCTGATTATGATGAGGTGTTTCAACAGGTTTCATATGGCTCTGTTTCGCATTTGATGATCAACTAAGTTACACGCTTCGTCCCATTGCTTACGCTATAGGTAACGGCGATGCTGCTCGATTTGACGATTAAGATCAGCTATCTTTTTACGAAGGTTACGATTGAGCTTTTGCGTGCGTCATTTCCCTGTAGTGATTCTTCAGCTTTGAGTAGATGAGCTAGCCGGCTATTTATGTGCTCGACCCCCAGTTCGGTTTCAATGGCCTTAGTCGAACATGGAACGTCCTCTTTAGATAGTGCAAGGAGTTTTGGTTGGGTTTTGTAGTGAGTGTCGTCGCGTTTCCTGAGCTCTCGAGAGCAATCCCAGTCTGTTGTGCGAAGCTGTCGGACTTTATGGGTAGATGTTTTAGGATCGTCTGTATAATAATGATAAATCCCCAGATTCTCACCCAAATTAGTCTACATGGGTTTCCCCGCGTGCCTAATCATAGCGAGTTCCGGGGAAATATCACGCGTAACCAAGTTATCTACCTGCGTAGCGGAAGTGGGACTGGTTAAGAAAGTGAGTCTGTGTGTGTGCTTTTGGGCTACCAGGGCAGTGCCCTTACGGGAAGAGCTGGGTTACCCAAAGTCTGATGCGTGTCATTAAATTCTCCCGCGATTATGAACTTGTCGTCCCCAGCAATTTTGCTCACTCTCTCGCTGAAAAAGGGCCTGAAAAATAGTATGCATGTTCTTCGGTGTACTTTATACGTTTAGAAGAAAGCGAACTGTTTAGGCGTTGAGTTTTGGATTGACTCTATTATAATGTGTTAGTCTCTGAGATCTAGGCAGACCTCATGGCGAACAAATGCGTACTCATTAAAGATTAACGTCACTATTCTTTGCGTCCCCACTTGATGGTCCACTTCGGTGCGACAGGTATGCAAAATGTCCTCGGTGGTTAGCGTTTCTTGTAATAGAACTACGACAGGCTGATTAGCACTAGATTGATTGAATTGTTGTGAAGCTTGCTTCAGCTCTTGAAAGCGCAAGCGATTCCATTGTCAAATACAAGATTGCTAGTGTTAGCCATGTTTCATAAATATGGAGTGTCGTATGATCCTCAGCGTGATGTTCGTTTATCGGTAACCGCGCATGGAGTCGGTCAGCCGGAAGGTCTGTGGGTTAATATGAGCAGTGCGGTCTGCCGCAATGTCTGCACGAAGGCGGGCAAGTGCCTTCTTGAAATTACACCTAGTAACTGCTCGTCCGGGAAGTCCTCAGCCATACGACACTTTGCAGCGCAATTACAGTTCAACGAGTTGGTGTTCGTACCAGTTTCAATGAATACAAAGACGTTTTTTGCGAGTATTGCAATATGCCGCTTCAGAAAGCCAACCACCTGTGTTAATTGAAATTCAGTTGCTACAAGAAAATCAAATTCTAGCTCATAACTTGCAATCTGCTTACCAAGAGGCCAGAAGGCATTGCTGCTCAATTTTTCAATATACAGTCTAAGATCAGCCTTACCATTGATTAAATAAGCTTCTTCAGAAGTTTTTCACTACTTTCCGAGTCATCGTGATTTTTGCTGATGTTAAAAAAATCATTCCATGAGCTTGGTGGATCTTCGTGCCCATCATTGTCTTCAGATAGCTCATTTGAACTTGCCTGCATAAAAAAAACAGCAGTAAGACAATACTCAGAATTTCTTCATTCATTTTAGATAGTCAAGTCTAAGAGGCACATCACGAAATTTGTATACAAAGTGACAAATGACATAGGAGCGACGTGACAGAATTAGCTGTCACCTGGAAGCTGAAACCCACGACAACGGCAGGTGTCCAATGTTGCCGCTATGAAGGCAGCAGTACACACCGAAGCTGGCATGACGCATGCTCTCACAAGTGGATCAAGCGTTTTATTTTTGCTATTTCTATGTGACAATTGGTATAGCATGTTGATAAAAGTACATACCATTCAAACTTCGTTATACTCACTAGTCTCTTTAGCAGTTCTGGAGAACGAGAATTGTGTTCTTGATTTCTGCAACTAAGCAACCTAGCAAAGAGAACGAGAGATCACATCATGTGATAGTCCATTACGTAGCATGCCACTCTTGCATTAAAGATAGCTCTCAATATATTTGGACTTCAAACACTCGAAAAATTACAGCAGATGCGAAACCAAAAATTATGACAGCCAATTGATGCGATCCTAATTAGATCACAGAATCTGTAGTACCGGACAAGTCTTGTGAGAACACCAATCATGGTTGTGTTAAGAAAATATTATTATTAAATCTTATCCACACAATTTCCTTGACCACTGTCTCTTCGACAGCAGTTTATCACTTTCACCGACTAGAAACACTGTATTAAAGAGATAACGTAATAGCAGAACTCATGTATTATTCTTTTAAAAAAATTCGCATTGCAATAGCTTTTTACGTGAAAAGTACACAGTAGAATAAACATGAACAATACAGGCTAAAATCTTCCCATATCAGCTTGCACTAATGAGGATTACTTCATTATTTTACTAAATTGTCTTTGACTACGCTGTCACTATACCGGCTGCAAACCTACGCGTAAATCCCACTATTACACTACAACAACAGCCCCACCCTCCCCTATTTCTCGAGCTGCGCGCTAAGTTGATGCATAGATGTCAAACAGCTGGCCACATCGCCCCGCGGAAAAAAAGCTGTCAGTTACGGCAAAAAAAAACGGTTGCCTTACATGAGCGTGAACGTAACAGCTCCCTGAGCGAATCGGCACATATAGATATTGAAAGTTATTTCAAAATAGAACTTACCTGAGCAGCATCTAGGGTAGCAGACGATTATTTTTCTGGCTCCACCCAGTCTGCAGAGGAATTTCGTTGATGTGTTGGTACGCCAGGTTAGCGGCGGAACTGATTATTTTGATGAGCCAACACCTCCATGGGCCCGGGCCCGTCAATTCAACAGGAGCCCGGTACCAACGCAGGAAAAAATGACACCCGCGCACGCACGCACACATGTACGTAGACACATATATGCCCACGTTTACCACTCTTTATAAGTAAGATATCAGTACTACGTCGTACATATGCTGTTATTGCACATACGTGCTAGCTTGATGCGGTGGCTGAGGCAGCTCTCTGCGGTAGAAATCACGGCTGCGTGAGTCGGAAGTTCGAATCCCAGGTGGAACTCTTTTTATAATTTTTTGTCACATAGTGGAAGGATCAACCTGACTGCCTTAATCAATGCGTTGTTTTTTCAGAAGAAAATGGGCGAAGGGCTGAAGCTGTGCCTAAATAGCCCGATACATACATCATTATTGTTTTTTCCGCTGGTGCTTGATTTCAATGGGGCACCAGCGTGATATGGCCGGCTTAATTTATTACTAGGAGAAATAGTCCTTAGCCCTTGAAAAATAGTGATAATCATTAGCGCTCTAATAAAAAAATAACTAGGTTTGATTTCGTTCGAAACCAAAACAAACATACAAAAATTGTGGCAACATAATAAATTATTGGTAGTAATTTCATAGTTGTTACTACTATATTTATGGTTTAGAGCTCCGGAACATTCAATTTAAACAACAAAGTTCTTTAGCCAAGATGGTTTATTGCTAGTGTATCTTTTTATAGCCGTGAAACATTCACTTTCACGGCTCTGTTATCAACACTGACATTGCAATAATTTTTTTCTTATGGCTCTCATAAAGAATATTGTGTGCATGACAGATTGCTCGCATGTCAACTGTTACTGAGATGCAGTTATGATACATAATACACTAGTTTGATAAGATCAATAAGGTTATAAGTGCCAATACTGCGTGGTTGTAGTATCCACCTTAGTGTGACGATTAAGCCACAACGACGTTGAGGACTTCACTTCCTGGGACGCCAACAGTGCTTACAAAGAGCACCGATGAGAAGACCAAAAGCTGCCGCTACGACACCGTACTTCTGCATACGACAGGTGAAGTAAAATTGCTGATCACATGGTCTGCGAATTGTGTGCGTATGTTCAAAACACTTCTCGCTAATCTAGTCGATAAAGAATCTCCTCCCCTTTTTGAACCTACAATGTGCTTAACGACATTTTGTTTAACCACAGAGGTAATGTCCCAGAGTTTGCACCAGTCATAAACTTTGGTCATCCATTCACCTCACGTATTACTAAGTTTGGTATATGGAAAGCTAGCGAAGCGACCATGTGCACATCATGACCGTATGGCTTAAATTAATGACACACATTATGTGCATGTCATTATTTTCACGTTAGGGTATGTCAGTCAAGTTTTCCACGCTTCCATGTCATACCAAACCAGTTTGCAGTATCTCTTGCGGTTTTTATTTATTTATTTATTTATTTATATACCTTAAGGGCCTCTAGGGCATTACATAAGGGGGGTTTCATACAGTAATCTGCAACAACAGCAATTTTTAACAAGAAAACAAGACAAGAAAACATGCGCAGGATACACAGTCTTACAACCAAGATAAGCAAGAAATAACACAGCAAGGTTTTCACAAGCGAGCACATCGAAAAAAGCTGCATGACACTTTATACAGCAATGCCTAAGATTGTCGAACACATTCAAGGAACTCAAATATTGTAGACTGAAAGGCGATTGCTTTAGATGCGTTACAATGCTGGCAGGCAGAGTGTTCCACTCGGTTATCGCTAAGACAAGGAGTGAGTATTGGTGTTTTTTGTGCGAGAAAATATTGGTTCAATAATATGATAATGGTCAACGCGTGTGGAAATGTACAAAGGAGGGTGAATGAACGTATGACAGAACGACGAATCAGTGTGGTATAATTTGTGGAACAAAGATAAGTGCAAATATTTCCTGCGCATGTCAAGAGGGGAGATTTATTTTTTTCTTAATGAATGACACACTTTCATAGTGGGAATAACTTGACAAAATAAATCGCGCGGCTTTTTTTGGACAGTTTCCAGCGTATCGGTAAGGGTTGCTGTGTGGTGGTGTCATAATATGGAAGCATATTCTAGGGTTGGCCGGATAACAGTATTGTATGAGTGAAGTTTTGTGTCTTTGTTTGCAAATTTCAGGCGGCACACAAAAAGTACAAGTTTCCGTAGTACTTTTGCGGTAATGTATTCTACGTGGCTTGTCCAGATTATATCAAATTGGAATAAAATACCTAGATATTTAATAGATAGAACTATCTGAATTACCAAGTTGTTTGTGACATACTCATTGGGCGAAGGATGTGCAACGGATGAAAAGCGTACGTGTTTAGTTTTGTTTACATTTATTTTCATTTTCAATAAATGGCACCATTCTGATAATTTTGTCAAGTCAGACTGCAAGATGTTAACGTCGTTTCGTTCGGTGATATCCTTATATATTACGCAATCGTCTGCAAAGAGGCGCAGTGAAGAGTTATTATTAGATCCGATGTCAGTAATATAGACTAAAGACAACATAGGGCCTAGTGCGGATCTCTGAGGTACCCTGGATTTGACGGATCTGGGAGTAGAGATAACGTTGTTAAGCTTAACTGACTGGACCCTGTTAGTAAGAAAACCGCTTATCCACTGGTTTGCTTTATCGTCTAGCTCTAGATTACATATTTTAGTTATGTACCTTTTGTGTTGCACGCGGTCAAACGCTTTAGCAAAATTTATAAAAATTGCGTCAGTGTAGCGGGAGTTATTCAGAGAATCATTAAGGTGAGTTACCAATTCGAACAGCTGAGATTCGCACGAGTGGTTATTGTGGAATCCGTGTTGTTTATCTATTAGGAAGTTATTTCTATTGAGGTGAAATACGATGTGCGTAAAGAGATTATGCTCGTGTATTTTGCACGGAATAGAAGAGAGATTGGTCGGTGATTATTAGTACATAATTTAACCCAGATTTGGTTATAGATGCTACTAATGCTAACTTCCAATCATCTAGGACGCAACCTGTGTTCAGTATGTGCTGAAATATTATTTTCAATAGGTACGATGATTTTTGAGCGGTTAACTTCAGAACTTTGGAGCTAATGCCATCGGGCCCTCCACTCGTCTTGTACTCAAGTCGCTCAATGGCACGTACTAGGCCATTTTCGTTGATTTCTATTGGAAGAAATATATGACGAATTACGGTCTCTGGTAGGTCGAGGGAATCTAATGGAAGCTCACTTGAAAATACCGATGCAGACTGATCGCTGATATTTCCGCAGTTTCCTCAGCTGATGAAGAATCGCCATGCTCACCGTCTAGCAAGGTCAGAGAACAGTGTTTTTAGAGTTAAGCACTTGCCAGATTTTTTAGGGTCAGTTTTGAGAAGTTTAGGCAGTGTTCAAATAAAAAAAATTATATTTGGCTTCTTTAATGATGGCTTCAGTTTTTTTATACATTCCTGGAGTTATCCCAGTCTACTGTAGATTTTGTCAGAGACGTCTTCCTAAATGCACTTTTCTTTTAATTAAGACTTCTTTTCACATCCTGTGTGAACCACGGATCGTTTTTGGTTGATCTAATAGCCATTTTTGGTACGCAACTATCTTCGATTTGTTTTTATGTCACAAAATTTACTGCAGTATTCATTTGCAGTGCAATTTGCAAAACTGGCTTTGAGCTTGGGTGTAAACACTTCCAGCGTATGATTCATTTTCTCGACATTGGTGCGTGCATAGGTGAGTATGTGCTCGTCCGTTATTATTTTATCGGGCAGTGGGACAGATAAGGAGCAATGTACGGCGCGGGGAACGCTGATTTCCTCCAGGACATGAGTAACTGTATTATTGGGTTGGTTAGTGAGTATGAGCTTCAATATGTTGTGTCCGCGTGTTGGTTCTGTCACGAGCAGGGACATGTTGTGCAAATGTGCTAGTTTTATGAAGTTGAGGCTTTCTTGACGACGGCTAGCACAGCTAACAGTGGAAGAGGACCGGTGTATGTCGGGGTAATTGAATTTCCCTCCAAGAATAGCAACAAAGTTTGTGTGCTTGTTTAAGACTTGATCAATAAAAGAATTCAGGTGTTCAATAAACTCCGGGCCACTATCGGGAGGTCTGTAGCACACGCATTTGACGCACGGTACATGCTCCAAGTGTGCCGCAACTCACGTAAATTCAAGAGGCGAGTCGAAGACCATGACGGAAGGACGAAATTCTTTCCTAATGGGAATAATCACCCCTCCACCATGACGTGTGGCTCCGTCTTGTCGAAATATAGTGTACTGCGCAGGGAAGCTAAGATCACTGTTTTTTGTGTCAGAATTTAGCCACGTCTCCATGCCAAGAATAATATCAGCATTGCACGTGAGTATAAGGGCTTTGGGTTCATCAAGTTTGCTATATATACTGCGAAAATTTGCAAGGTTTATTGATAGCTTTTTATTCGCAGTTGAATTCATAGCGGATGATGATCTGGCGGAAGCGTTTTGTCAAGCCCTTACAGGTATATTGTTTTTGGCCACGCCTGCGCTGTTTTGATCCTCCGTTATTATTATTTGCAAAATTTTGGTATCTGCCGGGTACTTGGACGATACTGTCTGTGCTAGATTCATACCTATAAGTGTTTTTACGGAAGTAAAGGAGATTGAAGCGGAGAGAATAGCTTTCGTTATTATTACGAGTAGCTTTGACGAAGTCCCGAAGCTTTTTGCGCGCCAATTGTGCTTTAGGAGAGAAATCTTCGTCGAGCCAGATTTTCTGGTTTTCTCGGTTTTTAAGTTTAGGGGCATTGTGTAAAACATCCATTTTTAATTTAAAGTTAAGAAATTTTACAATTATGGGCCGGTCCACGTTCGCACGACGCTGACCCAATCGGTGAGTGCCTTTGATGTCCCCGGTTTGTACGCCTAGGTGAGTTGCAAAGAACTCTTTTACGATTGTTTCTGAACCTTCATGCAATTCCTTTTCTGTTTCAGCTATGCCCTTGACAATCAAGTTGTTCCTTTGTATTCTGTTATTGATATGATCGACTACGTCAAATAATTTATTGTTAACCTTTGGGATGCTTGACTTCACTTCGCGTACAGAGTCACCTACATTTTCACACTTTGTTTCAATTTCTGACCTTTTGCTCAAGTTGTGTTCTATTGGACAGATTCTTGAATGAATGCTATTGATTGACTGTTTCATAGCAGTCAGAGTAGCTGTGGTTGCATCGTGAAAATCTTTCTTTAGGGCGAGAACATCATCAATCTTAGGACCAGTGTTAGCTTCCACGTCACTACAGCAGAGAAGAATGAGAGAAATAACTGAAACTAGAAGCAGCAAGAATAATCTAGGGCACAGGGATCTAACAAAAGCGGACGCAAAGCTAAAGCGAGCACTGCGGGGCTTCCTAGGTTGCCGGCAACAAACAAATGAGCCAATCCTCACGCGATAGGTCAACACGTCAACACCCATCCCAATTAAAAAAAATGACATCACCCTAAGCGCAGCAATACCAAAAAGCCACACACCGCTCTACTGACATACATTTCAAAATGTGGACGTTATGACTAGCTACTTATGCCTGCCATACAGTAATGTTATGTCACACCAATTATGGTAACGATATCATTATTGAAACGGTCAAGAGAGCTAAAAAAAGTAGACGGTTAGTTAGTTAGTTAGATAGATAGATAGATAGATAGATAGATAGATAGATAGATAGATAGATAGATAGATAGATAGACAGATAGATAGATAGATAGATAGATAGATAGACAGACAGATAGACAGACAGACGGACAGACATAGAGATAGATATATAGATAGATAGATAAATAGATAGATATATAGATAGACTAAATCACCGAAGTTCTTTAGGTTGAGCTTCGCATTTAAACTCTAAACTATAAAGTAAGCTTGTTAGCTCCGCCTCAAAAAGAACGAGATGATGTTTTCTCGTTAGAAATACTGTTATGGCGCTTCATGTTACACTATATAAAACTTAACGTGAGGTTCTTAGTTTCACCTTTAGGAGAGAGTTATCGTACCTTCTCGTTAGAATAACCATGACACCGCGAGTAATAAAGTATAAAATCTACAGTGTTTTAGTGAGTATTGCCTCTATGGGAACAGGATCTTGTGTCCTCGTTAAACCTACCGTTACAGTAGTTCATGTTATAATGTATATATTCTCATAGTAAGGTTGTTAGTTTGATAGGTACAGTTACAATGGTTAATCATATATAAAACCAATAGTAAGCTTTCTAGGTTTATTGTTGTGGCGTTTTTGAAGCACCCGATACGATATAGAAAGACAATGATTTACTGAACCCTCAAGAAAACAGAAGCCAAACAGGCTACCAAACGCCACACAGGCCAAACTGCACGAGAGTCTCTCTGTCCTTCTCGTCATGTTTCTTGACTATCTTCAGAATGGCACGTGCATTTCAAACGTTCGGCCATCCTGCAATGCATAACGTCCTGGTTAAGACTGTCCCGAAAACGTTCTTCACTGATTCTACAAAAAAGTGTTTGGCCATCCTATTCAACTGTTTACTAAATGACACATGCATAATAAAAACAAGGTGAACAAGAAACAAACAAATAACACAAAAATAGCCGGCGCACTGACGCGTTAGGTTCCTTTTTCTAAAATTTTCCAAGTTCGTTTCACCCACGATGTCATTGCCAGGTTTTTGTTGAACAGCAATTCAAAATGTTATATGTTTCCTGTTCAAGCATTTAAGCTTTCAGTTGTGAGTAAGCGCTTGTGGCTTACCCTTTCTTATCTGCGTCTTTTTCGCGCTAGATTTACGCTGTAATGGATCAGCACGAACTCGCTCGCCTCTCCTTTTTGCTTAAACTTCTTCATGACACGCGAAAGTTCACCCATTCGTACCGTGAATCTTACCAGGCAATGTCGCAGCTTCCGGCCATCTTGACTGGCGGAGTTTTAGGAAAGCCACAATGCGCACGGTGTCATTGTCCTCCTTTCGGGACTTCAGCATCGACGCTTGGTCTGGCTTCGTCTTTAGCTTTAGCCGCCTCTACGATGATTCTTTCTTCGTATTTACTCCAGCTTTTCTCACCTCCTTGGTGCCGTCTGGTTCTTTTGACTTTGGCTTGGTATCTTCCTTAGCCTTAATTGAATGTTCTTCGTTCTATTTACTTTCCGTCTGATCTCCGACACTTTTTACCTATTCTTCCAAAAGCTTATCTGCGGTTTTCTTATCTTGGTTTCCCTAGCTGTTCGGCGTTTTGTCCTGCGCAACCTCTCTGTCCTCCTGCTGATCCTTATCTGTTGCTTTTTGTCCTGTTGCTGCTTTTCCACCTTCTTCCTTGTTCTTTTATTCTTATCCGCCTTTTCTTGCTGTTTCTTTTGCCGTTCCACGTTTTTTTCTCGTTTTCTTTTTCCATAGCACCGGGTTGGGAGTTTGTCGACTTTTCTTTGCTCTCAGCTTCGTCTTCGTACCTCTTCCGGCTTTCCTCTTGCTGCGGCAGACGTCTTGAGCTTCTGTTCTTCCGCAACCTTCGCAGTCGGTGCCTTACTATCTCCAGAGTTCTCGGCGTATGACGGGGTTTGTTCGGAAAACGTGTTGACGTATCTTAAGGGGGTTGAAGCAGGCGCCAATGGTGGTTCTTGTAGACTTCAGGCGTCACATGTTTCCGCCGTGGTGGTTTCTGTTGAGAGAAGACGGCCTGTCACGTAGACATCGGTATCTGGTGTGACGTGTTTGTAAACGGGCGGCAGAGGTTGGCGTCATTCCGCTCTTTGGTTTGCGTCGGTTGTCAGTTTTCTTGTCATGGTAGCAGGCAGGCAGCATTCCGAATCTGGTGGTGTTGTGAGGCTTCGGTTGCGCGTAGCAAAAGTCTTATGTCGTTCCCGTTCGACAGGTTGAAGCTCCAAGATGTCATGCGGTAGGTCGTCGACAATGTAATGTGTCACTTTCAAAAGCATGAAGTGAAGTTCGCGAGACCTCTATCCTGGGAGAGCTATTCTTCGTATATCCGTAAAGTAGAAGTTGAGTTGATGGCAAAGACGCACCTTGGCATGGAGGTACCCTTACAAAAATCCTATATATTGCCACGTTTCATTTCTCAAGCTTTGTTATCGCCCCAGTAAACTTCAAAATTCTCAGCGCAAATCGCGCCTGCAGTTTTCTAGACGCTTCGGGACTGTAGAAGATCATTTCGATAAGAGCGCGCCCACTCTACGAACTGTACAGATTACTCTTGAACACTCGTCACCGCCAGCGGTAACGCTAAAACATTCGATGGCAAGAGTGTATATGCCGACATACTTCACCGCTTGTCAGTAGTTGATTGACGGCCGACACTCCGTTTACTGCTATCACTGCAAGACCGCTACTGGAATTGGACTTTTCATTTACTGGCCACATGGTCGCCCAAATAAACAGTTAAATCCCAACATAAATTCTTCTGTCTTCGACCACATCACGACCACGTGACATTTGGTGGAGGTGCTGCTTCGTTCATGTACCCAATGCCCCCATCAAGCCGTGAACCCAGCCCACGTTGCGACGAAGACACCGACGCCAACCAGGAGCAGCGAACAAGCCGCCCACAGCAAGGTCTACCACCAGAGTACGGGCTTCTACAAGACAAGGCGTAGATGACCAAGTCCATGAACGTGACTGCAGCGACAATGACAACCGCAGCGTCCCCGCCCACGATCGTCATGCATCAACCCACGATCGCCATGCATCAACAATGACCCATTGTCCATGGGTCATGCTTCGAAGACTCGGAGACCTGGCTAGAAACATACGACCGTGTGGCCACCTCCAATCACTGGGACAATGACGAATAGTTCCTGTCGTGTGTTCTTCTATTTGGAAGACACCGCAAGGACCTGGCTCGAGAATCGGAAGTCCATGTTCCGAACGTGGGATGTTTTTTGCGGCGCATTCCTGCAAGCGTTCGCGAGCGTAGCACGCGAAGAGAGGGCCGCTGCTTTACTAGAAACCCGTGTTCAGCTTCTAAACAAAAATCTTGCCATTTTCACAGAAGAGATTATCCGTCCATTCCGTCACGCTGACCCAGACATGTTTGAGGAGAAGAAAGCTCGTTTCCTCATGCGAGGGGACAAACAGGAGCTCTTCGCGGAGCTAATGAGGAATCCACTGATTACCGTCCAAGAATTTGTATCCGAAGCGACCATTATCGAAAGCACCCTAGACACGTGCACCAGACAATATAATCGTCGCCTGACTCCAGAATTTGCTGCTGCTCAAGCCAGAAACTTCGAGGACCTGCGTGAAGAGTTGCGTGCGGGAAGAGCTGCGCAAGCTGTTGTTTTCGGTGCACCCTCAAGTGGATTGGATCGCCTACATTGTGCGAGAAGAAGTTCGGCAATCGCTTGGAATTTCCCAAGCACCGTTTCCCGAGCCAGAAGCTATGAGCTACGCCGCTGCAGGGCGCCACAACGCTCTTCCCCGTTCATGCCAAAACGCCGCCCCATCGCACTTTCTTTGTCAGATGCCACCGCCACACCATCCCCACCCACGTCCTACCGTTCGCCAGCGGGCCAGCGCAGTGCGCCGAGGAGAGCCGACGTTTGGCGTGCACCTGACAACCGCCCGCTCTGCTACCACTGCGGCGAGGCCGAACACACGTACCGCCATTGCCAGTACCGACAGATGGGGCTGCGTGGCTTCGCCGTCAATGCACCACGTCCGCATCCAGGGGAACGGCCACGTGACATCGCCGACTACCTGCCAGGGCCTCAGTAGACACCACAAAGTCCTTCCCGTTCACCGTCACCCAGCCGCCGCATGTCATCGCACCACGGGCAGTACTCTGACCCAACGCAGGTCTGGTCTCCTAGCCATCCGGGAAACTAAGGGCAGCAACCCATGAAGGTGCGGTTGCTGTGCGACGAACTAGCGAAGATTCTCCTACGACGCCGCGACAGAACATTTCGAACACCACGCCAACCAGGCAAAGTCTTGACGATGAAACCTCACTTACCTCGATGACCTGACGACGCAACATACAAGCAGCGGAACAAGCCGACGAAGCCGTGACCCGATGCCATCGCCTAACTGCAACGCGAGACGGCGAACTGGTGACCTCGACGTTCTTACCGACGACCACAGTGTGACCGCTCTCACTCATACTAGAGCCGACTGTGCCGTCATTAGTGGGTCGTTCGCCGCGAAGTTGAAGAAAGTTAGGACAGCTTAGGAAGACCCCAAAATCCCCACAGCCGAAGGTCATGTCGTAACGCCAGCAGAAATCTGCACAGCGAGAGTCACCATTAACGGCCGTATTTATCCTGCAGACTTTGTAGTCCTACAGCATTGTTTGATGAATATCATCATCGACATGGAATTATTATGCCTCCATGGTGCTGTCATCAACCTAAAAAAAGTCGATGACGTTATCCACAGAAGAAGCACTACCGCCACGCACGCCGTCAGGAAACCATGCCTCGAATGTCCTCGAAGAAGAAGTCACCATTCCGCCCCGCCCCAGCGTCAATATATCAGTCGGCGCTCCTAAATCACCTGACTTTGAAGGCGTCGTTGAAGGCAGTCAGCATCTGTTGGTCACCCGAAATATTTGCGTCGCAAGAGGAATTGCAGAGCTGTGGGGAGGCAAAGCAACGGTTATGCTCACAAATTTCAGCAATGAGTACAAACATGTGAGCAAAGGAACGACGGTCGCATACTTTGAAAAAATTGTGGAAGCCACCAGTGCTGTCGCCTTCGCCGATTCTGTGGAACCTGTTCAGGGGAACTTCCAACGGTTGTCCTCGACGGCATCACGAACTCTCAACGACGCCGATTGCGACGTGAAGTCGTCCATGTCGCGCGCCTCAAGCCCTTTCATGCGCGTCAACAAACTGAAACACTGTTTTTCGTATTATTACAGTATCGTAATTTATTCATTTTACTTTCTTGCATAATTGTTGTACTTTCATCTTTAGTTAGAGCATCAGGACGATGCCTTTTTCAGAGGGGGGCAAATCCATGTTCCATTCCTCTAGCTTTGTTATCGCCCCAATACACTACGAAACTCTCAGCGCAAACCGTGCCTGCAGTTTTCGAGAAGCTTCGGGACTGTAGTAGATCATTTCGATAAGATCACGCCCACTCCGCGAACTGTACAGATTATTCTGGAACACTCATCACCGCCAGCGATGACGCTAGAACATTCGATGGCAAGAGTATAAGTGCGGACGCACTTTGTCGCTTCTCGGTAGTTGATCGACGGCCGACGCTCCGTTCTCCACTTACCTGGTGCTGGGATTCCCGCGACCAGGCACGCTGTGAGTCATCGATCCGATCTCATCGAGCGTCAAGCGAACCCCTGGACAACCCCCCGGTTCTGTCCAGGCCTTCGTCGTGAGCCAACGTCCGCGCACCACAGCGCAAGCCGTGGGAGCGAGGGCCAGGACGGAAGTGTGATGGCTTTCGCAGTGCCACCGCCGAAAGCTCATTGCTTTAACTTCAGCGCTCCAGAGGGGAGCACCGTCAATGACATCATAGACGCCCTCGAAGCAGTAACCGGCCCAGCCGGCATCAACTCCCTCCAGCACATGGGAGAAGCAAAGTTCGGCGCCGCAGCCGCAAACGTCCATGCGGCCACCAAGCTGAAGAGCCGGGGCACCAATCTCTTGAACGGCGAATCAGGTTCACTAGTAAACGTAGGTCCTGAAATAGTCCACGTCACAGTCTTCCGGGTACCGCTGTGGGTAGGTGACGCAGCCCTGGCGACTGCTCTCTCCGCCTACGGCAACGTGCAACATATCCACGAACCAGTGTTCAAGGGCCGCCCTGGGGTTGGCACAGGTGTCCGTGTGGCGTGAGTGGAAATGAAAAGCCAAATACCAAACTTTCTGACAGTTCAAGGCTACAATGTCATGTGTGATAACCGGGGGCTCAAGAAAGTGTGCTCTAAGTGCAGCAATACTGGCCACATCGCCAAAGATTGTGCCACGCCCCGTTGCACGCGCCGAAACATGTTTGGACATGCCTAAGAGGAATGCGCAGAACCGTGCCGCAAGTGCTCGGGCAGCCATGCAACAGCTGACTGCGTACGTCCGAAGACCTTCGCAGGGGCTGCAGCTGCGGCAACCGAAGAACAAGCGTGCACCGACCTCACGCCCGCATTGCAAGATGTTTATCCAGCGCTCGAGCCTGCGAGCGACACTGACACAAGTGATACTGACGCCCATGCTGAACCACAAGACGCAGGAGACCTGCCTCCCTTGTCAAAGAAAGCCTCGTCAACCCTTCCCGCCACATCCGAGACCACCGACTTGTCGCCGGACGCCAATGAAGAACACAGCTCATCCAAAGCCGAAAAGACCACAACGGTGATTATGTCACCGACAACGGCAAGCGCCCGCGCCAGCACGTACTCGGCTCAGACCCGCAAACTGAGCCTGTCAAACCCCATCTACCAGATTACAGGTGCGGGCGCCGGTACGAGTGTCGGGGCCAGCGCCATAGAAATAGACCGTCCAGCCACCAAACGAGCCAGCCCACCAACCACGGACTCTGAGGGCTTTACGGACAGTAGTAAGCCCCAAACATTCGCTCATGCTTTGACGGCATCAGAGAATCTCTCTGTTTAGTCATGTTCACTCGTTGAGCGCTCGCCCCACCCTTTGCAAGGGGTTTTTCTGAAGTTTGCGCGCACTCTCGCGTCTTCAAAATGGCTACGGTGCATTTTCTCTCCTTAAACGTCAAGGGTTCCAGATGCCAAGATAAGCAGAGAGAAGTCATGCACTTCGCAAGGTCACGTAATGTCGACATCCTCTTTTACAGGAATGTATTTTAAAACCCCTTTTGATGTGCAATCTTTCTGTACACATTTTGGAGTCGAAGCCTTTTTTCGCTGACTGATTCAAAGATGTGCGGAGTCGGAGTTGTTTTCTTGACACAAGCGTTACGTCGAAGAGCACACTGTGTTTATGGTTTTGACGGCCGCACACTAGCAGTAGACTTTGACCTCCACGGCAGACGAGTAAGGGCGCTCGTAATATATGCCCCAGCTCAACGTGGGGCACTGTCGATGTTTTCAATTCACTCGACTCATTTATGTTTGACAGCAACCCTACTTTCTTAGTAGGTGATTTTAACTGGGTTGAGGACACCGACATAGATGCGCACGAACGCAGAGAAAGCAGACAATATAGCGGAGTTAGCGCATTGCGACAACTCATCCGCAATTTCAAGCTCGGGGATGCGTGGGTCGACACCCACGGAAATGAGTTCGTTGCAACATGGCAACGGGGCCCCAACATGACCCGGCTGGACCGCTTCTATTTTCCAGAAGTGCAAGCCACATATGTCCTTAGTTGCGAGGTCCTACATTTCCCACCGGACATTCCGTGCATTACACACCACTTTCCAGTGTCTGTAAAACGTTTCTTTGAACAGTCCACTACATTTAGAAATCATTAGAAACTGGACACCACACTCATGCACGACCCGGAAAGCGTAGCATTACTGCGCAATGCACTAGAGCAAGCATGAAAAAAGCCGCCTGAACCCCGAAACTGGGCCGCATTGAAACACAGTTGGCACGCCGAGCTTATCAAAGCGGGGCGCGAAAGGAAAGCGCGCCTGAGGACAGAGATAAACGACACGCTACGAAAAGCGCGCATTGTACGCAGAGGCGAGACACTGACGTTCGCAAGGCATGACTGTCTCGATCAGTTAAAGGCGCGGTACGAACTTTTGCTACTTCTTAGTTGGCGCACGGCTGCGCAGTCTTTTATCAACGGACGATTGGTTTCAGATCCAGCTGTTCTTCGAAGTGTTCGCGATGGCTCCTTGGGTGAACAAATGCATGTCCCTTTCGTGTAGTTGCCGAATGGCGAACAGTCTACACGGGCAGAAGACATAATGAGGGTCTTTGAAACACATTTTTTGAATCAATTCAGGGCGTAGAAGGCAAACGACGTGAACTATATCCCCATAGTTAATGAGTTCTGCGAGTGAATTTCCCGCGTACCGGAGGAGCTCCGCGATAGTCTGTGCAGCATAGTGACGCTGGATGAATTACGTATCGTGCTTCAGCGCATGAACAAAACCGCCATCGCCGGCCCTGACGGGATACCTTTGAGTTTCTACAAAACCTTGTTTGAAACAATACAAGACCACCTTTTGACAATGCCAAATGGGCTTCTTGCTGACAGAATCGGACCGAATACGTTTCGTGAGAGCAGAGTTATACTCTTGCTTAAAAGTGAGGGAGAGCCGTCCGATCCAAGGGCGTGGAGGCCCATTTTTCTACTTAACTCAGATTATAAGATATTGACAGCCATCCTTGCAAACCGCATAACAACCATTCTACCGGAAATATAAGCGACATACAAACATGCTGTGTCACAGGTCGTTCGATCTAGTCCTCGCTTGCGCCGACTCGCGATTTATTCACGTACGTTACAAAAACACAAATATGTGGCATTTTTGTTACTTTGGATCAGGCAAAAGCTTTCAATCGTGTAGAGTTTTAATCGTGCATGAGTTTTATCGCTTCCGAGCACATTTAACCGACACCCTCCGCTTACTCTACACAGACTTAGAAACGTCATTAGTAGTGAATGGCTATACATCTGAACCCATTGCAGTAAGTAGGGGCATTCGACAAGGCTGTCCCCTCTCCGCAATTCTTTTTCTATTATGCATAGATCCATTAGTTGAACAAATTCAGAAATGCACTTCGATACGTGGTCTCCCTCTTCCAGGCTTGGGCGAACTGAAACTAGCGGCATACGCCGATGACATCTCGTTGTTTGTTCGGAACAAAGATAGCTACAGAGCCTTTCTGCGAATATTCCACACGTATAGTTACCGGTCGGGAGGATGTCTTGATCCCGGAAAAAGCAAGGCATTGTGCTTTGGGATGCACAGTGAAGAGTTTGCTGATGGCGTCCAAATCGTACAAGGCGTTAAAGTCTTAGGTGTAACTTTCTTTTCGACTGGTGAGGTAGCCCACACCACATGGAAAGTAATCCAACACAAAGGGGACAGACGCATTGAAGGTGCCAGAATGTTTCAACTACCTTTTACTAAAAGAGCTTATCTAATTGAATCCAGCATAACAGCGCCACTGCTTTATGTAGCCATAATTGCCCGACCACCTCGGCGGGTTTTGCTTAGAGTGGCTACTGCGTGCGGCTCCTTTTTCTGGGATGGCCACGCCGAACCGATTGTCCGAGCCTTGGTTCGCCTACCAGTAAATTGGGGAGGGCTCAATGTACCCAACCTTGATGTAATGTGCCGCATGTTGGCTCTCAAAAACACCTGGTAACTCTTACAGAACTCATCGTATCGAGGCAGGCAACTTGTAGTGTATCTGCTTGGAACCTCTAGAAGACTTTTTGGTTTAGCAAACGACACGGGACCAGCTGCTGAGCAGCCACCAGCGTATTACACACATGTTATGAAATCTTTGCAACAATGGCAAAACGATTTTCCAGTTCAAGAACTTATGGACATGTCCCCCACCGACATGAGCGAATTTGTAGCATTTAAAAGCCTATCTGAAGAACAACGCCGGAAATGCCGGGTGAAAAGACGCTGCACTCTTACAAACACGTCTCTCCTCTCCGAGGTCTGTGACCTAAACTGGCTCGGGGAATGGGAGGCTTTGCCAGCGGCCGACCGCCTTGCGGCGTGGGGCGTGACGCCCTCCACCACATGCCCACAATGCGGTCGCGTCGAAAAACTGAACCATGTCTTCCGTGAATGTATAGTAGCGCGCACCTTTTGGCGCATGGTTACCAGGACATTCCAAACAAGTATGCAGTGGAAGTCTAGCCACAGGGATAACTTTGTCGTACTCTTAATAGCTATCGGAGCCTTCGTCTTATGGAAACGAAGGGGACTGGCCTGTCTGAGGGGACGCCCCCAGAGAGCCATGTTTCCTCTACTATATCGGCTAAGAAACATAATGCTTATGCATCTTAACGCAGAACTAGTCATGCTGAGAGAGGAGGCTTTCCTCCGTCAGTGGTCTACGCAATTTATTATCGTAAAAAACAACACAGTGTCAATGCCTTTCCTCCCCTATTGAGGAGGTGGGCTAGAGCTTGTATCACTGTGACATTACAGTGTGTATTTTTCTTTTCTTTTTTAGAAACATGACCTTTTGTGAATTTTTGTTCTTGAGCGTGAGAGAAAATTGTCCTCACAGGTGAATGCAAAATATCACGCTACACTGCGAATGACCTCCCCTTGTTTGTTCATATAGCCTAACTATTTCTTTAGGTTTAATCATCTCGATGTCATGAGGGTCCTGTCTTTGTTGAACAATTTATGCATTGTACGTCACTGCATACGCTATAAGTTTTTTGGCTGTATAAACAGCTTGCATTGTACATACGCATTGTTCACCATTGTCAATTTTTAAGTGTGCACATAAGCTGTGTAAGATATATTCGGAAATAAAATTCTCCTAAACGCTATCTGTGCAAAACCGCTACTGTAATCGGACTTTCCGTTTACCAGGCACAGGTTCTCCCAAATAAGCAGTTAAATCGCCAATTAAAGTCTCCTGGCAACATGGACTTATAAAAATTCTCATATATGGCTAGTTCAGGAATTGGGCATATCAGGCTTTAAATGGAATCTCCATATATGGGCCCTATATTACCTGATATGCCCAATTGCTGATGTAGCCATATATGGGCTTGACGATAGTTATCGCGCGAGAACAAAATGACGACACAGAGACAAAAAGGACACAAAAGACTCGAGCGCTCGTGTCTTTCGTGTCCTTCTTCTCTCTGTGTCGTCGTTTCGTTTTCGCGCTAGAACTATCGTCATGCCTTACCAACTAGCCCAAGCTGCCACACTTCTAAGTTATATATATGGGCCTTTAGATACCCATGTAAGGGCGTTGGTGTATCTGGCCATATATCGCCATCATCTATTTGTGGCTATATATAGAGGCATCATTATAAGGTCTTTGGATGCTTTCTTATATGAACTTATATGAATGCGTTATGTATAACTATTCAGATGATTTTTCTATGAGTTTAGCTTGTGTCGCCGGCAAAATTATAGCCGCACAAATCATTCTTCAGCTAGAAATATAGCTGTTTGTTGAAAAGTCTGCATGCAGTCACTATCGTCTCTAAAACAAAGGCAGTAGAAATCCCCCCAACATTTTTGTTCAATTAAGTTATCCTCATTATATCTCGAGTTGTTCTCAAGAACTAATTGCTAAAAATGCAACTTGGCAACATATTTAAAGTTTGTGGTGGGCACAGGTCACTGTTAGTCCATTTTACCTGAAGAGATACATTCTTTGTGCTTAAAATTATTGATTATTTTTCGACACTTTTTTTACTTATCTATTTATTTGATTACCCACTGCATCAATTTGCATTACAGTGGGGGAGCGTTTAGAAAAGTAGAATACAAAAAATACACAGTCAGCCAAGCAAATAATCAAAATCACATCAATCACAATCTGCTACACAAATACATATATAAATAAGAAATGTCACACACTAAAAATGCAACACACTAATTTCAATCAAAAATAACACAAATTATTTGAGATAGTACAGGCAGTGCTAGAAGGCTGTTGGTTGCATCCTCTGATTTTTTAGTAAAAATTCATCTCAAAATACGTCAGTTTCACATGCACTTTTTCTTATCTTAACCTATAGTCAACACGGTCTCAGACATAGTACGGTGTAAGTAAGTATTCTGCTTTATCGATTCCGACTTGACAATAATAAATAGCGTAAAAAACCCAATTCGAGTTTCGTAAAGATTGTTTTCACAGTTTGTTTATTTAAAACTTTTGTGGCATGTCAATGGAGCGTCCACAGTGATTCAAAACGAAATGTTGATTTGCTGTTGACGATATGAACTGCTTGTGCATTGAATAACTTAATTGACTTCATAATCAACTTCAGAGAGTTTGGTCAAATGCGATTGGTATACAAGCTTGTCATCTACAAGTATTGTAACTAGGAATGACCTATAGCGCTACTGCTGAAACTGGTGTCTATAGGTCTCTGTGCGCGTAGAAACGGAGGCTTTTAGCGACATTTCTTGCCAACGGGACACTAAAAATGTATTTTGTAAACGTAACCCACTTTCTGTTCTACGAATAATTCATCAGTAACGTAAAAACGGTAAAGAACTCGTTCTGTAAAAACTCCAGCATAGGCACCGGTGGCTCTCAGTGAAAAATCGTCTTGTCCATGACCGAAAATTGAGAGAATGCAAATAAAACAAATATACATTTTCGAGTTTGGGTGGTTAACGAAATCATGCAGTCCATTTGCGTGGCAAACAAGCACTCTACTACACAGATATGTATCTGCTTGGAAATAAAGCTTGAATAATTTCCTCTCGTTGGAAATGCAGGGAATATAACTGTCATGCATAACAAATACGCGCATCCTGTATACAGGTTTCACAGCTAAACATTTTTTATCCAGAAATATTGCATGATGCAAGCGTGCATTGTCATCGGGCTTCACAACACGTTACTACCAAGTGACTTTACGGTCTAAAGACAGCCAACCATTACAAAAGGCACACATGTTACTGCGCGTATTCCCTCACGACTGCGTAGTGGGTGCATAAAGTTATAAAACATTTTACACACATAATATCTAGAAGCACGGTCTTCTGGGCGAGTTGGTAATTCGTGTTAAATGAGTTGCGCGAAAAATTTTGAAGTGCAAAAGGAAGACACCTGTAAACAGCGCACACTAACTGAAACTTTATTGGAGAAAACAGACATATTTATGTGGCTACGCAAAAACGTGAGGGGGGAAAATGATTGAATAAGCAGACATCTAATCAATTTCTTTCACCGTGTGGACATCGTGTGGTGTACATCACTACGCTGTCGTGCGGGAACTATTATTTAGGATTAAGTTATAAAACTGTAGATCACAAAGCTTCTCTAAAGGAACAACCACTCTCAAACCAAACATCACATTGTAGAGAGTGCGGCTGCGTGTCCTTGTTCGATGATACGGTAGTGAAAGCTCGATTCAGGGACACGGTAGCGTCGGAAATATAAGAGGCATATTTCGTAAACATTACTGGTGATGCATGTGTCGCCTAACTCTCGGTTATGTTGCCTGCCGCTAAGGTAGCTTTTCCGGAAGTGAATCATTATTACAATCTCTCTGCTCATCTAATCATTTTTTTCCCGCGCGTCTTCCCGCAACCGCATACATAAGTCTGTTTCTCCAACAATGTTTCCGTCAGTGTGTGATGTGTCCAGGTGTCTTC